>NC_071403.1:6754375-7080000 GCF_017976375.1 Cuculus canorus | reverse complement strand
CTGATTAAAATCTCTCAATGAACTAATTGTAATAATGGGGGAAAAACATTGAGAATAATGGAGGCAACACATCTGAATTTGTCTTATTTTGAAATAAATAGAACATCAACATAATTCTTGTCAAATAAGCAGGTTCTGAAGACTTAATTTTTAGAAAAACTTAACTTGTCTGTATCATACCTGCTAAATCCAGCTACCTGTTTGGAATCATTTTCAGGGAATCTTAGAACCATAGAATCATTAAAATTGGAAAAGATCTCTAAGATCATGGAGTCCAATCATCAGCCCAACACCATGCCTACTAAACCATGTCCCGAAGTGTCCTGTCTACATGTTTCTTGAACACTTCCAGGCATGCTGACTCCATCACTTCTCTAGACAGCCTGTTCCAATGCTTCACCTCTCTTTCAGTAAAGAAATTTTTCCTAATATCCAATCTAAACCTCCTGTGGTGCCTTTCCTCTCATCCTATTGTTTGTCACTTGGGAGAAGAGACCAACAGCTACTTCACTTACAACCTCCTTTCAGGCAGTTGTGGAGGGCAATAAGGTTTCTCCTCACCCTCCTGTCATCCAGACCAAACAATCCTGCTCCTCATAAAACTTGTTCTCCTTCCCCTTTACCAGCTTCTCTGGACACGCTCCATTTTATTTTCCTTTCTTTTCCTTCTAGAAAGGACACAAGTTAATTTCTGACTTTCTTGTGTTGAGGCAGAACGACATTATACACGACTAGAGGATGATACATCTTGTTAAATTTTAGTTTTATTGTTGTTTGGTTTTAGTTTTAGTTTTATCTCAGATGCAGGTAATTTGACATTTATTTTTGTGTATTGCTAAAACATGCACTCATCAAAATTGGTATTCTTTTCCTTGTCTTTATTCATTATTTTGCTGGTCCTCTACTGAATCCAGTATTTTTCCATTTACTAAGACATAAAAAAAATAATTTCATTAAAAGAAAATGAAGTAGACGGGTGGGGAACACAAATTTGGCAACATTTGACAGTAAGTGGCAATGATTCAACTACAGTAGTTACCAGTGAATTGATGTGTGATTTTCTAATAAAGACAAATGAAGACATCATGGCGATAAATCCTTTATTCCCAAATTAAAAATACCAGCAGTACTCTTCTAATGATTGCAAAAATGTTGCTGTCAATTTTGTGTTCATTAATATGTCCGTATTTTTTTTTATACTTACATTAGTAGAACACGAAAATGTGGAAAACCAGACATCCTTAAATATTTTCAACTTCATTCTTTGAGGCACACACACCTCCCACTGGCTCAGGCTGCCCAAGGCCCATCCAACCTGGCCTTGAACACCTCCAGGGATGGGGCAGCCACAGCTTCCCTGGGCAACTTATTCCAGTGCCTCACCACTCTCATGGTGAAGAATTTCCTCCTTATGTCCAGTCTAAATCTATCCTTCTCCAATTTATACCCATTGCCCCTCGTCCTATCCCCACGAGCCTTTATGAATAGCCCCTCCGCAGCTTTCCTGTAGCCCCTTCAGGTACTGGGAGGTCACTATGAGATCTCCTTTGAGCCTTCTTTTCTCGAGGCTGAACAAACCCAACTCTCTCAGCCTGTCTCAGCTCAGGTCATTACTGCAGGAGCAGATTTTTGGATGCCATAAACCCCCTCAGTTTGATGTTTCAATATAAATCTTTGTAGCTTTTAGGACTAGTTTCTCCTTTTGGAAGTTATGTGAAAACAAGCACTAAACCGTGTTCATGTTAGCTCGGGTGAACCACCATCTTAATTATGTTCATTGGTAGGATTCAGTTCATGGAATCAATTGAAGAAGAATTGGAAATCTTCAGTATTACATTTCTTTTCTGAGTTTCATTAGTCTGATATTTAAGTACATATTTATGTTTCTAGAGAGGAGTGTGAAATATGTGTGTACTTTGGTTTCAGAATTGTACAAAAGGTTTGTTTCCCTTTTTTTGTCCCCTAATAGCACAGTGTCTTTAATTATATTAGAACTGTGAAGGCAGCAAGATGTCCACTGAAACAAACTCTTCATGGATAACAGATGTTACAGTCATGCTAATTAGTAACAGGAACACACACTTTTATTTTTAAAAAGAAAATTCAGGATGCAGTGAATAATATTGTGAAAAGGTTTCCAGCAAGGGGTTTCAGCCTGTTCATCAAATACTCTGTAGACTCTGCCTTGCGTCAGAACTTGTTTTAGATCTGATTGGGGTGGGAATTATTTTCATTGCATTATATCACTAAAAAACATTATTATATGGCATTTTATTTTGTGTGTTTTCAAAACTGGGAGCCCTGAAAATATTACCGTGCCTGAAAGTAACCTGGATGGTGTTTAATTAACATGATCAGTGCAACGTAGGAGCAGATTCCAATTACTGTATTTTTACTTTTATACTTCTCCTGTGGCTCTCATCTATTAGCCTTTCTGGTTTCCAGGCAACCCTGGTTCATTCTGTCCCAAATGAGATGGTGGTACACTTTGTCCTTTTCTGGTCTCTTGCTTCTCAAGTGTATTCTCGTTGTTATGATCATTTCTTACCTTATTTTTATACTAAATTTTAACATTTTCTCAGTGTTAATGGTGACGGTAGACAAATTAAAAATCAAATTAATCTATTTCATCTATAATTAATACTATATTCTACTAGCAATACTTTGTTAGTAATATTTTCCTACACCACCACTTTCAAAAACAGTGTTCTGGAGTATATGGATAAAGGTTTGTAAAGTGAAATCACTTCTTGCTTTTCTGTACTGATGATCTGTAGATCTGGAGATGAAAAGTTGTATCAGCAACAACTTACTTCTAACATGCTGTACTTTCAAGACAACTCCAAGCTTCTGGAGTCTTGAACATCTAAGACACCGCTCAACATTGCATGACTTACTCATGAGATGTCTCATCTCACTACTTGACACATGAGATTGTCCTCAACATATACGGCTCTACTGAACACACACACACACACACAAATTCTAGTCTGGAACCTGTGGAAATTAATGTTAGAGAAAAATATTTTTTCTTTAATAAGATAGATTATTCTGACTGGAACACAATAGCGTACAGCGTTCTCTGTAAATGTTATAGCTAGTTCTGACTTTATTAATTAGCACATTACAATCTGACATAACCTCTGCCTGCTGTCTGTTGAGTTGCATTTTTTAGGATGTAGGAGGCTGGTGAGGTTTGAGGAAACATTTCAAAACTAAGTGATGCTAAGCAAACTAATGTTTTCAAGAGGAACTAGATATTTAAAGCGCTAGCTGGTATAAAAATTAAACACCTCACTGTTAAAATACAAAGTGGCGTTGATCTTTTGTTGTGTTCTTCAAAGAAGCCACTAATTTAAAAATGTACCTGACAAATTCTAATGAACTGTAAAAGCAGCTTACATTTTTGCACAGAGGCAATGGATTAATACAGCAGCGGCAAAGTATATATTATTTCCAAATTATTGCATCTTTTCTTGTTTGAGAACTTAAATAAATGTCAGAGTAAAAACCAGCTATATATTTTGACTTCATTGCTGAGTCTATCGGTCACTTCCTTAATTTACAAAATGTCAGCCTAAGCTTTTGACGAAGGTTGATATTGTATCTAGACTCAAACTAGAGAGATTAATAATGAAGCGGCAATGAACAGAACTGTAACTATGTGAACGGGTTGATTTAATAAGGTTAACATCTGTCACTTTCAGAAAGTTTAGCATTAAGACCCTACATATCAAGATCCTGTTGCCAGGCTCAAGATTAGTTGCTGGTGAGAAATACCAACAGGAAATGTCAATGTCTTTGGCATCTGCTTCAAGGAAAGAAAAGTTCCCAAATGGTGTTATTTGTCTTTACGGGTGACATAATGGATATTACAGGAAGGAGTAATATTTCTAAGGTTCTTCAGCAATCAGTGGAATCATAGAACTTCCAATAGCACAAGTTCAGTCAAGCTGGCTTGCAGTTTCTTGAGCAGAGTGTGTGCAGAACAGTACTGATTCCTTAACGACTCTGGGTAGCCACAAATAAAACATATATACCTTAAACCTAAGTGTTTGAATTTTCCTTTTCTGTTTTTATGCATATTTTCATATTTTAATTTGTGCACAACCAGGGTTAATGACGATCCTGTGTTTGCTTGATCACTTCTGGCTCTATGGATATTCTCCCTTGAAATAATAAAGGTATAAGGCTTGAAAGATGTTATGCAAAATAAGATCTATAGCTAACATTTCATCTCCACTCTGCTGTCTGTTCTGTGTATATTTTGGTCAGCTCTTAGTAATACTTTCTTTTGTGTTTTCACTCACAAAATTGTAGCGACTGTAACTTGCAGATCACTGTTTCTGTATAAAAGATATAGCAAAGCATCTTCAGCCACTGCTTTAATTTTAATACTATTTACAATTTAATGAAAGTTTTACACATTACATTTCCTACAGCCTAAATACAGGAATCCTCTAAAAACTGCTTCATTCCCTCTATTAAAATTCTAATGATTTATCTTAGATTTCAACTTACGTGACTTATGCAGTTTACTTCTTATCCTGCTCAACAATGCATGTTGGGACTCAGTTTCATCCTCTTCCTTCTGAAGGATCTGTTTTCCCATTTTTGCTAAATCTGTCCTTGAGACTGTGGAAGGAGTACTCTTCTTACTGAGGCATAACCCTAATTATTGCAATATCTCACATCTTCTTTTTAGCCATCAGTTTTAGGTCTAATTGTATAAATAATCCGTGATACATGAGTATAAGCTGAAGGGATAATGACATGATAATCTAAAGAGGAGTTATTTCCTATTGCTAAGGAACATGATAGGAACTTCCCTTGCTAAATACTTTCTATGGGAGTAATTAAGGAGAGAATCATGGATGAGGCAGTTCAATAGTCTGCATTTTCCCAGATGTTCTTGTAACCCACAAATACTCTTTGTGAGTCATAGAATCATAGAATCATAGAATAGTTTGGGTTGGAAGGGACCTTAAAGATCATCCAGCTCCAACCCCCCTGCCATGGGCAGGGACACCTCCCACTGGCTCAGGCTGCCCAACGCCCCATCCAACCTGGCCTTGAACACCTCCAGGGATGGGATAGCCACAGCTTCCCTGGGCAACATGGGCCAGTGTCTCACCACTCTCATGGGGAAGAAATTCTTCCTAATGTCCAGTCTAAATCTGCCCCTCTCCAGTTTATACCTGTTCTGCCTGGTCCTATTGCCACAAGCCTTTATGAATAGCCCCTCTCCAGCTTTCCTGTAGCCCCTTCAGGTACTGGAAGGTCACTATAAGGTCTCCTCAGAGCCTTCTCTTCTCCAGGCTGAACAACCCCATTTCTCTCCACCTTTCCTCATAGGGAAGGTGCTCCAGCCCTCCAATCATCTTTGTAGCCCTCCTCTGGACCCGTTCCAACAGCTCCATCTCCTTCTTACCTTGAGGATTTCAGAACTGGAGAAAGTATTCCAGACGAGGTCTCCCAAGAGAGGAATAGAGGGGCAGAATCCCCTCCCTCGCCCTGCTGGCCACGCTGCTTTGGATGCAGCCCAGGACACCATTGGTCTTCTGGGCTGTGAACGCACATTGCCGGCTCATGTTGAGCTTCTTATTGACCAGCACCCCAAGTCCTTCTCTGCAGGGCTGCTCTCAATCATGTCATCCCCCATCCTGTACTGAAAACAGGGATTGCCCTGACTCAGGTCATGCAACTCTCTTGACTACCTTCTTACACTTTTATACCTGACATTGGTGTGAAGGATCACACAGAGCAAAAATGGAAATGACAGTCACACCCACGGAGGTCAGCATAAAGTGATGTATTTGTGGCATCACTTAATTTCCTATACAAATAACTGTGGAGTTATTTTTTTATGGATACATTTTAATATAAAAAAATATATTTACCTTCTAAAAATTTAAATAGTCAAACTCTGGAAATCTTCTCCCTTCCTCCTGAAAACTCAGTGGCATATAAAACTAATAAAACAAAATATCTTTCCTCCACAAAAGGCTGGTTTATTTCAGTCTAAATTTTAGAAACATTTATGAAAGTATGGAAACAAAATCCTGTGAGTTTATACAAAAAGGAAAAAAAAATCCTTTCATCTAAGAACTACATCTCTTGGGCACAAAAGTAGATTGTATCTCATTACAACAGAAATTTATATGTATATATCCTGTGTGATTCTTAGGGCACCAAACCTTTTTCAGTTTCTCCCGCTATAACATCTGGGTACTTACTGGGCTTTATAAATATAGTAAATCTTAAAATTGGAATAAATATTACATATCAGCTTTTAAACTGTGCATTCCTCGCGGTAATATTAAAATTAAATTATGATTTTATTTTACTAAGATGCATCCTATATGCTTTTGGAGCCTTCTGGAAGATTTTTGTATAGTTTGTTGATATTACATATACAAAATTTATACTTACAGATGCATTTTTCTCTTATTTTATACTCTATCCAATGTATGAGTTCATCCTGTTAGATGAACTTTCTTTAGCTGGACTTAGTTAGGTTTAAAGTTCCTTATTACGGTAATATTATTTTATAAACTGTGTGTTGTGATGGTATTGTGACTGACTGGACTCCCTTGCTTCTCCATAATACATGAAATATTCTTAATAAGTCTTTTTAAAAGCTTTTTATAGAGATCTAGCACAGCTCATTTGATATATTCAAAGTACATAATTTTCCTGCAATTTTTACATCTTTTTCTGTTTCTCAAAAGAAAACATAGAGGTGTGAATCAGCCTAAAAATACATAGCTCCGTTCAAAGTTTTATGGGGTAGCAATGGAATTAATTTTCAAATTCAAATTTTTCAAATTTTTAAGTTGTTTGGTTCATTTTTGTCCTCATTTTTCCAGTGTTTTCCCTTCTTGTTTTCTCTATAATGAGTTAATAAGAAAAAAATTCTTGGTATTTCATACGTTAAAAATACACTTCCTAAGTAAAGCTGCATCTTGGAAGAATAAACAGTCTGTTTGCACACCAAAGCCAGTGTACATGACTTATTTGTGCTGATATCTGATTTGCTGAAACTTAATTGCCTTAATGTTTTAGATATTTTCTCATAATTTCAAGGTAAAACCGGGTGAAATTTTATCACCTGGAGATGCTATGAAAATCTAACTGTAGTCAACCTGTAGCATCTAAAAGTTACACATTGCCATCTAACCTTTTAATAAGATAATGAAGTCTTAACAGTTTTGTTTATTGTTTGGAGTTTCTTTTTGCCACTTAAAATTGAAATTGGAATTCAATAAGCATGGAGGCTAAATTGTTATTGCAATGTACCAAAAGACATTTTCAACTATGTCACCTTTTTTTTCCCTCCATTTTTTGCTCAATACTTTGATTTTATGGCCTGTAAAATGCATTGCAAGAGTTCATTGCATGACAAATGATTTATCAGTTGCAAATGGAGGCAGAGAGAGACCCACATTGATATTACAGCATTACTTTTTGCTATGATCAAAGGAGAAATGCCTACAATTAGACTTACCTGGTGCCTTAGACTATTATTTTTGCGTGCAATGTAGATTTTTGTTACATAAAAAGAAGCTACCTTGGTCTTAGGATGTCCTTGACCCTCAAATTGGTGTTTGTATGACATCTACTTTTTCCATCTGACAGACAGAGTACTTACCTAAGTGAATCACTCATCTTAACTCTGATATTAAAGTAATGGAACCACTCAGGCATAACCACTTTCTGCAGCAGTGCCAGTACTTATGGAATATAGTGAAACAAATAGCGTTTAAAGTAAAGTGATAATATTTAATTAAAATAAATGTAAACTGAAGACTTTACAAGTTCTTGAATTTCAGAATGGAGGTTAAACGACTTTAAATGGTGCTTTATCAATACTTTTCGTACCAAGCATAGCACAGAGTACTGCTTTTAAATGATAGTTCATTATAGTTAAACTGCTGTCTTAATTAGGTGATTAAACATCCTGAAAACTAATCCATGTTCAAATCACTGAAGCTGAGTTAGAACAAAGGTAGATTATAAAAGATAAATAACAGGAGGGGTTAATAAAGAGTGAAAGATGATTAAAAACAAATGAATGCAATTCTAGTGGGTGGTAAGGAAATAAATCTTTGAGATTAACTGTGGAAATTAGTTTGAACAAATAGAACATGCAGCAGTGGAGAAATGCACCAAAAAAAGCCACAGTAGAACATATATAAAAACAATGGAATTGTATATAATTTGGGGTTAGAATATGGCACCAGGATATTCTGCAGTGGGTGAGGAAATCAGTCGCTCATATTGACTGACAGTAGCTGACCGTGTAAATTTACTCCTACCTAAGTAGAGAGATATAAATGAAGACTACAAGTGTTATATTGCTTTTCTTAATGATTTTATTTTTTGCTGTAATGGCAACCATTAAAAATCTACAGTCTGTGGGTGTTTCATATATTAAATGAAATATAGAGAAAGCAAGGGTTGTGACAATGGTACTAGAATAAGTTAAGCAAATTTATTTGAACTCTTATGTTCCTGGTCACCTTCTGTCTTTCAAGAGAAAGCAGAAACATCTGCTTCTCTGCTTCTTACTGCCTCCCGGTATGGATTAGGTCAAGGGAACGTGGGAATAAATACATAAATAAGCAAAACCCAAAGTTGTTAATGCAGCCATTTAGCTGCAGCTAAGGATGTCAGTGGGAGGTGTTCCTGCCCATGGCAGGAGGTTGGGACTGGATGATCTTTAAGGTCCCTTCCAACCCAAACGATTCTATGATTTTATGATTCTATGTCATCACCAACCAGACACTTTCACCCATTGTTGAGCTGGCAGTGTAAGATCAGGCTTTGGTTCTTCAACACGTGGGACATGTTAGAGTGAAAAAAGAGGCAAAAAGGATGGCACAAGGCTAAAGGTATGTGATTGACAGAGATCGGTAGTATCAGCTCTGGGGAATTTATTTCACATCAGAGTTCGTTGCCACATTTAGGGCCGTTGTAAATTCCAAGACATCTGTAAGGTGAGTTTGGCATTTTGGCACCTGACTAGAAGCATGGATGGTAAAGTGAATTCATCCACTGTATGAAGCTTTTCACTACTGAAATTTCACTACTAGCCAGAATATCTAGATTTTTAGGGAACTAAAGAACATTTGAGATCATTTTTATTAATTGTGAATTTTTTTACATACTTTTCCAATGAAACTGTATTTCTTAAATCATGATAGTTTGTGAATGTACAAAACCATGGTTATTTTATTATCATATACTACAAATCCCTACATTTTCAAAGAGGTTTTAATGTTCTATGACTATAAACAGACTGACATTGATAGCCACTGAGAAAATCGTCAGCTGTAGATAGACAGATTCTATTCTGTATCAGCCTGTGATATAAAAAAGAATGTTCTTTGGTTTTATTTTCTGTTGCCTAGGAAAAAAAGCCAGTGAAAAACAAGAATAAGCATGTGCTGGATGAAAAAAATTGTCATCTTTAGCACTTTTTCTACCTAAAATCAAATAATAATAGTGACTCCTGGTCATGTATTTCAGGATGATTTTTTTTACCTTTTTAGTCATTCAGATGGTAAAAATGTCAAAGTGTATTGACACACAGAGAGCATAAGTGTTAAACTTATTTTTTTTTAAATTCATTGGAATTATATATATTGTTTTCCCTTATAAATGTGGTATTCATCATCTCCTAAACAATTCATAACTCAAATATAAATCAGGTTTTAAAAAGATCTATAACTTTCACTGAAAACTTTAGCACATTGCTGGCAGCCTTTATAATGCGCTTTTTGTTAATGTGCACTATCATCTTCTGTAGGCATCTATGCTATGGAATGGCAATTTTGCAGTGAAAAAAAAAGGGTATAGGAATTGTTCTTGGGTTTAGATAGTTGAAATAATTCTTTGTTATACATTTTTTTTCTGTAGACAAAAGAAGTTCCATTTGCATTGATAGAAATTGGGGATTGGAACTAGATGATCTTTAAGGTCCCTTCCAACCCAAACTCTTCTATGAAATTTGCAGGATTTTATGTAGAGTTTTCTTATATCTTCAGAATATCACTTCTTCAAATATGCAACAGACTAACTTGCACAGAAACAGGCACCAACATGTGCAAAATATTCATACAGCACGCTGTCATCCTGCACTGAATAATGTAGAGTTCTTACTATCTACAACTATCTGAAAGGAGGTTGTAGTGAGGTGGGTGTTGGTCTCTTCTCCCAACTGGCAGGTGATAGAATGAGAGGGAACGACCTCAAGCTGCGCCAGGGGAGGGTCAGACTGGACATTAGGAAATATTTCTTCACCGAAAGGGTTCTCAGGCACTGGCAGAGGCTGCCCAGGGAGATGGTGGAGTCCCCATCCCTGGAGGTATTTAAAAGATGGGCAGATGAAGTGCTTACAGATATGATCATTTAATAGCAAACAAGTGGTGTTGGGCCTGATGATATCAAAGATCTTTTCTGACTTAGGAATTCTATGATTCTATGAAATTAATGAGACTTCTCTGTAGTAACAGATCTAAATTTTGGACATTTGTATATTAAATTTGACAGGCAAGTTCAGAAATTAATAACTTTGCCTCTTGTATTGACTAGGGATACATACCCATGTAGTCTATGGTGAGTGTGATACAACAATATGAAATTAATACATTTCTTAGTTTTTTATGATCTATTTTCCTTCTCTTTTAATTTATGGTATACCTACATAGTCAAAATATCATCTGTCTTTAAAAAAACTGATATGTTTCCTCCAACTCCTGTGAAGTCATGTTTAAGTCTATAGATAGTTTGGAAAGAAACTAAAAACATAAATGTAACAGAAGAATATGTGAAATGTAAAAGAAAAGCAAATTACAAAGCATGAAAACTGACCTTAAACATTTTAATTAGCTGCTTTTGAACTTATTTCTTAATTTAATTAACTGTAATGTAGACCATTAGAAGTTAGTATTCTGTATGGTGTGTAAGAAATCAGCCTTGCCAGCCTCATTAAAACTAATAGAAATGTAGCAGTTACTGCTGTCTGTGGCGACATTTATCCCTGACAAACCTTCACCGGAACCACTACAGCTTATTCTAAGGAAAAAAAAAAAAAAAAGCAAAAAGCCCTAGTTTGCTGCTCTACAAGCGTGTTTGAGTTTGGTTTTGGTTTTAACTAGAGTGATTATGCAGATACTAATAGATAAGAGAAAATAGCTATATTGCTGATTTTTACATGATAAAATTTAGCTTACATGCCTATGGGAAATATTTACCAACACCCAACATTGTTATTGAAAATTACAGTATGCTTTTTCCCCCAGGGCCTTTCTTCTTTATTTAAAAGAATAAACAGCTCAACCTTTCAGAAACTGCAATTATTATTAAATTCTTAAAATAAATGATATTAGATTGTCTCTGCATAGCTATCTGATAATATAAATTATTAAATGTATTTTCTATGTATTCAATACACTTGGAACCACACTCTGCTTCAATGACGTGCTGAAACAAATGCTGCATGTCTGAAGACATTTGGATTAAATTAAATTTTTAAGACATCCTTTCATACCCTGTACTTAGCGAACTGTATTCATAATAGTGTACTCTGGGGGTAAATAGTGTATTAACAGAACATTACCTGATTTGTTTTTCTATTCCTAATGGTTTACAGAAGAAACCAAAAATGCCCATGTATATAATAAAACCAAAACAGAGGATCTGACAAATAGCTTAATTAACAATATTGAGCTGTTTTCCTACTAACAATAATAGCAGTATATTAAAATAATTTGTCTTTCTCCATATTAAACCCAGAACACTAATATATTTGGAATAATTCCTATAAAACATAGTTGCAGAATACCACAATAATAAAAAAACCCTACCATATTTTTATGACTCAAGTCCAGAACAAGCCACGGTTTATTCGAATCTTACTACTGTTTTGTTAGTTTTTTCATGGATAGAGGTTTTTGGCCATTTATGAAATTCCTGCCACAGTAAAATCAGAATCACAGTAAGCTTAGAAGTTCTCAGACTTCTAGGGAGTAAGAATATAGTTCAAAGATTTGAGAAATTAATGCCTTAAAGGAATAAAACATGAAAACTTGCTAAAAAGCCTATTCTTATCTAATGATTCAAAGTTTACAGATATAAGTCTATAGAAAAGGATAAGGACAAATTGGCATACAGAGCCAGAGTGGCTAAAATATCAGGAGCTAGGGATAGTGATGAAATATCTGCAGGGAAATATGTATTTTACATATCTGGATACACATGCATTCAACAAACAGGGAGCATTCAGTTTAGCCATAATAAGAGAGTGAATGCTGAGGTAGTTCAGAATATCTTTACTTTTTCCTTCATATATGCTACTCTTTTTCTTGGTCCACATTTGGAAAGCTGCAAAAAACCCATCTACGCTAATACTCCTTTCATATATATAATGAGAATAAACGTAAATCAGAATACAGAAACTGGCAAGTACAGACTGGTGTTGACATAAGTTATCATTAACAAACATCATCCTCTATGAAATCTGTATCAAGATATAAATCAGTATTTAAGTACATTTTTTTAGCAGAGTGGTAACTTGGTAATAATTTATACCATTTCTTTACTGTATAATGTGGCTGATTTGGTGTTTTAGTATCTATGCAAGCCTTTCCTCTTTGCCTCATTTCTTTGATGTTTTGCATTTTGGGGAATATTTTGTCTTCCAAAAAGTCTTTTGCTTATATTGCATTTGTAGTTTAATAATTGAGTTTCATAGTTATATACATTTCATTATTGTGATTTTGTGTTTAATTTGTATTGAGGAAACATTTGTGGATTCAATGAAACAGATACTCACCCTTGGTGATAATACATGGGATACTTTCAGGAATGTGATGCATTTAAGCTGCTTAAAAATTAAACATCTGTGACGGCTCTAAGTTTTGTGGTAGCATCTGATGATTCCCTTAATTTTGACCATCTTTTGTGGAATTCTTTCCATCATTACTGATCAGAGTAGTTATACAGACGTGTGACCAAATATTTGATTGACATGAAATATAATATATAGCATATACGTAATATATATGAGAGATATTTTTGGTTAAAGGATTGATCGTCTCATATTATCTTGTGGTTTTTACTGCTTTCTTTGCTGGAATCCTAAAAATATCAATTTCCAGTGCAGCTTTGCTTTTGTTGACACTGATATACTGATACTGCTCTAGGGGGCTGAGCAATAAACCTATGAAAAACCTTGTTTAATTGAGAGTTATTATATTGGCTTAAGTTTGCCTTATTTTTTGCCTATATTTATGGTTATTAGTTTATAATTATAATCAGTTAAGGTGGGTTTGTACACCTTTCAGTCAATAGACTTTTGTGCAGAATAAGACAATCACTCACAAGTAAGGAAATACCAAAACATACTTGAAAAATATCACTGACAATCAACATTTTCTTATCATGCAGGTTGGGGACTTTACTGAGCAATGCTAAAAGTCAACAGATTTAACAGGCTGCAAAACATAAAGAGGAAGGAAAGGAGAGCAGAAAATTCTGTTTTAGGAAGAGGATGAAAGATATCTGTATATTTTTAGATGATAATGACAGAAAAATAATCTGTGTGAACTGAATTTAGTGTAAAATATTATGCCGGTCCTTTGTTTTTAATTTTTTTTTTTTAAAGGCAACCAAATATCAAACACCAAATGAAACTGTGCCCATTTAGTATTCGAGAACTGTATTTGATAATTCAAACCTGAGAAAAATGGTTTTGTGGAAAATTAAATAAGAAATATGAAGGGACTTAGTAGGGACAGAAAGCATCAGACGTAGAAATAGAAGTATTTTATTAGTAGGTGGTAATATGCTGGATTTCTTTTAGCTAAGAGTTAATTCTTCCTCCTGATGGCAGACACCGTTGAACTAAAACAAAATAGATGCAAGTTTTCCTCATCCTGTACAACTAAACAGCGTATTTCAGAAAATGTGTCCTGCAGAATAGTGATAGAAATATTACAGTGTATTTTCATGTAGCCATAACGTTGATGTGAGGATGACCGATTTATTTTACTTGATGGAGTTGTATAGATGAATATAGTCACAGATTTAAGCTACAAGGGTTGCAGAGAGGCTGAAATCCCTCATGGCTTTCTCCAGGCTGATCCTGGGGTGGTAGCCAACTGTTTGCATAAATCGTAACATTCTCTGTGTTGGTTTAGAAAAACAATGTACTTTGATTTGTGATGGAAAAAGTTTTGGTATGGTTTTGTTTTGTTTATTTATTTTTTTTTTAACTTTGATTTCTGTTAGTTCTGTAATTTCATTGGGTTTTTTTTCTCTGTTTGGGCTTTGCTTGTTCACACGCTACATAGCTGCTCACCAATTTTCTAGTATTCTAGGTCACGCGTGTGCAACAGAGGGTGTGTGGGTTTCCAGAGGGACCTCTCTGGACTATGGTTATCGCATGTCATAGTGAGGAGGCAGAGGTGTTACAATTGGACTGGTTGCCTACATGAAGTCTGCCTTAGGCACTTCATTTCTTTCAGACACGCTATGTCTTTTTTGAGGCAACCGTCTCTCATGATTTTCAATATTGATTAAAGTTTATTTTTTCCGAGTGCTTCAATTCCCTTCAGCTTCTGAGCAGAAGCAGATGTGCAAGTGGGCCAGAACATGTATTTTTAAACCTATCACTATGTTCTGGTTTTTTTATCAATTTGAAAGGCTTACTTTTTCTTTTAGTTGTCATATTTTCATGCTGAAGGCTGCTTCTGTTTAGTTTCTATTTTTTAATCTCTTTTTTTTTTCTCTTTCAACATAAGTAATATCTGTTAGCTAAGCATGTAATTTGTCTCCATCTGCTCGCAGAAGGCAGCCTCATATACTGCCACTCTTACACCTTCTCTGCACTTTTAGTTTCCTGATTTAATAAAGAATGGATTTACTTTACAACATGTTCAGTGTTTAATTATAAAAAGAAAAAGTCAATATTCCCCAGTATTGATCCGTTATATCTTCCTTCACGTATGTTGATAACTAATCAAATATTTTTTGAAAATAGAATTCACTCTTAATTGTGCACCAGAACTATTACAGTACCAAATATTGGGAAGCTATTTAGTGTAACAAAAGGGCTTTTTAGCTGGGCATGTAGTTTGTAAAATAAGGGATTGATTTTTTCTTTTGCATTTTTGCACATTTAAACCTGATATATATCCAGAATTCAAACAGTTGGTAATGAAGAGTGTGGATGTCATGATTGCTTAAAATGCTTTATATATCAATTTATAAAATTATAAATTTTATTTTCTTTTTAAAAATACTTTTAAATCATTTAAATATATATATTTCTGCTAATATAAACATATAATTATTATGCTTTTCAGATCATCGGGCATAGTTGGCAGGGAGTAATATCAGGAAAGTTACAAAGTCTTTGTTTAAGTTTAGAAAATGTGTACCATTGTTTGTGAGAGTTATGTGCCCACACTGACTGACAGATTGCATCCCTTTTTCACATTAATCCACATTAATTCCAACTCTCGCCGAGTTGGAGGATGTACAAATCCCTCAAGCACTTTGTCTCCCAGGAGGTGGACTGATTCCTACAGCTGGTCGGCTCTGACAGTCTGGAGAGGCAGAAGGGAGGCTGGGTCTCCAAGGAAGTCATTCTGTCTCTCAAAGAATTTGCAAGTGGACTCACAACATCAAAAAAAGCTTTACAGCCAAGTCTGGATTCAGATATCACAAGCTTCCTGTGCAGCCTTGGGCAAGTCATTCAGTCATGTCTTCTTCAATATATGGTCTGTAATGGAGTGTCTGAGCCTTCGTCACTTATTGTTATTGAAATACTTTGATATACTTGGTATATATGAGTCTATTGTGTATTTTGTCGAGCTTTGCTTTGGAAAGGTAGATAGATATTCCAAAAAGTGACCTATAAAACACTACTTCACAATCTTTCACTAACAAGGTACTGATTACAGCCAGAATATTAACTTTCTGGTCCATCCTGACTTTTAATACATTCTGATATAGCACAGCATGCCAAGAGTTGATTTCATGAAGAGAGTTCCATATCCCAAGGAAAGTGACCAGTTTTGCCTAATCAAACTGAAAGTTCTGAAGAAATTCTTTTTTAAAATGTCATCACTGCAATTCATAGAAATGTGATTTTTAAAGCTTGATAACAAAAATACTTATGGATAATGTGTCACATGTGAAAAACATCACAGTACTCAGTGATGTTCTTTTTTAGTAAGAACTTCCTTTCAGTGCTTTGCAAGAGATTATGAAAAGTATTCATTCTGGACAGGTAACTCATCTTCTCCATGTCCAGTCTTTCTTAGGTCTTTACCCTTAGTGCTTTTATGTGTCTCTACCCCTCAGTGCCTGCCGGACATCCCAGTGATGGCACAGGGTTTGTCAGTAGGAGCCTTGGCTCAGTGAACATAGTGAAGTCCCTCACCTGAGAACTTTATCCTTACACCTTAGCAAGTACCTCAGGTAGACAGAAATTTTCACTTTTTCTTTTCCCTGCCCTTGCTTCCACCCTCTGTAGGCTTCCTTTCTGAGTTTAAATTTGTTCAGGGGTTCCTTGTTCATCCATGTAGGTCTCCTGACATTTTTGTCTGATTTATTCTTTGTTGGAATGCATCACTCCTGAGGTTGGAGGAGGTAGTCCTTGAATATTAACCAGGTTTCTTGCCCTCCCCTGCTGCCTTCCAGGGCTTTGTCTCATTGTACTCTCCAAAGCCGATCCCCATAGAGGCCAAAGTCTCCTCTCCTGAAATCCAGGGAACTGAGCTTACTGTGTGCCCTCCTCACTGCCCTAAGGATCTCGAATACTATAATAAATAAAATATATATAATAATAATAAATGCAATGGATAATAATAAATAAAAATAATAAATAAATAAAATATATATAATAATAATAAATAAAATATATATAATAATAATAAATGCAATGGACATAAAAGATGCATAATTTAATTCAACTAGGTGTAGACTTACAATGTTGTGCATGTTAGAAAAGGAATCTCAGATAGAAACTAATATGTATCCTCAGAGATGTCCTTGATAGTTCCTGTCATGAAAGGCTGTGGTGATGCAAAGCAAACCTTCTTTTTGCAATTCATTGGGAGAAAATAAACATACCTCTATCATTTAGTCTTACAATTTTGCTTTATTGCAAATAAAAAAAAGTATCCTCATTTACAGCATAAATTTGACATGAACAGTAATAAATGATCATATTCCAGGTAGAATTAAGTTATGAAAAAGGTCTGTAAATGCAGGCATCTATTACTGAACATTCTTATGAATTGAGGACATGTGCAGGTAGTAAAATATTTAAATACTTTAAAGGATAGATTTTGAATTTTTGTTAAAATGTTGCTAATGCTCCATTAGACCTTAAAGCAAATGTCTCTATAAGAAGCAGCTGGTGATCAAAGTGTATTTGTGTGAACATTTCCAGCCACTGCGCTTAATACAGGTCTTTCCTAAAACTATATTTTCTGAAGCCAATAGCTGCCAACTGTAATAGATGAGAAAGTGTTTCCTTCTAACAAAAATGTAGTTGCATAAAGATTATTCATATATGGGGCAATCAGAAAATATACTGTAGTTTATTTCTACTAATTTAATACTTCTCAAGGTGTGTAGGCACATACCAAGGAGGAAAATAAGTCCTCACTATTTCTAGAACTAAATCCTTCATCTTTTGCAGTCCAAATATCATTAACACTTATTGTCTGAAGAAGTGTTTGTCCACTCTACTTCAAATACATACAGAACATCACCCACAAATTATGATACATAAATTTAAAGCTACATAGCTCTTAGGATTTGTTTTGTCGTTTGCCTCCCTACTTCACTTGTTATTATTTGTCCAAGCAGAACTCTTGAAAATGCTGAGGTAAAACACGGAAAATGTTCAGGAAGAATTCTTTATGATTTTTCTACTCTGTTAGTAATTTATGCATAAAGTCAGCTGAAAAAATGTTTTTTTCAGCTCCTGATTTTCACACATTTATGTTCCGTATCAGTTCTCTTGCATACAAGGGTGCCAACAGAATGAAAAATCTAGCCCAAAGGAATAAGGATACCTAAAACATAGTGACCTGCAATGCTCCTGGCATTCTTTTACCTCTTTTACCTCAGAATCCTCTGGTGGTGGTGCACGTCTCGCCTTGTTACAGGCTTATTCTCTTCCTGCAAAGGGTGAAGGTGGTTTTCTTTTGTCCATCCTACACGCTGCCTACTGTCAGAGCTTTCACTCTGTACGCGGGTGTACTGGGTCTGCCTGGGATGGAGTGATTTTCTTCATAGCAGTTCGTATGATGCTCTGCTTTAGATTTGTGGCTAAAACACTATGGGTAACACTGGTGTTTTAGCTCTTGCTGAACAATGTTCACAGCATCGAGGCCATCTTTGTTTCTCTCTGTCCCTCAGTGAAAGACTGGGATGTTCTCAAAAGCTTGGGGGGGATCAGAACCAGACATACGACCCAAACTAACCAAGAGATGTCCCGTGTCATGTAATACTTGGCAATGAAATGGAGAAGAGTGGGTTTTAAGCAGGTTAGTCATCTTTTGCTTAGGGAATGGTTGGGCATCAGTCTGCGTGTAGGAGGCAGTGAGTGAATTGAGTTTTTCATCAATTATTTTTTCTTTCTCTCTTCTTTCACTCTTCCATCACTTATGAAAAAATGTTTATCTTGAAAGCCAAGTTTTCTTGATTTTACTCTTCCTTTCCTCTTCCCCATCCCACTGGGGGTGGGGCAAGTGAGCAAGTAATTGTCTCAAGATTAGCTGCCTTCTGGGAGCTAACCCACTGCAGTGGGGAATCTAGATTCTATTTCTTCACTTGCTCGAGGTTGTCAAAACCCAAACTTCTTACTTCCCAGGAACTTGAATTTATGGCCCCTCTGTGGCCGTTTGAAGAAAAGACACATTCAGCTCCTGCTGAAACTTTGCCAGTGTGCAGTGTTCCAATTTCAGCAGGTAATAAAGGATTCAAGAAAGAAGGGAAACAACTTTATTTTATACTTTATAACTATAACATTCATGTGAGAACCCAGAAACTGAGTTTTCCAATCCCTGCTCATAGGACTGATTGGTTATAAGTTGAACTTTCAGCGGATTAATAAAAAAGTCCTTGAGATAAGAACAAGAATCTAAACCTGGATACCCTAATTATTAGATTACAGGTGTATATTCTTCCCAGCACACTCTGAAGTCCTTACACATCCTTAGTCCTTAGCTCACCTTCCATTAGAAACTGTAGAATGTCACAGATATTGGTATTTACTGCAATCTTTTGATAAATGTTGGTTTGACCAACATGCAGTTAACATGATAAGTGGTGGCAATCCAGTCTCAGTGTGGCATGTTCTTAGAATAACTATTAAATCAGACCTGTCAAGAGACTTAGGAGGAAGAATACTTAATTTCTGTTTCCTAATTAGATTTAGCTGCCAGTTTAAGCCAGTCCTGTGCCTAACCATGGTGTAAACTCTAAGTATACAAACAATGCCTGTGTGCAGGCGTACATGAGCACAAACCAGTGGACTACAGCAGAGTAGAGAGAGCAGTGTCTTATGGAACAAGAGCAGTATAGATTATTTATTATTAAGGTGATGGTAACAAAAATATTGAGTTAGTATGCTTTGGAAAATGGAATAAAAGGAAAGAACAAACAACAATCATTACTTTATAGAAGACTGTAACTTTCTCCTGTGTGTTGACTGTTCTTAGCCTGAGTTGCCATAAGCCTAACTCTGTGACTTGGGGAATAATTGGGGAAATCACCATCTAGGACAATCACACAGTGTAAAATACTTTGTTTCAGTAAATTGTAGGTCTGGGCCTTGTCCCAGTTTAACCACTTTCTGTGCTTAGTGCAAGGGTAAAACAAGACTCAGGAAAATACTGTTGAGATTTATAAAGTCCTAGGGGTAATCTCGCAGGTAAAATCCACTTTTTCTTCACCATGCAAGTGTTTCCAGTAGTGACTCCTGTGAAATAGTCACTTTGTCCTACGTCTTGCATGGCTACAAGAAGTTATCAAATGATGGTGGGATTTCCATGCATTTATCAGTCTGTCCTTAGACTCTGCTGTATACTGAGGTCCTTCGACTGCAAGACAACATAGCTGCACATGGCAGAGAGGATATGTAAAATTAATCAGGACTTGAGTTTTATGTCATATAGCTATTCAAAATGGTTATAAACAATGATTCTGAAAAGTCTGCTTCAGAAATGTTCACTATGCAAGAATATAACATATATAGAAATTATGTTTAATGATATTTGTTATATTATTATATTGTAGTACTATGATATTTAGTAATATTTATATTAAATACATATTTATTGATTATTTTTTTTTCTCTAAGTCCTCATACAATTCCACAAATATAAAGTCTTTTCATGTTTAATCCCCAAAATTCTTTAAAATTAAATCAAATAGCTTTATTTATTACAGTCTATGCAGCCATGTAGGGAATTTCATTGGCAGTGTAAGTCTTCATTTGAAGATTCTCCTTTAGCCATCATGATCTAACTCTTTGAAGAGCATGTACAAAATTTCAAACCTGTGTGAACAGACCTCTAGTACCGAATTGAAATACTGACAGTGAAATTATTGGTTAATAGTGTTAAAAAGGTAAAAAAAAAAGACGTGAGAGAGACTTTTTAACCCTGCTGCTGTTCAAAAATATTTTACTAGATTTTAGCAGGTGTGCAACTACAGTTATAAATGAATTTTAACCATCATTAATAATAGGGTTGGGCAATTTGGCAGCTCTATAGGTGCAAGACAGCTGCAGGTCCCAGGTGCAGCCAGCAGTGAGGTGCAGAATACACTCCTGTCTATCACACAGGCACTCGTATGTAGGGGGTGTTTGCACATCTGACATAGGCAGAGAGCATCAGCACAAACCCCACACACACTGAGCACAGTATCTGTCTTCGCCGAGAAAGGTAGGAATAGAGTTACTGAGGAGACAGAGCAGCCTGCACTGTTGGGGCTCTTTACACCAGCTTGAAAAACAAAATCTGCTATTAAAACTAACGTGTTAGCATGTGATTAAAAATAAGCCTATGTGAGTTCATACTTAAGCACTGGTACTCTTGTCTGAATTTTTGGACGGTGCATTTAATGTAGGAAAAACTTGTTGTCAGTCAAGAAAGTCATTCATGCACGTGGAATCATTAGATTAAGATCAATACACTTCTCTCAGTTACTCTCTCTTGTTAGCAATAGCACTGAACATTTATTTCAAGGACAGCAATAAATATATATTTTCTTCTGTATAGTGCAAGTCTGGCAACAAATCGATGTGGGAATGAAGGAAATAATATAACTAAGCTTGTTAAAATTATTCCTCGTCCTTGAAATATGTAAAAAACTCTTCCCCATTTCTTCTTAAAGGTGTTATTTCTTTGTAGGATTTTTCATTACCATACAACCACATATAGGTTGTTTTGTATTAAAGAATATTACTTATTTTTAAACATTATTTATGTATCTTTTCCCTATTAAATCTGACATAGAATCATATAAAGAGAAGGAAAAAAAAGTAATAAAAGTTTGGTGTTGTTAAGAAGATACGTATAATGTTTGCCTAATGTAATGTTATTTTTGAAAACAGGTATTAAATGCACATATTTTGTCCCAGCAGCTAGAGGAGTGATAGTGCTGCTTTGGAGATCTTATTGTGACCTGGACATCTTATGGTGACCTTCCAGTACCTGAAGGGGCTACAGGAAAGCTGGAGAGGGGCTATTCATAATGGGTTGTGGGGATAAGATGAGGGGCAATGGGTATAAACTGGAGAGGGGCAGATTTAGACTGGACATTAGGAAGAATTTCTTCCCCATGAGAGTGGTGAGGCCCTGGCCCAGGTTGCCCAGGGAAGCTGTGGCTGCCCCATCCCTGGAGGTGTTCCAGGCCAGGTTGGATGGGCCTTGGGCAGCCTGAGCCAGTGGGATGTCCCTGCCCATGGCAGGGGGGGTTGGAACTGGATGATCTTTAAGATCCCTTCCAACCCAAACTATTCTATGATTCTATGATTCTATGTGTTGCCAGGTTTCTGAGTTTAGTTATCAAGTGTGATAGTAAGTAGAGGTTTCCAAATTTATCATTAAACTCATCTGGTGCTGCTTTTCTTGTATGTTGTTCTAATATCCTTATAAGACCAAGTACAATAAACTTAATGTTGGGACAGTAGCTCTTCTTTCCTAGGAGAAGCACAGACTTGGGGTTTTGTAGACCCATACGGACAATAGTTTTGCTCATTTTGTAGGGTCAAAATCATTGATGTTATGGTCAGAAACATAGACTTTTAGGAACTGAGCAGTGCAGATGGTGGGTAGGATTATGGAGACGAGGCGGACAGGGGATTCCATTGGTGATCAGCTCCTAAGTTCCTTGGTGCTCTTCTGTATCTCCTTAGGACCATGGGTGTAATCTTAGGGTTGTAACTTCATTTGCAGAGGTAATAATTGTTTTATCAAAAGATAAATGTAGCTGAATTAAATAACATCCTAGAGTTTATAAGTTGCTTGATATTGGCCTTTAAAGTCGTCAGTAGCCTACCTGTGTGATGATCTCTCTATGCTCCTGAAGGCATTCTGACCTGTTTGATGGCTAAAGCAGACAGATAGCTCCTCTTCATTATAAGAAGAGATGAAATGGGAAGGGATTTGTCTGTAGTTATTTATTTATTTATTTATTTTTGATCCATGTCTAGCCGAAGCATTTGAATTTAGTGATACCTGAAACATCCTTAAAGAAAAAAAAAGCTTAATAGGATTTTGGGAAAAGGCAGGATATAAACAGATTCAGAAGAGTAAATGAGAATCTGATATATTGAGTTATTTGTGAAATTGATTCATTTGAAGTATTTTTGTGAGAAATAAGGACACTTAGAGTGTGATTCATGTGACAAACATAGACAATTGAAGTGCAGTGAAGATCTACATCTGAGGTAATAACTTTAGGTTTCCTTTATAGGTAATAACAAGAAACCGAAAATGCCTAGTAGTGATTCACTTTGCCCAATGTAGATATCAAAACAGGTCAGATGAATCATAAATTAAAATATCTTGGTCTCCATCGACTGTAAAATTATTTTGGGAACTTATTTGACACTGCACTTACACTGTGGCCATTCTCAGTTCATTGAGACACAGACATGTAAAAATACCCATTAAGTTTATGTGTTCAGAAATATTTTAACTGAAAATAGGGCAGATGACATCTGAGAATCTCACACAGTCAAAACCCTGAACCAGACTGAAACAGATTTTTGTATATATGCTTTTATTCCTTTCACTTTTTATGAATTTAGTACTCTGTGTTAGGAAGTGGTTGGTAGGTGACAGCATCATCAGAGCGGAATGGGCACCAACACGGTGAGATCAGGATGCTTGATTTGTCTTGTTGAGGCCCTCTTGTTAGCCAGGGAAAACATACTATCTCCTTCCTTTCTCTCCACCTTCCCTCCTCCTAACCACAGAAGTAGGTTTGACTTACGTGGCACACACGCACAATGGATTTGGTTTATTGTTCTGATTCTGGTGGCATTGGTCCAGCACAAGACCTCCCTCCCCAACAGCACTACACAGCTTATTGTATTTTTTCCTGTTCCTTGATTCTCCTTTTCCCAATCTTTATACTTTCCCAGTCTTCTATCAAGTAAACGACCTAATAATTATGTTTCCCCACTGCTCCCAGTTTTGCTCTGTCCGTGCTCATATTTGATGCTTTGATACTGTTACAGAGGTAACCGTAGCTTTATATAATACCACTGATATGGTTGCCTACATACTGCTGGCCTTGGACGACTGGGCTTTCACAAAGGTCCTCCGTTCTCCCTTTAGGTGTCTGTGAAATCCAGCTGCTTCCCTCATAACTTCCCCTTAATTCCCTGACAGTCTGAGCTTTAACTTTGGTCAGTTTCTCACATTGTTGTGACACAACCACAATTTTTTTGTGTCATATCCCATAGTTTCTAATGTATTGTTCATTTAGCTCAGCTGCAGGCCAAAGCCTAATTAGTAATTTCTCTGCAGTCCTAATATGTTCAAAGGGATGTTACTGAAAATGCAGCGGTAAAGGAGAGACGGAATGAGATGCTTTAGGACAATTTTATTTCATCTTCCCCTGAAACCTCTCTGAAATGGATATTGTTTGAATATGTCTGAAGCCTCACTTTCCAAAAAAAGATAAAATAAAAATCACAGCAGTCCTGATGTTTTGCCATATATGCATTTCTGTTGACAGTTGCATTTTCAACTTCTCTAATTTTTTTCTTTTTAATTAAAGATCAATCTAATGACTTTTTAATTTAATCAACAGGAAAGGTTATAAACTCTATGTTTTAATGCTCTCCAGTACATTATGTGTTTTAAAGAAAAAAATCACCCTCTTAAAGCAACCTTTCTTCTTTCTTACATGCTCTCCTGCACAGTTGCCAAATTCATATGTGGGCATAGACAGATTCTCACCCTGTGATGTAGGATCCCGTCTTACCCATTATGATATTTTATGAAGCACATCATTGAGTGCACCCTCAGCAAGTTTGCGGATGACACTAAGCTGGGAGGAAGTGTGGATCTGCTGGAGGTTAGGGAGGCTCTGCAAAGGGATCTGAACAGGCTGGACCGCTGGGCTGAGACCAATGGCATGAGGTTCAAATGCCGGGTCCTGCACTTGGGGCACAACAACTCTATGCAGTGCTACAGACTGGGGGAAGAGTGGCTGGAGAGCTGCATGGAGGAGAGGGACCTGGGGGTGTTGGTTGACAGCTGACTGCACATGAGCCAGCAGTGTGCCCAGGTGGCCAAAAAGACCAACGGCATCTTGGCTTGTATCAGAAACAGTGTGACCAGCAGGTCCGGGGAGGTGATTCTCCCTCTGTACTCGGCACTGGTGAGACCACACCTTGAGTACTGTGTTCAGTTCTGGACCCCTCACCACAAGAAGGATGTTGAGGCTCTGGAGCGTATCCAGAGAAGAGCAACGAAGCTGGTGAGGGGGCTGGAGAACAAGCCTTACGAGGAGCGGCTGAGAGAGCTGGGGTTGTTTAGCCTGGAGAAGAGGAGGCTGAGGGGAGACCTTATTGCTCTCTACAACTACCTGAAAGGAGGTTGTGGAGAGGAGGGAGCTGGGCTCTTCTCCCAAGTGACAGGGGACAGGACAAGGGGGAATGGCCTGAAGCTCCGCCAGGGGAAGTTCAGGTTGGATATCAGAAAAAAATTCTTCACAGAAAGAGTCATTGGGCACTGGCAGAGGCTGCCCAGGGAGGGGGTGGAGTCACCTTCCCTGGAGGTGTTTAAGGAAAGGGTGGATGAAGTGCTTAGGGACATGGTTTAGGGAGTGTTAGGAATGGTTGGACTCGATGATCCAGTGGGTCCTTTCCAACCTGGTGGTTCTGTGTGATTCTGTGAAGCAGTTTTAAGTCCATCAGTGCTGTAGTTATGTGCACGAAGTACCACTACCTGTGTCAGTATTAATGCTTTGCTGAAAACATTTGATCTTATTCTTTATTCTGATGATTCAATAAACACTAATTCTGAACTTGCTGTCCTTATCACAGAGAAGGAATGGGGCATTCTCTTAATCCTTTACACACAGACATACGTTGTGCTGTGTGGACACCTCCACTCAGTGCACTGAGGAAGAAGGCACGAGTAGTCAGTTATCCATGCAAAGATTTTAAAAGCTTTACTTTGCTTTAGAGTAAAGTTAACAGGATTTTGACATAAGAGAATATTTAAATAAATAAATAAATTTAAATAAGACAACCAAGTGAAAAAAAAAATATACATGTAGCATAGGCAAACATTTTCAAGCAGCAAACCCAGCCACCATTTCATTCCTATATCCCATATGGAAATTCCTTTAAAATCCTCATTGTTCTTACAGCTTAAATAAAGGGCCAGAATTGAACTTTTCATCTTTTATTCTTAAGCAATATAAGAGTACGTGCTTTTCAACTTGTGATTTTATTTTTTTTTTTTCCCACATCACAAGTATTGTCAATGATTGGAGAAAAGCACAAGATTTGTTTCTGGGATATGAAAGCCAGTGGTTTTGTGGGCTGGCTATTCTTTTTAGTTAACTCCTGTTTTTTTAAATAACATGATATTGCATTCAAAACTATCAAAAAATCCTGATGTATGTGGCATTTTGGATTTCTTTCTATTTCCATTCTTCTTAGAAACATTTTAAAAAGTATTTTATAAGTGCTAAAGTTTTATAAATGATAAAGTTTTATAAATTATCTTTTAAAGTCATTCTGAAAGCTGGTATGTTTAAATTAGAGTGCCAGAAAATATTTTTCAGTATACTTTGGGGCTGAATAGTCTCCAACTTGGGTTATCCATAAATAAGGCATAGAAAAATTGTCATTTCAGACTCAAGGTGTTCAGAGGCATTGGGGAATTCTCGGTGTTTTTTATAAGAAATCAATTCAGTAATGGACAATGTGTGTTGCCTTGCTGCCTTTTTTACTCTTTGAGGAATCCCAGAGGACACTGATTCAATTTTGGAAGCCTTTGAGCATTTCTTAGTTGTAAGAGGCATAAAAGCATAAATGGGATTTGAAAAAATCTCTGCAATTCTGCAACTTTCATCTCTAAAAAGCCATAAGAACACAAAAATTCCTTATACTGGTTAAGAGCAAGAGTCTTATTTATCCCACTAGTTATGAGTAGATGCCAGGAGAGGTTAGGAAAAGACAAAACATATGTGAAACCTGCCCTCTGTAATCTCCCAGCGTCCCTGGTTTCAGCAGAAGAATTTCCTGCAGCTTAATATGGTTAATATTTAGTATACAGATATTTCATAATCCTCAGTTTATCCTTTTCCTTCCTGCTTTGGAAGGCTCCGCTTAAACACATGGTGATATTTTGTATCCATGACATTCCAAGGGATACTTCCAGGACAGGTTTTCTATAAGTTCACCTCTCATGACCCAAAGTCATACAGTTTGTCATTGCTGAATTAAACTCATGGTCTCCTGACTACTGTAATAGCAAAAGTAGCCAAAAATTTTGAAGCATTTGCTGTGTGTATTGCTTAAATGTAGTGATACAAAGAGAAATGACATTTCCCTCACTCAATTCATTGAGTTTTTATGCGTTATGTAGGAAAAAGCCCACCACAGAGGTAGTCAGTGGTCTGAATCCAGGTGTTATGGGTTTCCTTCTCCCCTTGTAACAGCTTCATAATTAATGGCTTGAACAGTTGGAAGAATACTGTGATGATACTTGCAGAGCTGAAACTATTTCCTCAATTAATTTTATCTAAATGAGGGCACAACTTTTAGTGAAAAAGATCTATTTATTCCACGACCAGAGCGCTGCACTGAGTGGAAGGAGACCTGTTGGGAAGGAAAGACCAGTAATGTGAGGAGAGGGAGTTGCCTTAAATGTGAGAAAGCAGCTGTGGGTGGATGATGGACCACATGGAAGCGTATGGCTCAGGATTAGTGGATGACTACTGTGGACAACACTGTTGTCCGTGTCTGCTACAGACCACCTCATAAGGAAGAAGTAGAAAAAGCCTTCTTCAGATAACTTGAAAAAGCTGTATGTTTGCAAGCCTGGTCATCATGGATGACTTTAATCATCCTGATATTTGCTGGAAGAACAAGGCAATGATAACAGAGATCAAGCAATCTAAGTTTCTGCAGTGCAGTTGTGACAACGTCCTAATACGAATGCCCGAGAGGCTGAGGAAGAGACATCCTCTGGTAAACCTCGTGCTTTACAAAAAGCAGATGAGGATTGTGAAGATCAGGGGCTGTTTTGACTGCAGCAAGCACAAGGTGGGGGAGTTGAGAGGACAGAGTAAGACAAAAAGCAGAATCCTAAACTTGAACTTAGAAAGAATAGATTTTGCTTGCTCTGCTTGGGTGAATCCTATAGAATGTGGTCCTGAAGAGAATAAGGCACCAGAAAAGCTGATTGATTTTCAAGGAACACTTCCTCCAGGATCAGCAATGGTCTACCTTGACAAGTAGAGATCAAGCAAAAGTGGCAGGAGGCTTGCAGGGATGAACAAGTATTTTCCTGACAAAACTCAAGAAAAAAGAATAGAAGAGATGAAAATGGGGTCAGGTGACCCAGGAGGATTGTAGAGAATCATAGAATCATAGAAGCATAGAATCACCAGGTTGGAAAGGACCCACTGGGTCATCGAGTCCAACCATTCCTAACACTCCCTAAACCATGTCCCTCAGCACCTCATACACTCTTTCCTTAAACACCTCCAGGGAAGGTGACTCCATCCCCTCCCTGGGCAGCCTCTGCCAATACCCAATGACCCTTTCCATGATTTTTTTTTTCCTAATGTCCAGCCTGACCCTCCCCTGGCAGAGCTTGAGGCCATTCCCCCTGTCCTGTCCCCTGTCCCTTGGGAGAAGAGCCCAGCTCCCTCCTCTCAGAAGCTATCCGAGCATGCATACCTGGAGCTGTGTCTGGACAGAGACAATAAAAGCAACAAGAAAGGCTTCTACAGGTACAACAGGAGGAAGACGAGAGGAAAATGTGGATCTGCTGATTGGTGTATGGGGCAGGGAACCTAGGGACAGAGGACATGGAAAGGGCTGAGGTTTCAAATGCCTTCCTCATTTAGCTACATAGAGTTGATGGGAAGAAATCTCATTTTGATTCATTAACATGCTTAATCTTTGTGTATTTCTTTTCAGTATATTGCTTTTACTTCTCTTTCATGTTTCTGTTAATTTTTAAATACGGTGCAGTCAGGGAATTGTCTATTACAGCTGACATTATGCTTTATTGTGTCAGACTGGGTCAATAAAATCTGTTGTTCTTGTTGCAGGTGTTTTTGTTTAGGATCCCTACAGAGACAGCAAGTGTAAACAGCTTTGCTTGTGGTTTCCTTCTGATTTATCTAGAAATCTGAGCAATTTGTTAATCATGGGATATTATTTAATCAGCAGGGCAAACACTATGTGGGCGTTGCATCTTTCACGAGCTGCACATAATTGATATGGGAAAAGCAAAGCAAAACAACGTCAGCATTGCTGGACTGAACTTTATTGAATAGTGAGTGACTGTCTTTTATAAAGAACTAAAAAGATCAGGCTAACTCAGTTATGTGAAAATCCTATAAAATGAAAAATGTTTAACCCACCAGTAATACATAAGATTACCTTTATGAACATAATTTTCACTACCACTCTGAATATTTTATCTCTTCTTTTATTTTCCATACTATTCCTTGATAAGACCAGTTAGCTGGTAGCAAATATGTGCATACGTACTCATTGTTCATTTTTGTTGCCTT
Source organism: Cuculus canorus (assembly GCF_017976375.1). NCBI lineage: Eukaryota > Metazoa > Chordata > Aves > Cuculiformes > Cuculidae > Cuculus > Cuculus canorus. Next base: position 7,050,684 of record NC_071403.1, on the reverse strand, counting down.
CTTATCAGCTGTTTTTCATCTTCTGGAACAAAAGAAAAACTTTTTTTTTCTTTTTTTTTTTCAAAATCTAACATGGAAAATACTGCATTTCACTTTAATCTGTTAGAATTTGGGAACCATTGGGGAAAAAAATAGATGTTGTGGGTGGAAGACTGCCTTTTTTCTGGTTGAAATTAATTAATTAATTAAGGATTTATCCAGTAATTTAGACAGGATAGCTTCTGTTGCTGAAACTGTACCACCAGTTCAGCACATTTTCTTTTATTTTTTCTCTTTTTGGGGAGAGATAATAATTGTAGTAGATTAGTTTTCAAATTGAGAAGAAATGGATAGACTTTCTGGGCCATCATTTTTACACAGTGTGATTGCCAGCGCTTGGCTAAACTTCTGTGTTTGTCTAATTATAGAATTCTATTCCTCCAACCTGCCAACTTTCTGAATCTAAACAAGTATGGGCTTTAAACTGCATGGAGCAAACACTCATTTAAGAAGTCTGGTTCTTCCTGGAATTGATACAAGGACAAAGCATAGTTCCGTTAGTGTGGAATTGCCATTTGGAGATTTTGAGGAAATAGATTAACACAGAAAATGAAAGTGAGAATCATTTAGCTGATAAAAAACTGCTTTAGCTTAGGGTTCTTCTATGATAACTTAGAAAAAATATTTTCTTTCACGCTTTGAGAAGAGGAAAATATCTGATTCTCATGGTGCTTAATTATTTTCCAGTAATCAAGAAAAAGACATGATGTAGGAAAGAAATAGTGTTAGATAATCAGTGTACATATAAGAGTTATGACATTTTTGTGGATTATATTTCCATTATACAAATATTTCCTCTTTTTATCATTTTTGAACCCAAAAATCCAATCCCATAATAAATGCAGTCACTTCATTTTTTTTTGAACAATAGTTAAAAAACATGCATCCTTAGGGAAATACGTCTTCTTAATGTGCAATGATGCAAAATGTGAAAGGAATTGATGTTGTTGGGCTGACTTCAGTGTAAAAGGGATGATGGACAAATTAGATGATACACTGGTATTGTCTGGATTGCTGTTGTGAAAATATTAGAGGTTTTCATTCCTGGCAAGTGCAAGTGATGTGTTTTTCAGAGTAATTTCCCTCTGTTTATAATAATATGAACTCAAGAATTGTTTCCATTTTAAAGGTATTGATATTGAGCTAATAAAATATCAAAATTTAAAAATAACACTGTGTTGTGGAAGGGGAGAACTTTGGAGTTCCTTTTGCTATATAATGGTGTTCAGTGCAAATCAGTCCTCTGCCAGCTCATGATGACCTATGGAGATGCTGAAAATGAACATGCACTAAGAAAGGTGTACATGAGATGTGCAGTTTGGGCTCTTGTGGATTTCAGTATTATAGGCTTAAAAATTGTAGCCTTAGATTATAAATTTAATATTGAAGATTATTTATTTAGAAAGCCTAACGTTACTTAAAGTAAATGTATCAATGGTATTTTATTAATCGCACATAAACACGTAAAGAAATTCAATTTATAAGTAAAACTAAAATTATTAAGATCAGGAAACATTATTAAGATTAAAAAAACATAAACAACCTATAAATTTGATATAATAGGCTTGTAGACTGCTGAATGGTATTTGTTGCATTGGTGATTTTCACATTAAGGCTTTGCAGAAGAAGAATCGTTGCAGATGAAACAAAATCACATGATCACACATAGTCACAGAATGATTGGAAAGGATCTTTGGAGATCATCAGGTTCAGGTTCAGCCACAACAGGTTGTACAGGAGCACATCCAGGTCATTTTTCATTATCTCTGGAGAAGGAGTTTTCACAACCTCTCTGGGCAGTTCAAGTGCTGCATCACCCTCAAAGTCAAGAAACTTTTTCTCATGTTGATGTGGAAGTTCCTGTTTTCCTGTTTGTTCCCATTGCCCTTTGTCCTGTTGTTGGGCACCATTAAGAAGGATCTGGCCCCATCCGCTTGACACCTGCCCATTAGATATTTGAAAGCATTGATAAGGTCCCCTCTCATTCTTCTCTTCTCCAGGCTAAACAGACCCAGGTCTCCCAGCCTTTCCTCTTGGAAGAGGAAACAATCTCAAAAAACTAGTTTTATAATTAGTTGGATGAAGGTATTTTCACCAAAGAGTTTCTATTAATTGAATGTAGAGACCGAACAAGTTTTAGTGGGATCATCAGGAGATCTTGAATCCTGCAGTGCAACTATAGCCAAGTAATTTATAGTATTCTGTGATCAGATATTCTCATAACTGCTCCGTTGGCAGCTTCAGGCATTTAGCTTTTCATTTAACAATATAAATGTCACTTGGATTGCCAATAAATATTGGCAAATCCTGGAAAAGGTCGGATTGGTTCCCTAACTCAAATACCTGTCTAATGCTAATGGCTTCTCAAGGTTTTCTGTGAACACTTTAAAATAAACAGCCTTCCATCAGAATTCTACAACTTTTTTTTTAATGTAAGCCTCTCATATATATTTGTGTTTGCATTGCTACTACTTTATGGATGTTGCAGTTTTTATTACACAAGCTCATAATGTTAAAAAAAAAGACATTAAAAGGTGCAAAGATAAATAAATATAAAGGGCTAAGCTAGTATACTAAAAGCTGAATGTCCCTTTGCCCAGACAACCCCCTTTGCACAATTTTTGCAAAAATTATTTCTGACATAGAGATTCATCCTTTCCACCTGGCTTCATGTTAGTCCTTTGGCAATTTTTACTAGTATGTGCTCTATTCTGGAATTAAAAATAGCATTTTAGGATTTTAAGTCCTCTTCTTGCCCTTGCTTGAATTGTCTAAATTTAATTTTTTTGTTCATTACATCAGAAGAGAATAAATAGATATCCAGATACATTAAATGTGTTTTAAATTATATATACTATATATAAATATAAAAGATTATATACTTAAATGTATATAACATGAGTCCTGAAGCTGACCAGCTCATGTATATAGAGAAATAAATAATTTAAAGACAAAAGGTAGCAACATTGTGTAAAGCTAGCAGAGACATAATCTCCCTGGCTTTTCTCAACTATCCCAACTGCACTTCTAAGAGAATATATGGGCTGAGCTTTTAGTTTCTTATTACATTGGGAATTAATCTAAATTAGAAACTAATCACTGTCCTTACAATATTTTAAAAATTAACCAGTAATTGCAATTTGTGTGTATTTTACAGATGTCTCTTTTAAAGTATTTACAACCAAATCATCTCTTCACTTGGTAGCTTTTATTTAATTTAATCAATTACATGGTTAGTGAGGATTCATCAGTGGAGGAAAATAAATAGCTAATCAAAAGGATATTTGTTTCTGCATTTTGTTCATTATGAGTTTTATAACAGAGGCTTATAGACCAGAAAAGGCAGCTGAAGTACCTGTAAGCTTTCCCTTAATGTGTCAACACAGTTTCATCTACCCTGGGGAGAATAAAATCACTCAGACCTTGAGCTGATTCATTCCCTGTACTATTTTCAGCGAGAAATAGCAATTATGTGTTATCCTTCAGCCTCTGCAAGTCTAACATTTCAGTTATGTAAGGTACAAGAAAAGACTACATATGATCTTAAACAGATTTAAATATGGTATGATTTTGTTCTGGCTCAAGTGTCTATGTAACGTCTACTGGGATTTTGACTAACTGCGTGGAAAGTGAATACTTGTCCGTGTGTTAGGAGATCTGAAGCCCTGTCTTCCCATGTCTGTTGAGTTTAAATTGTGGCTAATAAATGCACATTATTGGTGGGGTTTTTTTAGTCATCATTTTGTACCTCTTGCACATGCTTTTGGCGTTTTGTCTTGTGGCTTTTTATTTAAATTAGCATTGCTGAGCCTTTTTTTTTGTTCAGAGCTAAACAAGACGCTAATTTTGGGGATCAATTTTCCGACTGTCTGTCTCTGTTTGGTGCAAATAGACTTTTCTGAGGTTACTCCTTTTTTTTTCCTAATTGCTTATATGGCCCTGTCTAAGATTTGTCTAAACTTCTGTGCATTTTATACCTTTATCCTGGAAATGACACAGAGCAAAACCATATTTATTTTTTTTTAAATCTGAGTTTCTTAAAAAAAGTCTATGATAATACTATATCTTTTAAACCATTACTGTGAGTTACTTCTACTGACTTACCATCAAACAACACTGTTAATTGCACAATTAAACTATTATTTTACCTGTTAGAAACAATATCTGTTATTGACTGAAAAACTCTGCTAATGGAGCGCTGTTCTAGAACACAAATAAGACACATGACATGAAAAAGAAAAGAATGCTCCAGTCATTATTGAGTTGTTGCAAATATTTCAGGTGTCACAATGTATCACTACAGACTTCTACTGACATCACAAAACAGTGTGAAATATAAAAATAATAAAACTCATAAAATGTGGGGTAAATGTCCAAAATTTCTGTGGTCTGAGAATCAGAAATACATCTTACGAAACACAAGTGATCAGCAATGTATTTTGTGTAAACGAAAAGTAAAGAACATTAGGTTATTTCTGGATCTGGATTTGTAAACAAATTCTGATGTCCTGGACATTTCTTGTAATATACTTCAGTTCTGTGAAAGCACTCATCTTCAGAAACTTCCAAATTCCTTTTCCACTACATCAATTTCAGTAACAATTTGTAAATTAAACCAAGGCTGTATATTGCCTATGATCTATTTTGAGAAATTGCATTTCCTGTAAAATATGCGTGCTTTGAAATTTTGATATAATGTCCAACAGTGTTTTTCCTCAACTGAATTTCTTCAGAGATAGTTCTGAAACAGAAATTAAAAAAAAAAATAATTAATGGCTCATAATTAAATAGTAAACATTTTAGATATTTAAGAAGTGAAAAATCAATCAGAGAAATGTAGAATAGTTTGGGTTGGAAGGCACCTTAAAGCCCATCCAGTTCCAACCCCCCTGCCATGGGCAGGGACACCTCCCACTGGCTCAGGCTGCCCAAGGCCCATCCAACCTGGCCTTGAACACCTCCAGGGATGGGGCAGCCACAGCTTCCCTGGGCAACCTGGGCCAGAGCCTCACCACTCTCACTGTGAAGAAATTCTTCCTTATGTCCAGTCTAAATCTGCCCCTCTCCATTTTATACCCATTCCCTCTCATCCTATCACTACAAGCCTTTGAAAACAGCCCCTCTCCAGCTTTCTTGTAGCCCCTTCAGGTACTGGAAGGTCACAATAAAGTCCTTGGAGCCTTCTCTTCTCCAGGCTGAACAAAAATAATCTCATAGAATGATTCAGGCATGAAGAAACTTCAAGAGGTCTACAGTCCAACCTCCTGCTCAAAGCAGAGTTATCTATGGGGTCAGAAAAGGTTTCTGAGAGTCAGGTGCATCTTGAAGATATCCCAGGATGAAGACCACACAAACTCGCTAGTCAAAGAGTTTCAGTGTGCAACCTGTTGTGGTTTTTTGTTGTTGTTTTTTAGGGTTTTTTTTAGTGAAAAATCATTTCATTTAAGATGCTGACAAGACTTTTCTATGTCCTAAAGGCCCTTTTGATACACTAATAGAAGTTGTTTTTTTTTTCTTTTCCTTTTGTTCCTTTTCAACCAGGAGCTAAACCATTCATCTCACAAATTTTATGACTCAACTGATTCTTTAAATAATTTTTCTCTTTTTATTGACTTAGACCAGAACTTTCATTGACTGCCAAAATGTGATCAGCCCCTTATTTCTCCTTTATCATTATTCAACCCAGTGAATTTGAGCCTTGGTGAAAAAAGAAATACTGAAAGAGTCAGGCAGCTTTAAAGGCAGTAGATGTTTTTGGACTGCAAGTGAAGAAACTGCCATAAAATTATCCAGATCTATAGTGACAAAATTAGAGTTATGGTCTTGTTTTCTTTTAATATACTTTAAATATATTAATTTGGAAAATAGCTAGGTTCATTGCATGTATGAAAAATCAAATTAAATATCAACATAAGAAATCACTAATGCGTTAGAGGTACTTACCCTTTACTGAATAAATAAGATAATGGATTCTTTTCCTTTCCTCTTGTATACTTTATTTCATTCTTCTGAGTGACAACACTCGGGTGAAGAGTTTCTAATAAAACCTAATCAAGTGTGTTGAAATACGGGGAAACTAACAAACATTTTAATATTTAAACAGGATACTTTAAAATCTTATTTTACAAAGAAATTTTAGTTAAATGAAACATCTCAGGCATGCAAGAATCTAACACAAAAAGACTGGTTAATTCTGTTCTTTTTTTCCTTTCATACTTCTGAGATACTTGCGTAAGCACCTAGTAACAGAAAGTCTTTTTTGAAAAATAGAATTGCATTGCAAAGTTTTCTACAGAAGATTTTTAAAAGCTTGTAGACCACATAATAGTTTGGTTCTCCTATTTATTTCTCATATATTTAAGAATCACTTTGACATGATGTCTTATTCAGAAGATGGCACGTGAGAATTGTTTTATTATGAGTATTTTAAGCATATATAACATTTTAAACTTCTATTTAGTCGTATTATAGGCTAAAATTGAATATTTGAATCCAGCTGAACAGAAACTAGGCAATTTTGCATGATGTCTTATGTAGCTTTTGTTAATATCAACGAGTATCAATGTGTTGCCAACCACTATGGATGTGATAGCTCACTTCTGTGAGATCTTTGTGCTCTTGCCTTTGTCAGCAAAAAAGGCCCTGACCGGGGTGATAAAATCTATCTGTAAATTCTGTTATGCCACACCAACTTGACTGCTTCAGCTTTTTCCAATTTTTGTAAATCTATTTTGTAAATAAATTTTTCAAAGAAATTTGTCAGTACAGAAGATGTTAAAGATGTTAATTGGGTTTTTTTTTCCCCTTGTTTTAAATAGAACCAATAAAAGGTCAATTCGGGGCTTTGTATTTTATTTCACCCTATATATTTTGTATATGGCAAGCTGCTCTAGTGAAAGACATTCGATTAAAGTACGTGTCATATCCTAGTGTGTCTCGTAACAACTTGGCACAGGAATTACAGAAATCAAAACACAAAAGAAAAAGCAATTTCTAAAATCTTGATAACAGCATAATAACACAATAATTAAATAATGAACTGGTTACAAAGGTAACACATTAAAATATTTAGTTTTCATGAATTCTCACATTCTTGTTTTCATACACATTCATTTTGGTTCTTCCTTTTGATGACAAAGAGTAATTCAAGTGGCTGCAGAGGCTCTTTACTTAACGTATTCTTCCTATACTTTACTTCTCCTGAGAGCAATGAGTTTTCTTGATATTGTTGCTAGGTACTTCCAAAAGTATTTGAAAGCCTTTAGTCAGTGCTTTTTAAAAAAGACATTTTTTTATTATTTTGTAAACTAAGAACAAAACCACTCAATCTTGTTTGCCTGAGTTCTTTTTCTTCTTTTCTTCTTCCTCCTTACTTTTCCTTATTGTTTATTTTCTAGTGTGTTTATATAAATATCAAGCAGTATGAGATGGAGACACTATTATGAACGGAACACTTTTTGTTGTTGTTGTATTTCTTTATCACCAGATGATAAATTTTCATCGCCTAAACTGCCCACCAGAGAAGGTGAAGGGAATATGCTTGAGGTTCAGAATAAACCAGTGAATTGATGTAGATTTCATTAAGACCTGTATAGTATCCAGAAATCAACAACATGAATTTGGAAGAGCTGCTCTGGACTCAAAGGAGAGCAATGACTGCCCCAATAATGTAATGGTGTAGAAAACTGGATGTTAGTGTTTCAGGTCCATGCTGTATTTTAGGTCCATACTTTAACTTACCATCTGATGTTTGGATTTAGACTAGACATTAGGAAGAATTTCTTCACCATGAGAGTGGTGAGACACTGGCCCAGGTTGCCCAGGGAAGTTGTGGCTGCCCCATCCCTGGAGGTGTTCCAGGCCAGGTTGGATGGGCCTTGGGCAGCCTGAGCCAGTGTGAGGTGTCCCTGCCCATGGCAGGGGGTTGGAACTGGATGATCTTTAAGGTTCCTTCCAACCCAAACTATTATACAGATTCTATATTCTTATTGTTTAATAGTCATGGTGAAGGCTAAGAGATTGCATAATTACTTTTGAATAAAAACTGCCTTTGCATGAGTCAATGCTTGATAAAACAACAAAGCGATTTCCTCTTTCTGACAAGCAAAACAGAACATTTTACTTTAATTTAGCTTAAGATGCAAAAAAACCCTTATAAAAAGTCTTATTTGTATAACCGTTAAGATTTAGCTTTGCAATGTACCCTGTTACATATCAGATTAATTAATCTTATCTTGGTTTCTTTGTACTATAAAGATAATTGATGATTGATAATTGATAATTGATAATTAAAAATGAAGGGTATTTGAATAAGACATTTGTAGATAAAAATTATTGAAAACCACGATTGTATTTAACAGGTATAGCAAATACATTGTTCATTTTATCACAAAAACATAGAATGGTTTGGGTTAGAAGGGGTCTTAAAGATCATCCAGTTCCAACCATGGCAGGGACACCTCCCTTTTTAACTAAGTGAATGACCATTAAAAGAAACAAAAAGCTTACATTAAAAGTAATATAAACTTACTCATGGGAAAAAAAAACAAAACCACAAACCACAAACCTGTTCCTCTCTGTTTGTGAAGAAATCACAATGAAATAAAATTCAAAGTGCATTTGACCTTGTGAGGTACTTCTATACAAACTGGACTAAGAATGAAGGATGGAATCCAATCTGCCACACATTATGAGGAGCTGTAGATTCTCACCCCAAACAGAGGACCTAGAACCAGCCCTTGCTAACAAGTGACTGAAGAAATTGTTAGATTCAACAGCTCTGAGCTGCCATTTATATGTCACTGTAAACCATAAAAATAATCACATTTTGAAGGGTAAGTGCTAATTTTAAATATTTTCTAATGGACAAATATAATGATATTAGAAGAAGACACAATGTCAATAGAACTATGGATTTGGGGATTTTTTTGAAATTTGGAGTATATTGGTAATGACCAGAAATAAATGTAGCAGATCCCATGGTGTTTAGATCTCCACATAGTTCCATTTCAGCCTCCTGGATTTAGTATATCTCATCATGATTTCACGAATAGAGAAAATAGAAATATACCAGAGATTATTTTTTTTCAGTGATGAATGCAGAGTTATAACATACTGAGCAACTGCTGTGTCAACTGTGCCACATATTTTTTCTCTCCAAGTGAATAAGGTAGACTATATTTAAAAAAACCCCAAACCTGGTAAATATTTAATTTAATATGTTTTTAATTATTTTTTTTTATCTTGCATTTGCTATTGTGTTTAAAAGTTGATTAATTTAATCTGCATCCAAAGCAATGCTGAGGAATGGTAGGTTGTAATCTGTTTTTTTCTAAAGTATGCTATTTTCATGCCCCTAAAATGGAAAAAAATGGTGAACAGACACACATATTTGGGGAATGAAATGCTCATTCTTTCTTCCCATTTCTTCTGTGCTTCCTTTCCATTGGAGACCAAGCATCTGGGATCAATCCTTTTTCTGTTATTTAATACACACTTTTTTTTCATTTGCTAAATGTTTCTGTAAATCACAAAACTCCTTAGAGGAGACCAGGGAAATGGCAGAAGGCAAGGAACATGCATTAATAAACTATCTTGACTAAGGAATTTAACCCCAGTCGCTGTTTCACCAGCCCTCAGTGAGCATATTTCTATTTCATTAAAACTAGAAATTAATTTTTTCCCTAAACAGGTCAAAGTGTAGAGAAGTTAAAAGACAATATTAATTCTATCTCTCAATAAATTAGCTTGGGGTGTTCTTTTCTAAAGATAATTATTTTGAGATTAAAACAAAAAAATGTTTTTTCTTTACATAATGACAAAAAAAGTTTGTTTTTTGCTCTTTAAGGCATGGAGAAAGATCAAAATGGTTCAGTTTAGGCTTAAATAGTGGAGTCCATTGAGGTTGAGGAAAACAGTCATCTCACTGCTCTGCTGTCTATAATAATATCTGAATGGATATTCTAGTTTGAAGTATCATATTTTAGTATTTTTTTCATATTTCAGTTAATTCAACATGTACATTTAAAATAATAGTGTTGCTTAGATATACAGTGTAATTATGAACCTTTTATCTTTGTGTTCCTGACTGCCAGGGTTAAAAGCTTATCTAGGTGCCAGGGTTCAATGTAATCAGTTATTTCTGCATTTCCAGCCTGACACTTTATGAAAGGCTAAAACAAAAATACTACAAAAGCAAATAACCAGGGCTGTTTCAGAAGCTCTTACTCTAATAGCTGGAAGTCTCTGTTGTACTGATGACTTTGCAAGAGATACCATTTAATAATGGAACAGTACTAAAGCCTGACTGAAAAAAAATAAAGGAAAACGCAAGTGAAAACTTACCTCTTTGGCATTAAGTGCAGGCAGTAATCCAAGAAAACTGATGAATTAAGATCAGCTTTTGCACGTGGAGCAGACAATGTTCATTACTGCACTCACAGCCCCGTTCACAACATCTGAATGATCTGTTCAGTGGCAAAACTGATTTTTAAACCTTAATATCAAGATTACAGCAACTTGTGGATAGTTACTGTTGCTGTTTTCCTTTAGGCAGTTTGGGGACTTACTGTGTAAAAAGGTGCTTCCTGAGAACTCGGTTATAGTACACAGGGCAGTGTAAGAGTGATGGACTTTCATGAAGGTATAGATTGTTCTTCATTGTCCAAGAGTAGTGTAGATCCACCGTCCTACAAGTTGTGTATGCACAGATCATAGAAGAGTTTGGTTGGAAGGGACCTTAAAGATCATCCATTTCCAACCCCCCTGCCATGGGCAGGGACCTCCCACTGGCTCAGGCTGCCCAAGGCCCATCCAACCTGGCCTTGAACACCTCCAGGGATGGGGCAGCCACAGCTTCCCTAGGCAACCTGGGCCAGGGCCTCACCACTCTCATGGGGAAGGAATTCTTCCTTATGTCTAGTCTAAATCTGCCCAGATTATACCCATCTCTCGAGTTTATACCCATTGCCCTCATCCTATCCCCACAATCCTTTATGAACAGCCCCTCTCCAGCTTTCTTGTAGCCCCTACAGGTACTGGAAGGTTGCTATAAAATCTCCTCAGAGCCTTCTCTTCTCCAGGCTACAAAATCTCTTCATCTTTTTTTCTTTCTTCATCTCCTTTTCTTTCTGCAAAATCTCTTCATCTTAATATTACGTCAAATAATACTCTAAGATAAGAACTTACCTGCTCCGCAGCAAACAGGAGAGTTACCTCCTACCCTGGCCCCAAGAGTGTTTAGTCTTGGGGCCAGGGTAGGAGGTAACTCTCCTGTTGAAATGAAAAATCATTTTCTATGTGTATCGAAATGGTCTGTTTGTTTAGCCACCTTTCATCAAGTATTTAATTGATCCTATGTTGTTTGTAACAAAATATAAAGCCAGCAAGATGTTTCTTGATTCTCTTACTTGAATTATAAAATCTCTGATTTGTGATAAGTGATTCTAATTCCTACTTGAAAGAATAAATTATCTAGGAATACCAGTCACAATATCATGGCAGCTGTAAAGAGTATGTAAAAATAATATAAAAGATCCAACTACTGTCTTTGTTCAGTGGAAATTTAATTTCCTATTTTCTGTCAAATTTCCTTTACTTTAGCGTATGTGAGTTTATCAATTACCTTTATGTCCAATTACACGTTAGGAAGCATTGTTCTCTAAAATATTTCTGCTAATTGACAACCCATGTGTTTTGGTTAGCTCGCTGTGTGGATGAAACAGTTTCACCTGAATATATGCATGCATGTATGTATTTATTTAAATCAGAAGTAAGACGCTAATTGGTGAGAAAGGCGAATGATAAGATAATTTTATATTCTACTCTGATTCTTTATTTGAAATAATAACTTCATAGAAATAAACTTTAAAAAATAGATGGAGTTTTCTCTGATTTTTAATAATGATATTAGATATTTAGCTGAGGTAGATAAAGAGTTTCATGACTACCATTTTTTGTATATATTGAAGGATAGTTGAAAGCTGAAACTCTGTTTTGCTTGAAAAAGGAACTCGCCTGTATTTCAAAGAACGCGAGTGTTAGGAAATTATATTTTAAAAGACAGTGAAACAGGTTTTGGTATGTGTCACAAGTCTTAGATTTAGTAAATTGAAAATATTAACGTTTCCAATTAAAATTTAAATGGCAATATCACTTTTTTAATGGGAAACAGAACATTTCCATTATATTGATTTTAATGAGCAATTTTGCTTTATTAAAAAAAACCCTTTTTTGATGGAAAAATCTCTGAAGAAAAGAGTAATTTCCTGGTACTAATTTAATTTCTGATGCAGAAAAATTAATATTGAAAAAACATTTCTGAGCTGGTTCTTATCAGCAGTTGTCTTGGCAGTTCCCATCACAGTATTTTAATGGAATACTAAGGGAGTTGTGATTGATGGAAAGTTCCTTTATCTAAGTTGGTTACAAACATAAAAATCATGAACAGAAAAGGTGTGTTAATAAAACATTCAGCTTTTAATGGTTAAAACTGATAAATATTAAATGCATGAATTTGTATTGTTTGAATTCCAAACAGTGAATATGTAATTTTAGTCATTTGTTTTAAAGAAAGGATAGTGTGCAAAATGTTAAATCAGTTTCAAGAATAGTACTGGATTTTAAAATGTAGGAAAATGGCTATTAACCTCCTTTAGAATCTTTTAATTTGGATGTTGCAGAAGTTTCCTGGAGGAGAGTGTGGTTTTCATAATGTAGTCTTAGAATTAAAAGTTATCTCCTGAGTAGAGGTCTCCACATATCTTTTTTTTTGATGGTATTATAGCTGAAACTGATATCTCTTATAGTTGTTACAATTTCACTCGGGTACGGAAAAGACAGAGTGTGTTATGAGAGAAGGCCTTATATGCTTATAATTTCTTGTCTTATGAATGTGCTGAAAATTTATGGGGAGGTACATTATTTGCCAAGGTCTGCATATGGAGCACTGGGAATTTAAATTAGCAAGTGGTTCTGTAGAGTAAATGTTCTCTATGTAAGAAATAGCAATGCTTGGCTAATGTACAGTGATTTTTAATTTATTTTCTCTCGATGTGTCAGATGACTGCAGTGATGAGGCTGAATACAGACTGCATGTATCCACAGAGAAAATTAATTTTTTTGTGTAGGTGTATTTACAAACCTATATGTTTATGAATTTATTTATTTATTATAAAATAAAATATAACTATTTAAAATGCATTTTAAAATTTCACTTCCTCCTGAGGATTATTCATTTATGTACATTGATTGTTTTCCCAGTTCGTGGTTTGAGAATTATTCTGAAGGTAAAAGAGAGGAAGTAGCAGAAAGAGAGGAAGTAGCAGATAATTTTCAATTCATATAGAAAAGGAAATATGATGAATAATTCTCTAAATACTGTAACAATCAGTGACTGAAATAGTATTGAATTGATAGTGAGGTAACTCATACAATCCTAGATAAATCTGAACTGCTCGTGCAAAGGTTTTGCATCACAAAGAGCCTCAAAGCTAGCTGTACTCATCCCTTTTTTTTCCCAAATTAACACACTAAATTGCACTGAAGCCTAAGTTTCCCTAAAACTTTTCTTTTTTTGAAGAAATGTAGTAAAATAGAATAAGACCAGACTGCAAACAAGGAAACCCTGGAAGTTCTGGATAGGGAAGATTAAATTGTGGGAAGAAATCCACCCTGTTTGTTCTTAACAAGACATCTTTCCTTACAGTATTTCCTTTCAGTCCAGCATTCTTCAGTTATTTCTTGGGTTGGAAATACTCTTGAAAATTCATTCTTGAAAAGGAAAATATTTTCCATCGCCTTTAACATCTGGGCAGAGGTCTTCATCCTGTGACAGGCAAGCATACTAGATTTCCCAAGATATCTGTAGCATTGCCATATAAAATAATTCTACTGCAATTTAAGAATAGATTTTTACTTGTAACACCTTTCATAATTTTTTTCTCCTCTCTCATTCCTGCCTGCCACTGTAACTCTGGAGGAAAAAGCAAGAGTTTGGAAAAAGGGTAAACCAAATGAATCCGTAACCTGTCATGCATTTAATCAACTTACTCCTCATCTCCTTGAGCTGATTTTGTGACATCTGATGAATTTTATTCCCATAACAGAAAATTAGTGAGTCTTTATTTCATTAGTGTGCACCAAGGATTTTAGTACAAAAACATGGAAGTAAACCAAACCCTCCAATTAATTTCAAGCTCTATTAGGCATATCCATCCCTTTCCCACTCTCATATTGTGAGAGGTGAGAGAGATGCTTGTTTCAAGTTGGATGGAATTAAACAAAATGCTCAAGCTAAAATTTCAGACAAGTATGTTTAAATAATGAAAAAAAAAAACGTTACTAGGGATTGTTTTCCATTTCCATATTAACCTAGATTTTCATCAGTCCTGGCAGAATGAGCACAAACATATAGCCATGGATTGAAAGGCCCAAAATTATACAACCTGAGATTTTTTACATTGGGAATATGATGCTTGGAAATTTCTGAAATGGGAGATAGGCAGGGGTTTGGGTTTTTTTATCCATAACAGCACATCTGATCATATAGATTTATACTATTTTAAAATATATTCTATGTTATTTCTCAGGCAGAACATTAGCTACACTTTACGGTTATGCTATCTGGAAAGCAATGAATTTGGCAAATGTATTTAATGGCTAGATAATATGAAATATGTGAATAGCTATAATACGTGACGGTATTTAAAATTAGACAAAAGTTAAAACAATTCTGCATTGTTAAGTCCCAGAGGATGTGAAAGGGCTCTTTATTTTTACCTCCATGTATGCAGTCTTTACACAGTGTTGTCTGTTACATGGACTGTTTTGTTCTCCAAATATAGTTCAAGAAAACAATAGTTCAAGTAACAAAACTCTGGTTTAATTTAGAAGCCAAAGACATAGTTTTAATCCATCACTATGGGACATGCTTGCATCAGAAAGAGATTAAGTTCATTTTGGCAACCTGCAAGGCACAACTAAAAGAACACTTGTTAAAAAGTAGATCTCTGCTTATAGAGAAAGATCAGATCTTATTACTTAGCTTAGAGTCTGAAATTTAAGCCTTGCAGCAAAGTTGAAACCTGTTTAAGAACATTTTTGCTGGAGAGTTTTCAACGCTGTAACTAGATTTGTTTTGAAATGAAACTGTTCTTCAGGCATAGGTGTAAGAAACTCCATGGAAGCAGGCACAATGGAATTGTAAATCAGTGACTCTTATTAACCAAGCATTAAATGAGGATTCTGTTTCTCTCAGTCTTGATGTTTTTCCATGCTATTTGAAGTCAGTTAAAGCACCTATATTACAATTCAAAGTAAACTAATTAAATTATGTCCTTTATTCGCATCCACTCCTTTCCCAAAAGATTAAGTTACCATAGAAAATCTCTTTTTTGCAGAAGACCTAAATGCAAAATAATAAGAGAGAAGCCATATCAATATAGAATTTATTTGGGTGAGTGAAAGCACTGATTAATAAAAGATGTGTATGGTCAAGTGTAAAGTTTTTACACAAGTTATTTATAAGGAGTATGTTCCTAATGCAACATAACCAAACTAAGACTGAGAAATAAAAACAAGACCTTTCTCAACTAAATAGTCTGGTTCTGTTTGTGTACAGAAAAGACATATTGATATCTTGAACCACTAACAGAGCTTTGGTTTCCTTATGACAATGCATAATGTTTCCAAAAAAACCCCAAAAAGTTATTACTCTGTTAGCAGAGTCAACAAACAATGCATTTTGTAGGTTGGAATTGTCACATGCTTATTTTTCAACTCTAACACTGTGGTATGAACAGTTGTATGATGTTAACTCACTTTTCATTTATTTTGGATGTTTTCATGTATCCTGTGCTCAATCAAGCCAAACTGGTTCAGTTCGGAAAATGTAGATTAAAAGCAGATCCTGCAAAATCTAATTTTATAGCCTTCTTAATTTTTCATAGTCCACATATTCACACATTTATATTTATAACTATAGGAAAAAAGACTCTAAAACAGCTCTAGAGGAAATCTGATGCATAAACCAAAGTGATTGTGAAGTTACATTGTATTTTAGAAGGCATAACCTTTGAGAAATACTGGAAAAAAACCCATAAACTCCCCCAAAGCCTCAAAACAACTCAAAAGAAAAAAAAATACATTGTTATTTATTATTTCTTGTACTTATGTAATGATTTTGAAGTTATCTAGGGGAGGAGGTGTCCAGCATGACCACACTGTGAAGGTAGACTAACCATGCTCATTACAGCTGAAAAAGAGGGAGGAGGCAGGTAAAAAGGAAAAGAAAGTGGAAAAGGAAAATAAATCCACAGTAGAATAGTTTAGGAAAGACAATAAAGTGTTGGAAAACACACTAAAATCTTAGACTACTTCTTACAAAGCCCTTATTCTTAGTGAGTAGAAGTAAATAAAGGAAAACAAAACAGGTTAAAAGATAATATTTATCAACTTTGTCTTCAGAAGTGCGGAACTAGGTAGGTTATTTTTTGTTACTTATAAACTCTTCAAGTTATCCTAAAAATATTTCAAGAACAGAAGAGAAAACTGTCTTTGCATTTACATTGGCTTCAGTTACTCTACTATGTACTTGAGTACAAATGATAAAACTTTTAGTGGTTGTGGGTCCAAATGGTACTGATGTTGAGAAGTACAGAGCCAAAATGAAAGTTATCAGAATGAGCAGAAGATTTTTCACCTATATAAATAATCAAAAGTAGAAGAGGAAGAAGGGGAAAAAAAAATCCTTCTTAAGTAAGGATCTTACTGAGAATTCAGGTACGACCTATGAGATTAAACTAATTTTCTCTTTTTGATGTGATAGTGAGTATGGGGGCAAATGCAAGCTGCTTAATAAGGTTGTGTAGATGGAAATGACTTTGAATTTTGCTCTTCGTATAGGGTTTAATGTTTCCAAAGTAGGATGGGACAACGTAATTACCAGACTACAATTATGCCATAAAATCTCCGGTCAAGTAAAATGGATTTTTAATTAATCTATTAACATAGGGATGAAACCTTTAAGAGTAATAGGAAATGCAGAACCACATTAAAGAGAAGGCAGAGGAGTGTTTTTCGTGATTATTACTCCTGAGTCCAAACTCAATTGCACAAAAACATGTTAAGGGGAGACATAATCAAATATACAAAAGAAAAATAAAATAAAAACCAGTGAATCTTTACTGAGGTATAAATCATAACACACTGAACAAAACTCTTGAGACAGAAGTCATGCCAAACCAGAATTCTGACCTTTTCCTGACATAAAGGCCAGTCATTTCTTCCCATTCTTTTATAGCTTATAATGGTTTCTGATTTTAACTGTGTGAGTGGGTACACAGAATGGTGTGTGTACAGTACACCAAACAAATACATGCTTTTAAAAAGGGAACTGTCTCGATGAAGATGCATAATTAGTGAAATCCCTCAAAGAACTAAAGCCTGATATTTTTTATGAGTTGCAGCAAGGGCATGGCATGAAGTGCATCACTATGCTATTGGAATGTGTTAATGTTACAAAACCAGGAGGCGAGTTTAAGCCCAAGAATATTAAAAATAACCTAAAGGAAAAATGACATGACCTTGAAGATTGAATAAGTGAAATGAGAGACGTTAATAATAAATTTTCAAGGTCGCACACTTTATTAGATCTAAAGTAGAAACTGAAAACAACCAGTGTAATGGAAGGAAAGACCAAGCATGCAGGAAGATAGTTTCCTAAGGAACTTTTTCCTCAGAGTGAGTTTCATATGGATGATGATGATAATGATCACAATGGTGATGGCTAGTGCAAAAGTTGAATCACTGAAGAATGCACTGTTAACTGTCCAGAAAACGTGTTACAGTTCAATCCTGACATGGGTAAGAGAAAGGAACTTGAATTAGTACAGGTTGTTTCTGTCTATTTATTCCCAGAAGTTCTAGAAGGGTGCTAGGGTGATCAAGGCAATAGAGCTTACCATAGGGCACTGAAAATGTAACCATAAGTTATATTTTTTTCTCTTTAAATCATCAGAAGTAAAGACACCAAAGAGAAAAATAATCTATTTAGAGAAGATACTGCAGCCTAAGAAAAAACGTGCATAAGCATACCATAATTAAGTTTTGGTTGGAAATTAATGGAAATCCTGGAGTCACTGAATTAAGCAAGTATAGGAGTATTAAAATAATGAAAGGGGAAAAATATTGATTTTTGTGCATAGGATGATTAACTTCAGAAAAAACAGCTACGGTTACAAGGACAGAAATGGATGCAAAACTTTATCCAGTATATTCGTCTGAGACAATCTAACAACCACTATGAGCTGAAGAACACTTTTCACTTAATAGAATAATTCTGTCACTGTGTCTTGTATTGACTCTCCTTACAATTGCAGCAGTACTAATATGTTAGTCCACCTTTACTCTCCCTTGAGATACCCGTGTCTATGAGCTTTCTCATATTGTTTTCTACCGTTTCCATGTTGTAGTAGTTTCTTTTAAAAAGCACGCATTAGTTTCTTAAAAAATATCTACACAGTAGATCTTAGACAGAGCCCGTTCAGACTGTTTGTTACAGTGCATTAGGGCTAACAGAAGAACTAAGGTCTAAACCTTATCAGTGCTGCTTAGAAAATTGCTTTTGCACCGTTTCATTCTGAAAATACAGAATTGACCGTTGTGTTCAGTATTTACCATAACAAAAAATATTTCAAATTGACATTTTTTCAATGCTTTTGGCATACAAAGCAGATGGATTCCTAAAACTAAATGATAAATTAACCAATTAACATATATTTAGAAATGCAATAATCTAAATGATAAAATAATTTAAAATGTAGAGAGGAATACAAAATCTAATTTTAACAAAGTAATTTCACAGATCATCATGCACCGGAGTAAGTCTTTTCTTGCAGTCCATGTGGACAAGTAATTTATTTTGATTCCTGCCCCCTAGATTTCCTCAGGCCAATTATACAGGTGTTAAGTATTTAATTTTGACTACAAACGCCAAAAGCATTCTGAATCCTGCAGTAAAGTGACAGATCGGAATGATACCACGAGCAGATAGCTTAATGGCCATGTGGGACAATTAGTGAATTTGTACATCACTTACCCAAATTTACAGTTTCCATAGTGAAACATAGTGTATGTATTTAATTGTTAAATCCATATTTTTACTTAGCAGGTAAGAATAAATTTGACTTTCCTGTATATGGGTTAACAATGGTATAAATGGTATTAAATTGAGCTGGTGGATAAAAATTTGAGATTAAACTAAAGCATTCACAGAATTGATAATTATATTGTGTATACTTTTCCATTGGGATCTTAGGTTTAGCAGCTAGCATTTATCTGTCCTTCTGTCATGCGGAAGTTAAGGACTGATCACCTCACTTCTCCTTCGCTTCCTCTTCTATTTTGACCTATTGACCACACTTTTCTTTCAAATGGTTGAACCACTTGACAAAACACAGTTAAACTTAGGCCAGTGGTTTTTAACTTCTACGTAATACAATATTGCATAGCAATATTCATTGCTTTTGAAGTAAAAAAACCCCGACATCTACTTCTTCCTTCTGTAAATATTCTATGACATTAAGTTGTATTTTTTTTTAATTTTTAACCTCAGAGTATCATAGTCATGACAATATTGCCACTGTGTTTGCTGACAAACTCTTCTGAGCTTCTGGATCAAACCCAGTGAAATCTCTTTTCTCACTCTGTAAATACATTCCCCATCAGAGCTTCCTTGTGTGATCAGGAGCTTCGGTGATTAGTTCACTTCTTCTCCATACAGAAGTAGCACTACTTATACTGTAAATAGATTGTTTAATCTTCTAATTTCTCATTATGCACATAAAATGCATTTTTTTCAGTTTCAGTTGGATATCCCAGTTCCTAAATACTCATATATTAAAAAAAAAAAGAAACTTATTAAGAATAATAAAGAAATTTGTTTCAAGTAAGAAACAAATAATGACTGATGTTCTTCTTAGCTTTCACATAATTTTTCAGGGTAAGATAAGGAGAAATGGAAACAAATATAAGACAAATATACTTCTTTTTCATGTCAAGGAGCTATAAATGGCTACCATGTTATAATAGTTAAACAGATGAGTAGGTTGCCATTTCTTGCTGAGCTCCAAGCGTGTGCTACAAGCATGTGCATGTGTAAATGCGTGTGCTACAAGCTGTAACATTAATTTCTGCAGCAGTACTTGAACATTGTATGCTTCTATATTTATATACACATGGAAAACCTGTTAAAAATTCAGGATAAATTTATTAGCCTTCATGAACTGAGCTTACCCATTAGTACAGTTATGTATTAGATATAAAATTAAGTTAAATGTTTTTTTGCTGCATCTTTTTCTTTTTTACTGAAAAGTTGGTAGAAAAATGTTTTAAAAATTGAACTAAAAGGATTTGTAAGCTTTAAATTGGTATAGAAGTCTGAGAAGGACCTACCTTCCAATTAATTATTTTGCTAATTTTTTGTCTGTATGCATAATTATCAATTTGTCAGATATCCATGGCTGTGCAGCCCTGAAAGACAAGCTAACAGAAACTCCTGATCCTCCTACTTGCCCTCCTACCAATTTCACTAGAGAATGACATATAAACAAAAATGAAAATGCTGTAGTATAATTATTTATAGTACAGTGTAATTCTGTTATATGAGTTCCTCTTTGTTAGCATTAAAACATTCTGACATTTCCTAATTGATGCTATTAAATACGCTAATTCTTGGTAAGAGGGATCTAAAGAGCATAGCTGAGAACATTCTTTCTTATTTGCATAGTTGCTCTCAGCAGCTGTACAATTTACTTCTTCAATACAAACCAGCAAATATCAGTTAAGCCAAATAAAGGTTCACTAGTGCCATTTCCTATCAGTAGATGATTGAATCTACTATATATGAAAAATACATTTGTTTTCTAAAGAAGTTTGGATTGGCGTATCTTTGTCACATACATGATGTCAAATGCATTTCTTCTATATACCAAGAATCTGACAATTCCTTTACTTTTACTTCTGTTTTGCTATGTGGTGTCATCAAAATGAAACTTAAATGACAAGCAGTGTAGCAAAACGTCACTGTGATTACTATTATACTAAATAAGTTTATGTCTCCTGTATGAATGTTGGGCTAGATTAAAGCACGCTTAGGAGCTTAGGATATCAAGGTAGCAGAGGTATGAAATAAAGATTGCATTTTGCTGTGGACAGTTGAATGAAATGTTGCACGTTACCACCTTTTCCTGAAAAAAGCTACAATATGGTGTGCAGAAACAATATTCCCTGTGCTAGGGAACAGTCTTTGACAGGATTCCTGGTTGCTTCTTAATGAGCAGCATTAATGAATAACCCCCCCCATACTAACATGGAGCCCCAGTTTCTCTTTGTGTGAAATGGATATGTTTGTAGGGAGGCTGTGCTAGAAATATTTCCAAGAATTTCTGTGCCAGAGATGTTTCCAAAAATATTGCCCGAGGAAGCTGTGGCTGCCCCATCCCTGGAGGTGTTCAAGGCCAGGTTGGATGGGGCCTTGGGCAGCCTGAGCCAGTGGGAGGTGTCCCTGCCCATGGCAGAGGGGTTGGAACTGGATGATCTTTAAGGTCCCTTCCAACCCAAAGTATTCTATGATTTCCTACCTGCTGGAAGGGGACTGGCTGCCCGTGGTCACTGACTGAGATGGCAGAAGAGCCCACTGGAGGCAGCTGCAGCCCACGCTGGGGAGGCGATGGAAGCACTGCCACACTTACACAGAACAGGGATATGTTGCCCTCTTCTTCCCCTTTCCGCCTTTCTCCATGGCCAAGTGGTAACCTTCCTTGTTCCCATTACAACTAATGGACCCGATTTTGCAGAATTCCTGGTTTAAAATACTAATCATAAAAGAAAATTGCTGTCATAGTTTATGCTGACTACTTGGCAGTTCAAAAAATGATCTTGCCCCAAAAGTTCTCAGAAATATTTCAGACCTTCTCCCCACTATGAGGATGAATGTGCACCACACAATATCCCAAGCATTTCTGAATATTTTAGGATTTATCTATTATTTCCTTTGCCTTCATAAAGATGAAATTAACTGCCAGATGCAACAAAACAATGTATCATATTTCTGGCTGAGATAGATTTTTTGGCTTATTTTTCTTTTTAGCTCTGCCTTGCAGTTTTTGTTGCATTGCTGTACCATCCCATATGGCGTGCCGTTGGCTAGCTCTGGGAACTGTCACAGCTTCACTCTCCATTAGATCCATGATATCATGCTAGAACAGCAGATTCTGGTTAAAATAATTCTGTATTCTTTTGTTAGAAAACGTGCAAGGAAATTGATCTAATCATCTCTGACAGTAATAAAAAGCCAGCACTTAAGATGTCTATATACTCTCTGTATATATTATATGTGATCGATTTAAGGCCATCTTTAGAATAATGTTGGAACGGGTCCAGAGGAGGGCTGCAAAGATGATCAGAGGGCCGGAGCACCTTCCCTACAAGGACAGGCTGAGAGAGTTGGGGTTGTTCAGCCTGAAGAAGAGAAGGCTCCAAGGAGACCTTAGAGTGACCTTCCAGTACCTGAAGGGGCTACAGGAAAGCTGGAGAGGGACTGTTCATAATGGCTTGTGGGGATAGGACAAGGGGGAATGGGTATAAACTGGAGAGGGGCAGATTTAGGCTGGACATAAGGAAGAATTTCTTCGCCATAAGAGTGGTGAGACACTGGCACAGGTTGCCCAGGGAAGCTGTGGCTGCTCCATCCCTGGAGATGTTCAAGGCCAGGTTGGATGGGGCCTTGGGCAGCCTGATCTAGTGGGAGATGTCCCTGCCCATGGCAGGGGGGTTGGAATTAGACGATCTTTAAGGTCCCTTCCAACCCAAACTATTCTATGATTCTATAATTCGAAGTTATTTTGTTATAGAATCCAAAACCAGTATTGGATTTTTGTGTATTTTATGGTAAAACACTGTGCACAGTTTGTCACTCCTCCTTCTGATGTTACATGTGTTCTAACAAAAGCAGTCTCAATGTCCAGACCTGCAAGATGCTGAACACTTTTAATTCCCAGTGAAGTCTGCTGCTGAGAACAAATTATGTCTTACAACTATTTACACACTGTGGCACAATTCCCTTAGGAGCCTTACACAGTATGTGTGCGCGAATGTGCACACAAATTGAAATGCACTTACAAAGTGCACCTTGCTGTGTGGTACCACTCTTGCGTCTTGCCTTTGCTCAGCTTCTTCCTGGTGTCCAGTTCTGTGGGCCCAGTAGGTCACAAGGGACCTCTGAGGTGACTTGGGAAATCTGTTGTCTACGGTCATCTTCAGGTGACCTCTAATCCAGTTTTGAAATATTTTAAGAGCTTGTCAGATGCTTATTTGGAGAACACAGTACATGACTGGCTGACTTCGAGACCATTAGATCTGTTTATGTTTTTAAAGATGTGGGATGTAGTTTGTGGCAGATGCCTTTGTGTATCTTTTTCATATTTCCATATTTTCTGTGTCATAAGATCTGCCTGATAAATATTTCTACAGAAATAGTTTAATTAGAAAACTTATTCTGTTATAACCAAGTTATATTTCAGCATGATCTGCTTTTATCGGTAGTTACTATTTTCCCCAGCGTTTGTAGCCTTTATAACATAGTGTTCAACCACAAGAAGATTTTAAGTCTTGTTCACAATAAATTTTAAGTATGCAGTCTGATACTTTCCTAATGTGTCAAAACCTTTCTCACCCTCGTTGGTCATGGAGCGCGATTTTGAGTTATATTCATTATGGAAGCAATATTTTCCCTCTTGTGTGAATTGCCTACCAATAGCTTTTGATTTAAATTTATCCGTTAATGATTTGTTAATATTCACTGGGTAGTGTATGAAAAGTTTTCAGCTAATGAGTGGATAGTGAGAAGCTCACTTTGGCTTTGTGTTATACGTGACCAGTCTCTGAAAACAGATACTCTGCCATTGCATCCTCCTCCCTCATTGTCAAACACGTGGAAGATAATGAGGACAGATTGCTAAATGACTATTTTTTACTGGTGTAAACTCTGAGATGAATAAGCAAAAGTGCAATTAAGTAAATTAAGGGTGGGAGGGAAAGTAGTCCAAAGGCTGTAGGAGGAGTTAAGACAGAGGAGAGAAGGGATTCAGTAAGTAGGAAAAAAAAAAAAAGGGAAGCAGCAGAGCCAAGGAACCAGAGACAAGGAAAGATGAAAGAAAAATATTTGACAAAGAATCCAGAAAGTTTGTGTATTTCCTATTGATTGATTCTTCCTTACTTCATATAACACAACCTGAGGATTTTTATGGTTCCTACCACCGAATTTTTAGTTACTTCCATAATAATTATGGCTTGCATAGGGGTCAATGCCTAAGAAGTCACTCATCTTGCAGTAACAGAGACCAGACAACAGAAGTGGATGTGTTTTAACTAAAAAGGTGTTAGCTGCCAAAAGAAATAGAATAGATGTGAGGGAATAACTGAAGTATTTTATAAAAACTTAAATTGGGTGAATGTTTTTATAAGTATAGTATTACATATGTGGGTACATATGTGCCTGTGTAGGTTTGGGGAAGTATATGTCCATAATGAATACTCAGACTCTGTCATTTACTTACACATCACTTTCCCCGGGAAATGGTAAGTTGTGACTTAAATTCATGTTGACTTGACTTATGACTTCACCTAAGAAGGACAACAGGGACTCAATTAAACTAATTTTTATATTAAAGGAAGTAGTTGAGACCTGTGGCATATCAATTTTTATTATTATTATTTTTTAATTAGCATGGTTCTCCCATTTTAAATAAATAAATAAATAAAATGGTGAGGCAATTGAAAAAGTCTCCTCTGATTCCAGGTCTTGTAAAAGTCAAGAACAAGTCTTTGACAACCGAAGTACAGTAGTTATTGCTGTTCAGTCTGTGTTTACATTGTATAATGAGTGCATTTTCATCATAGAAGCAATGGAAAATCTGTGAATTATGACATCTTCCAATGTTTGGTCTTCACAGATTTAAACATTATTAAACAAAATTCCTCATTCTTGGCACTGTTTTTTTTTCACTTGAGTCTTCTTTTCTATGTTATGTAATAGTCTGTACAAATTCTTATGTTCCATATATTTACTTTGATAATTTATACGTAACAGCTAGAGCATCAAGGAATGTCTGCAATGTCTATCGTATATCTCTGTTCTCACTCACTTTCTGCAAAGGATATCCAGTTTTGAACTTACATATAGTTCTATAAACATGCAAATGGAGAATCTATGTATTTATATTACAGAAGACGAAGGTAAAAGTTAACTATAAGGTAATGAGAGCAAGTTATGGAAGTCAATGTGATTTATTTGTTTTTATTATAATGCCATTAGAGTTAAACTAGTGATTCTGAAAATCCAATCTTTCCACTCTGTTTATATTAATGTGTGTGTTATTTTAAAACAATAGAAGTTTTTACCAGCAAGAATATATCTTTTGTAACTGCTCCTTCTCCTTTTTTGGGTTTTTTTTCAACTTTTTTGTCTCTTTCTTTTTGTTTCCCACATTTTTACTACAAATACTTTTAATGTAGTAAACCACTCATGAGTATTTCTCCCACTTGTAGAGAATAAATGGTAAAAACAGCAAGTATCACAATAATAGAAGAGAGGAATTAAAATATTTCTCCAGTTCCTAATTACTGACCTTTTGGTTTTCACTGACTTTTATGGTAAAACATATTTTCCTTCAGCATGTCTTCCACAGGTCTATCTTTAATTCTTGCTTCCATCTCTTGTGTATTCCTTTGTGTTTCCTTTACTACTGGCAATGTTTCTACCAACTGTCTCAGCAAGTGGAACTACTTCCTTAAATGTTTCACTTTAGCATCACTTTTCTTATTATAAATAGTAGCCCTTTTTGACATGAATATTCTGTTAATAGATACCATTTATCAAAAACAGTCAGCATACCTGTAAGTGAGTCTCTGTTCAGCTTCACCAAGGGAAAAGGAAGTATTTCAAAAAGTAAGGATGGAGTTAATAGGTCTATAGACCTATACAGGCAAGGTCATACACAAGTGAGGAACCGTATACAGTAGTGACAGATGTATTGATCCTGCCAAGATTGGAACTGCTCACTACCTCTTGGAATTAATTATATCCCATTAGCAATGACACTGGATAGGAATTCAGCAAAACAGCTTAGGTGGTACTCGTTATTACAGATGTCTGTACTTAAGTGCTCAGCTTCCCAAGTGAGATTTGCAAAGTTGACTCCTGATACTTAGAAGACATTGGTAGGAAATTTTGACTTCAGACTGAATGTGCTTTCGCAGCCCAGAAGGCCAACCGTGTCCTGGGCTGCATAAAAAGCAGCGTGGCCAGCAGGGAGGGAGGGGATTCTGCCCCTCTATTCCTCTCTTGGGAGACCTCATCTGGAATACTGTGTCCGGTTCTGGAATCTTCAATGTAAGAAGGAGATGGAGCTGTTGGAACGGGTCCAGAGGAGGGCTACAAAGGTGATCGGAGGGCTGGAGAACCTCCCATACGAGGACAGGCTGAGGGAGTTGGGGTTGTTCAACCTGGAGAAGAGGAGGCTCAGAGGAGATCTTATAGTGACCTTCCAGTACCTGAAGGGGCTACAAGAAAGCTGGGGAGGGACTATTCATAAAGGCTTGTGGGGATAGGATGAGGGGGCATGGGTGTAAACTGGAGAGGGGCAGATTTAGACAAGACATTAGGAAGAATTTCTTCCCCATGAGAGTGGTGAGACACTGGAACAGGTTGCCCAGGGAAGCTGTGGCTGCCCCATCCCTGGAGGTGTTCAAGGCCAAGTTGGATGGGGTGTTGGGCAGCCTGATCCAGTGGGATGTCCCTGCCCATGGCAGGGGGGTTGGAACTGGATGATCTTTAAGGTCCCTTCCAACTCAAACTATTCTATGATTCTATGATTCTATCAGACTCAAACTGGTGCTGCGCTCTTGATGTCAAAGTCAATGAATAGGAAAGTGAAGGGACAGGAAAAGCTGGATCCTAAAGTTGTGAGTTCTACATTATTCGGTTGCTTTTCATGCCTCTCGATAATCACCTCTGGGAAATTGAAATGCATAGCCAAAGACACTTATGTTGAGATCCAAGTGGGTTCAGCATGGTATGAGCAGACTGATCAAAACAATCTCTGTGCTGGATATTACTTACTTGAACTTGGGACTCACTGAACTTTGAAAAAGGTGCCTAAGCAGTCAGCATGCTGGAAATAATGCAAAGCATGTCCAGTACTGTAACTTGAACACAGAGTACCTCAGCTTAAAGGTTCTGGAATCGCTCTTCTGAATTTAAGCAACTAAAATTCCATGCAGGCAGGACTTTCATTAAGTGGTTCACTGAGCGCAAGACTTTGATATTTCTTTATGCTATATAAGTGCTATATAAGCTCTTGTGATATAATGCCATCTACTGGCATTTTGTTTGCTTTATATGTATGTTGCTTAGGGTTGTGGAAGACCCACCAGCTTCCTGGCGTGGCTACTGCAGATTATCAGAGATACCTCAAACTACTGCGAATGATACTAATAGGCTGATTTATTTGTCAACACATAACTGCAAGTAGGCTGATGCTCCAGAAGGTCACAGGGCTCCCGTGGTTCCCATGTTTTCTCTGTAAAACCCATGTAGATATTTTGGATAGCCTAGACTAT
Source organism: Cuculus canorus (assembly GCF_017976375.1). NCBI lineage: Eukaryota > Metazoa > Chordata > Aves > Cuculiformes > Cuculidae > Cuculus > Cuculus canorus. Next base: position 7,022,967 of record NC_071403.1, on the reverse strand, counting down.
CCAAAATTTCCCTACGTGCTTAGTGGTATGTAGGAAACTGAAACGAGCCCAGTTCTCCTCTAAATGCGAATGAAACCTTAAACACCTCTTCAGAGACAATCTGCATGCAGAAAACTAAATTTAGTCCTCTAAATCTCAAAGTAAGCAAAGGACGCTTGGTCTCCTAACAGTTGCATGGGAATACCGGGGCCAGTGCCTCCTCTCTGCTTCCTTTCACACAGCAGAAGCCAAGTTAACTAGTATTGGCAAACATCTAACTTTAATATGCCTGCTACCACCAAAAAAGGAATCATCTTGTAGTTCAAACAATTCTAGCGTACTTCAATGTTACAGGTAGAGAAAAAGAATGAATAGTATCGTTATAATTAAAGCGCTCAATTATACAGAACAATTTAATGACAATTTACTAATACCCACTTTGGCTTCAGTATTATTATATGCATTGTCTTGCTATTATATTTTATTATTTTCAAATATTGGTTTTATAAAGAATTTTTTGTTACTGGTGAAATTACACTTGAAGAGACAGACCTGTTGAGAAAACTTTAACTATGGGAGGAATAGGCTGCCTGTAGCAGATATTGGATATTTCTTAATAGGTACAAAAATACAGAGTAATTTTTTTTTTTTTTCTTTTTGGCCTGTCTATTAGAAACAGAATTGCTTTGAAGTAAGATGTCTCTCTAAGATTGGGAGCATTAATTACAGCGTTACAGATCTAAAAGAGAATAATTACGAGTAGATTAAGACTATCTCTAGAATTTCAAATAGGATCTGTTTTGATTTTACATTATAAAGTTATACAAATTCAACATATCTAAGTGATATCTTATTTTTCTTGAACTTTAGATGTTGTTGAAGATATGGGAAAAAGTACCCTGATTAGGACAGTGCCTTAGCGTGACTGTTAGATTGATGATATCCAAACTGCAATATTGGCATTTGTTTATGTGCTGAATCCCAACTTTTCAAAAAGAATTGCAGGATAGAGTTGTTCTTAAAAGTGATCTAGCCTGTCAAATACTTTATGAATTTAATTAACTATAATTACGTTACTTTAAAAAATATACCTTTTCTTTAGTTTAAAGAACTTGCTGCTTTGACACTTGGCTTTCCGATGGCTTTTCCACTGTACACTAATCTGGATAAAACACTTTTCCTGTGCCTTTTTCTCCCATTCATATTACTAATTATATTTACCAAATAATGGCCAACATGATTAGTAGCATGAATGCAACAAAAAAGCATTTTAGAAGTATTTGTAGAAGGTGCATTTTAACTACTCAGCAGGCCGGCTTGATATGGTTACTTCTCTGAAACCTAAAAGTTGCATTTTCTATGTAAGTGTACTAAGGATTTTCAGAATTGCTTATGTATTTAATTTAATGACTACTCCTTCTTACAAAATGTCTTAGCAAGCTGTGGAGCAGAGACTCAAAACCAAACCTTATTTTGGGCTGCACTAGGTTTATTGTTTTATGTCTATTTTTAACCAAATAAACTTTATTTTTACTTTTCAAACTCATAAAAATTCACCAGGAAATATTGAAAGCATCCTTACACCAAAACAGTTAAAATATTTTGGGGAACGCTGCAAATATAAGTTTCCCTCGGGCATAAAAAGAAATTTATTCAGATTTGCTACATCATAGCGTTGTTGCATAAAAGCATCCATGCCTTCCTCTTTACGTGCTTTGAAGGAAAGCAGTGGCTCTAACTGCAGTTCCTGTGCACATAAGACCTAAATGATACAACATTTGGCTCTTGGATCATCACTGAATGATCTGAGTGCCAAGTTGTTAATTGGTTTTTAACACTGAAGGCTTATGCAGAAACAGGATATCCGGTGAATGCTCAAGTGAAATTAAATAAATAAAGAAATTAAAATGAAATTAAATAAAATAAAAACCTTTTTAGAACTTCAGTGGTCAGCATTAGTTTACACAGATTTTTAATATTGGGCACTGGGTATTTAAATTCCACTGAAGTCACAGATGGGGTACTTTGTGCTTTTTCTTGTATTTTAATGGGGCTTCAAATTTATGTAGCTGTCCTACTAATGAAATCTTTCAGAAACAAAAGTTCACCTAGGGCTTTCTAAATCTTACATGAGTATCATTACTCCTTAACCATCCTTCCTTAGTCATGAATGTGCAATTTTGCTTGAAGTTTTATGTGTCAGGATAATCATTTATTTGAACTGATGTTTTCAGTCTGGCACATTCTTCTCTTTCTTTCTTCTTGGGAAAATTAGCATAATGTCTTTGAAAGATATCCAATAGAATCCTTAATTTATATAGCGTCTCTTGATTTTTCTGGGTTTTTTTTAAAGCTCAGTTCAGTTCTAGAAGGAGTATAAAATAATATATTATTTCTCCAGTAGTATGAAACCGGTAGGATCAAACAGATATGCAATCTTTTTATATATTTCTAACTACTTTTTATTTTTATGTGTCTGCATCAATATACAAATGTAGGTCCTTTTATCTATGTTTTGTGTTTTGTTTTTTTAATTCACTCCTTTAAATAATTATATACTGACTGAATCTCTGTTCTAGATATAAGTAATATCTTTAATCCAAACAAATATATAAATGTGGTACTTTTAGTTGGAAACATTCATCTTTAAACCATGGTTTGGATAATTCATTTTAACTGTGATGTAATGTAAAATTGGATTTGAACAATTTCTGGCACTTATTCTAACGAAAAAGCAACACCGAATTCAAATCTTTATCAACAAATAAACAAAAAATTGATTCTGCAACATCTTCTTTAAAGAAAAATAGATTTCCCTCCCCTAAAAAACCCCAAAGTATGTAACATCTAGAGTTCTTTACCACAAGAGCAGGGTAAAATGAAATTCACTCTTCCATTGACTCCAAAGAATAGTGGAAACCAACATAATATATTTTTATTCATGTGATTTGATGATCAAAGGAGTGGAATACTTTCATATGAGGAATGACTAAGTTTGGAGAGAGAAACTCTTTCATCTGGAAATTAGATGCTAGAGACTAGACTTCATGGAAGTCCGTAAAACCTTGAACTGATAGAAAGATGGGAGTGGGGGAGTCAGGGAGGGGAGAAGTGGTGGAGAATTGAAGTGAATCATAAAAAGAAGGAGTTATAGGGGAAAAAACACCACCACAACATCCTACAATTTGCATGGTCAAGGCATGAACTACACTGGTGCTGAATCACCAGGCTGGTATTTTCTCCTAAAACAGGGAGCTCCTAAGTTCTAAGTGCTAATGTACAGGGATTTTTTCCCTTCTAAAATGAAGTCTGGTAGTGTTATGTCACTGTGTCAGAGCCATAAATGATTGGTTTGTATCTCCTATGATCCCTAAGATTTGAGAGGCTTATTTTCATCTCTAGGTCTGGTAGTTTTCCCAAAAAGAATTTGAATGAGTGTTTGGAGAAAGGTGGTTGGAATGTTTCTTTCCAACTACTCTCACAGATCTTCTTTTTTGATTTTGCCACAGGAGGATATGCTTGCACATCAGTCAACTTTGTGTCAGGCCACGCACAACAAATTTATTTAACTTTGTGACTACATATACTTATAAAAACATTGTCAGGCCAGTCACAGGTGCATAATACCAAAGAACATGAGCATATATGGTCACTCTCTGAAATATTAGCCATAACGTTCTCGTTGTAACGAGCCTTTTTCTCCTGATAGCGCTGAGTGGTACCACCTGTCCGTATGAATTATATCACGGCTATTAGTCTTATGGTTTATGTTTAAAAAATAACAGAATGCTAAAAGAAAGACTGATGCGGAGCTTAGGGGAAGTAGTGTCCAGCTGACATGAAGACAGATTGTATTGCAGCAAGCTTGTGAGAAATGTATAAAGATAACTTGGAGTGACAGTGTATATATTTGCCACAGAGAGTTCTTCCTTCAGGCTATTCTATATCAGCCAATAGATATCATGCAAAATAAACTGTACCAAGAAGACAGAAATCTAATAGAGTTGACCAAAACCATAGAAAAACAGAAGCATCCAAAAGTTCATCCTATACCTACTTTATCCAGAACAAGTAAATAACTGGATATGCAACAGAAACAATGAATTGTTGTGAGATTGTCTTATGTTTGGGGTCAGTTTTTTTAATTATATTTTCATGTAAACAGTGTTATTCTCTTTCTTTCTACTTCCAGAGAAGTGATTAGAACCTTGTTATTCATGGAACATAATTCCAAAATGCAGGACCCTACAATATGACATATAACTATAAGCTGATACCTGCAATAACTATAATCGTGTCTGAAATGAAAGTATTTCAGAAACATTTACAAACACAAATGTGTAACTGTTTTTTACTACACATCTCTTTACTGATTGTTGTCATCCTTGTGTAGATACAGAATGATAAATCTATTGGAAGATTTTACTCACATTGTTCATTTCTCCTATGACTAATCATGGATTAGTCCGATAAAAGTGAGCACTGTTATCCATAAATGGTAAATATATTCTCAGTAAATTAAAATATCATAATGCAGAGAGATATTAATAATTAGGATCTAATTTTAGGCACTTAAGTGTTTAGATTTAGAGTTTAATTTTTCTTAGGCTTCCAATGTTGCCACTATAGGGAAATTCCCAGGTTGTGAGTCACCATCTGTAGGAGACTCGTTAAATTAGGAGCTAAAAATATGTAAGGATATCTTTTATTTTAAAAATCTTAGAATCATAGAATCATTTTGGTTGGAAGGGACCATAAAGATCATAGAGTTCCAGACTTCCTGCTGTGGGCAGGGACATCCCACTGGATCAGGCTGCCCAACGCCCATCCAACCTGGCCTTGAACACCTCCAGGAATGGGGCAGCCACAACCCCCCTGGGAAACCTGGGCCAGGGCCTCACCACCCTCATTGTGAAGAATTTCCTCCTAGTCTAAATCTTCCCCCCTCCAGTTTATAGCCCTAGTACTACATGCCCTTGTAAAATGTCGCTCCTGACGTTCCTTGTACACCCCCTTCAGGTACTGGAAGCTGTTTTAAAGGTCTCCTCAGATCCTTCTCTACTTCAGGCTAAACAGACCAAACTCTCTCAGCCTGTCCTTATAAAGCAGAGGAGCTCCAGCTCTCTCATCATCTTTGGAGCCTTCCTCTGGACCCATTCCAACAGTTTCATATCCTTGTTGTGTTGAGGATTCCAGAATTGGATGCAATACTCCAAGTGAGATCTAACAAGAGTGGAGTAGAGAGATAGAATTCTCTCCTTTGACCTCCTGGACATGCTTTTTTTGATGCAAACCAGGCTCATGTTGAGCTTCTCATCAATCAGCACCCCCAAGCCCTTCTCCACAGGGCTGCTCTCAACCATGATGTCTCCCATTCTGCATTGAAACCACACTTTGTCCCAACCCAGGTGTATGACCTTGCACTCAGTCTTGTTGAATCTCATGAGGTTCTCAGAGGCCCACTTCTCCAGCTTGTCCAGGTCCCTCTGGATGGCATTCTGTCCTTCTGGTGTGACAAATGCACCACTCAGCTTGGTGTCATCTGCAGACTTGCTGAGGGTGCACTCTATCTCGCTGTCTATATCATTGATGAGGATATTAAGCAGCACTGGTCCCAATATGGACCCCTGGGGGACCTCACTCGTCACGGATCTCCATCTGGACATTGAGCCATTGACCACCTCTCTGAATATGACCATCTAACCAATTTCTTATCTACTGAACAGTCCACCCATCAAATCTGTAATTCTCCAATTTAGAGAGACAACTATTATAGGGGACCATGTCAAAGGCTTTACAGAAGTCCAGATAGATCGCATCCATTGCTTTTCCTGTGTCCACTGATGTGGTCACCCCATCACAGCAGGCCACTAGGATCGTCAGGCAGGATTTCCCTTGGGGAAGCCATGTTGGCTCTCTTGGATCACCTCCCTGTCCTCCATGGGCTCTAACATAGCTTCTAGGAGTATCTGATCCATGATCTTTCCAGGCACAGAGGTGAGGCTGAGAGATTGGTAGTTCCTGGGGTCATCTTTTCTACCCTTTTTAAAAATAGGGACAATTACGCTTCTTCCAGTCACTAAAAAATAACATTGAAACATTCCATTGTAATGTTTTATAAAATAATCTAAATAATTTTTGTGTAAATTTGTGAAATTAAGATGTTGACTTCTAAAATCAAAATAGGTATTAAAAATATTTGTTTGGCTCAATGCACTTTCATAAACAGGAATAAAACCCCATGTTGACCACTTCTGATAACTTCCTTTTCTTCTGGATGCTTGCAGACAACATCCAAGGCAAGCTGTTCCATCACCTTTCCTGGGATGGATATTGAAAGAAGAGTTGATCATAAATACAGTTAAGAACCCCCAAATTTAAAATATTTTAATATTAAAAAGTGATTTTTTTTTAGCTACTGCATTCGTTGAGAACAAAGGGAGAAAATCAAATTTTAACTTTTGCTTCAATCTTATTTATCCAGGGCATGCATAAATTTTTGTTTTGTTTTGTTGAAAACAAAAATTTAACAAGGTTATGAAAATTCTACCAATCATTAGCAAAAATTTAAATATTTAAATATAAGATGACATTTTTTCTTTGTTACATCTACCTGATTAGATTGAATTTTTCAAGGACTAGGAAGATAAGCATTAGAGAACCTGCATATTCATGTAATGAAATACTGTTGGGAGCGGACTAAAGTGTGAGTACCCGAGGGGAAGGAACAGCAGTAGGATACACAAGAGCAGTGTATCGTGTAGATATTTGTCAGCCATTTCAACAGTTTTGTATGCTCAGGAGTTCTTCCTGTAGGCTACTAATAATCTCCAGCAGTTGTGCATACTGAACACTTGCGGATGATTCATCAGCTGGTGACCCTTTGTGAGCCATTATTGCAGACGCAGTTATGAGTAAGATGTTGAACTGCCTGCATACGAGGCAATTCAGATAGCACCCTGGAATGGTAGCTTATCTTCATGGTCATAATTTGCTTAGACTCTCCAATCTATAGCAAGAGCTGATACATCAGCTCTCTGTAGATGTCCTTGACACCCCATGCTATCTCATATGGCGATACATGCCTATGTTTAATCAGCTGAATCCCACCTAAGGTGTCTACTTCAAACTGTGCTAAATCTCTTTCTAGGCTGTTTTGCCTAAATCATCATTTATTAAAGAGGGATTTTATAAGCTGTCTCACAGCATTAAGTCACAGAAATTCAGGTTTTTTTCAATCTAAAATGAAACCCCATCCTTAGTGTCCTTCCGTGGTATATACGGTAAATTTTATTAGTGCTTTTTGCTTGACTAATAACAAGCAAAACTGCTTCCTCATTATGGGGTGAACTGTGAGGAGAGGATATGTCTGAGAATGCAGAAAAAGGGACAGATCCTTTGTCTGTGTGAATTTATGAATAAAAATAATAAAGAGTGGTAAGGCCCTGGCCCAGGTTGCCCGGGGAGGTTGTGGCTGCCCCATCCCTGGCAGTGTTCAAGGCCAGGTTGGATGGGGCTTTGAGCAGCCTGATCCAGTGGGAGGTGTCCCTGCCCATGGCAGGGGGGTTGGAACAAGATGATCTTTAAGGTCCCTTCCAACCAAAACGGTTTTATGATTCTAAGAGATGTTAAAATGGAAGGCTCGTCAGCCTCAACAGAATCACAGAATCACAAGGTTGGAAAGGACCCACTGGATCATCGAGTCCAACCATTCCTAACACTCCCTAAACCATGTCCCTAAGCACTTCATCCACCTGTTCCTTAAACACCTCCAGGGAAGGCGACTCCACCCCCTCCCTGGGCAGCCTCTGCCAGTGCCCGATGACTCTTACTGTGAAGAATTTTTTTCTGATATCCAACCTGAACCTCCCCTGATGGAGCTTCAGGCCATTCCCTCTTGTCCTGTCCCCTGTCACTTGGGAGAAGAGCCCAGTTCCCTCCTCTCCACAACCTCCTTTCAGGTAGTTGTAGAGAGCAATAAGGTCTCCCCTCAGCCTCCTCTTCTCCAGAGGAGAATATATATCAAAAATATAATTTTTGATATTTTACTGTTTATTCATGCAACATTAGGAATAATAATAAGGTAATTTTATATTTGCTGGTTGTGAAGGGATGAATAGGCTACATGGGGCAAAGTGTTGCCAGTAAGTTCAGGGAGGTGATTCTTGCCGTCTACCCAACAATGGTGAAGCCACACCTGAAGCCTTAGTTCTAAGCTCGTCAGTGCCTAGAAGACTTGGACATTCCAGAAAGAATCCAACAAAGATAGTTAAGGGAATACATGTATAGATGCACACACACCCAAACACCTTTGTCATTCCAGACTTATGAATGTGTTTTACTATCAAAATAGTAAAAATAGTCTGTGTTATATCTTGGGATTAAGCAGGCATAAAAGGAGAAAATTCCTGCCTTCCCATTTTGGGATAATTAATCTTAGCTTTTTCTTTTATTGTCATTGGAAGATCCTCCAGGAAACAGATACTAGATGCTTGGGTAGCTTTCAGACAGTCTATGGATAGAACTCTGCATTCACCATGTGTCACCCGGAGAATCCATCTAAATTAGACATTTCAATGAGGTATCTGCCTTCAGACTGAGTAAACCTCTCCTTTCTTTTTTTTTTTATTTATTTATTTATTTTTTTTTTAAATAATCATAGAATCATAAAGTCATAGAACAGTTTGAGTTGGAAGGGACCTTAATCCAACCCCTCTGCCATGGGCAGGGACATCTCCCACTGCCCGAAACAGAATCTCAATTAATGATAAAGGATACAATCATTAAGGATAAAGAGAGAAAATGTGACTGTTTATTAAGTTTTACACACAAACTACAGTTAATTTTCATACTGCTATTTATAAGCAGAGATGATTTATATTTAATAAGCAGATGGAAGTTTTAATAAGTAGATGGAAAAGTAGATGCAACTGTAAATTTTGGATGAAACGTAACTACAATTCTACGTGCACAAAATTATAACAGATCTGTATATATATATATATATATGACTTCTGTTGTATAACTTATATGTAAATGTTTTCTGAATAATATGTTTAGAACATTTAACTTATTTTACATAAAACAAAAAATTATTTGATATCCAATATCAGCCCTAACAGAGCATAACCTCAAGTAAAATCTGTGTACAGTTAAAATATGAAATGACTGACAGGTAGACATTCCTGTGGATCTTATGGATGTGCTAAAAGACGTATTCTATGAAATTAAAATGGGAGGTTTTCCTATTTATGGTAATGAAATGCATCACAAGGAATGTTAAAAATATCATAGCTTGTCATGAGATGTTATAAAACATCATGAATAAAAATAATAGCACCTGTCCTGCAGAATGAAGACAAAATCTTGGAAGTTTACCATGAAGAGTTCTGGCAACATTGTTTTTGCTTACGGCGAGGCTACACAGAAATATTACTTCTGTATTTATCTCTACGGTGTATATATTACATATAATTACTCGTAGCAGTTTTAAGGCTTTCTAAGCGTATATTATGATCAAAACTTTTATTTGGCCATATCTTAGACTATTTTTACATTTATCATAAGTTGCAAGAGGAGGCTAAATACATTCACAGCATAAAACTTGTCAAATTTCATGAAAAATCAATACTTTGTTTTCACTATTTCAAAGAGAGGTTTTTATCTGTGAAGATTTGGCTGGAAAGATTAGTTCCATAGAAATAGTTCATTTCATTGATGTAATTTCAGTTTTATCTTGTACTTTGATCTAGCAGAAAGCTTTCAAAAAGATGACAGTACTGAAGGGAAATCTGGTGTCACGGAGATATTACAAGTCAAGATAATTTCTGAAGAGAAATAAGCATGTTTATATGCTGGTAAAGGAATAGTTTAACAGATTGGGTTCGAGTTTTCAAGCCAAGTATTTTACATTTACTAATCAAATGGTTATTAAACTAAATTGCTTAATAATCTAGAACTTTTCCAACTATTAAGAAAATATTCTTACACAGAAAATAAGAACTTCTCCTAATCAACAATCTGTTAGCAGAAGCTGACATATTATTGTATTCCTTTGACGCACTTTGGTCATTCACAAAGGCATATTGGATGAGTTTCATAATGACAAACATTGTGCAGAAACACTATCAATGAAAATAGATAAATACATGTTGTTATTGTGTCTTCATGACATTCAATAAAGAATGACAGGCTTACTAATGAAAACATTAATAGTTTTTGCTGCTCTTTAAGTTGCAAACTTGATTGAAAACACACTTTCATTTAATCCCTGTTTGAATCATTCAGTCTGTTACTACTATAAATTTTGAGTCCTAATGTAAAATATATGGCTGAGAACTGTCAGACCAGCAGATGTTTTTTATTACCTAAACATAGGATTCATTAAGTTCTTTTTATATCCTATAAATTCGTCTAAATGCCTCTATGTTTTAAGAAACTCCTAACATAACTGCCGTCAGCTTTTTAAGCCTATGGCACTCACAGTCCATGTTCTGCCACTTCTCTAATATGTATATTATCTCTAGTCTATTGGGTATAAAAAAAAAAGAAGGTGCCTTAAAAAGGCAGGAAATAATACTACTGGAGTTTTTCAAGAAAAAAATCTAATAAAATTGAAATCTGCATTTCATCATTCCAGCAAATCTAGCTCAGTTCTGAATAATTTGTTTGATAAAACATTTAAACCAGCTTGTAAAGGAGAGGGAAAAAAAAAAAGTGGATTTTGAAATAAACTTAACTTTAGAGTAGCTGATTTTTCAGGTTATTGCAAATAGCCATGTAGAAAACCTTTGACAGCTATGTTTACTGCTGTAATTTATTAATCATATATACACAGTAAATGAATGATTATTATTATTATTGTGTGAAATATAAGCTTTGGAGTGAAGGGAGTAGTCACTTGAGATTCAGTATTGCAACTCTCAGTTTATGTGGTCAAGCTTAATTTTAGCATCTGAATAGTCTTATGGAAACTATACTTAAATATTTTGTGGTTGAGTTATCTTTACGTCAATTGCTTTTAACCAATTTAGACAAAAAGAAGGTACTTGTTTTGCTTTATTTATTTTTAAATCTGGATCTCTTCACTTCCCTATATTTTGGGGAAATAATTTATTGTTGCCTTTTTGAGAATGTCTCTGCTGAATATCCTAAAATCTCTTAGTATTCATAGGATCTTGTTGTGCTTGTTTGCAAAAATATAATTAAGGAGAGAAGTCTGCACGTTTGATAGAATTTGTTATCCAATAAATCAGCAACTCTGTCAGAGTAAATTACACATCCCATCCTGAACTCTAGATATTTCAATTGGAACACTTATGCTGAATGAGACATTTCTGTCAGGGATGTTGCGTGTGTGGGACTGCAATTGATCCAACTTCACATTAATTCATGAAAGAACCTTTTGCACACTTCTATTCATAAGTCACACAAAGAAATATGGTAAACCCTTCATTTCTCCTGTTTGCATTAATCTGGAAACAAAAAGGAAAGATAAACAATTGTGACCTTTTTTTGACAGAACACAATTTAAATAAAACCAATGTGGTATCCAAGATATATCAGAATTAAATGTTGTCTTCTCTTGACGTATTTACAAAATAAATGTTAGAAATGACAATTCTTGAGACAAATGCTAATGGAAAGGATTAACAAAGGGAGATTAAACGGTGCATAACTGAATCCATCACATGGTGCATTCAGTCCAACATCCTCTTTTCCATATTATGCAAGACTGCTCTAGGAAAAGCCACAAAACTCCAAGTAACACGAGCATGATGAGATTACACACAACTTACCAATTTACAGAAAATGACACCAAGAGCAACACTGACAATCTCTGCAAAATCTCTAATTTGCTATAAATAACTGTTCTAAGCAAACACAAAATAAGGCTGATCCTATCATGCATGTGAAATGAGAAAGACCATGAGAAGCATCCCATCTGTTTGCAATCAAGAGCTCTGTGTGCTGTCTTAGAAGTTGTGTAGCTGCTTTGTTTTCCAGTTCTCCTACCTTGGCAGCTGACATCCAGTTATTCCATGCTCCATCTGAGCGAAGTAACAGAGGTAGTTTGTATATATACTGATATGAAAATTATACAAAAGAATTAGTTTAAGCAATGTAAACTCTGCTGTACCTTGAATCACACCAAACTCAGCTTTAAACCTACACTATCCAAAAGTGGGATACAGGGACTTCTGTTCTGGATCTGCTTTTCAGCTTGGCCTGATGCATAATAAAAGCTGCAATTTTTCACGTCCAAGATGATCCTTAAAACATCATAGCTGTATTCTGACACCACTATGCCTGATCCAATAAATCTCCAAAAAGACTGCATATTTTGGCATTTACGTTTGCACAGAACTTCTGATTCATTCCCAGAGATCAGGTCAGGAGAACAAAGAAATAAACAAGGGTGCAGATTTTCACCATGTAAATTGAGTGGCATTAGACAGGAGGAAATTGCATATTCGTGCCATGGGTGTACAGAAAAAGTATCCGTTGACAATGTGCTCATATGGATAATAAAGAAGAACAAAAGGTTTTAGCTGCAGTTGCTGCAGTAAATATTAAGAAGAATGTCTACTAAACCTAGCCTAAACGTGGTCTTGCGTATTAGCATTTCTGGGCCTTGGCTATACAATTACACACACTAATTTTTATTTATCTAATATATGGAGAAAAAAACAGTTGTGTGCCACACTTTTTTAACAGTGAGAAGAAAACATTGACTTTCAGTACTTGATTTATGTAGATAAATCTTTTTGAAATCAGAAATAAGGCCTCCAAGCATGTGAATTCAAAGGAACTCAAAGGTTATATCCTGTTTTACATAGCTTATTTGGGGATCTGAGCTGACTTATTGAAAAATGTAGTATCCAAGCTATCTTCTTTTTTCTAAAAGCATTAAATATTCGTAGAAAATAAGTAGGTTTTAAGAGAAGACAAAAAAGCAGTGATTTTAATTTACTGAAGTTCTTACATTCGATTGCACAATTTTTAATGTGTTCATCTCCGATTCAAGAAGGGCTTCTAGACCATTATGTTGTTAAAACCATGGAAATCAAAGTGAAGCACATTCTGGTGCTTTCTTTGGATGATGACATTGGTTAACGCATTGTAATAATTTTATTAAGACTCTGGTTCAGTTAAAATAAGTTAATGTTCAGTTAGAATCAGTGAGTTCTAAATGAAATTATTGCCAGAAAATTCCAAGCCAATAGCTGATAAAATAACCCCAACAAACTGAAACTTATCCCAAGTTATTATTGACCAAATTCATATCATTCTGAAAGTGATGTGTCTTACTGGATTTAAAGGTGTCTATTGGAGTGTAACCCTTGAAGGCTGGTAAGAATTCCTGAGAAGTCCAAAGGGAATAAGTTGACTTACTGGGAAGTAATCCTGTTGTATACTTGATACACTATGTAAAAAATAAAACAACCTCCAAACCCAAACTACAGTTGTTTATTACAGATACTCTTTCCATCTCTCTGCCCTGAGATCTCAAAACATTTAAATATTTCAAGACATATGAGCTGTATGCCCGATATTTTGGAGCCGAACACCTGCCAGGTGTTCATCCACATTTCTTTGATTGAGAAGTTCTTATATAAATACAGTTATAGCAATAAGATTTTTTTTTGTCTGTTTCTTGTAGCTTAGCTTGCCCAAAGAATTGATGTCTGATGCGTTTAGAGGCTTCTTATTTAGGAGGAGATAAAGCCTGACAGAATTTCATTCATGTTCTGATACTGGCTTTTAACTTCTGCCATGGATACTGATAGATAGACACTACTTAGTCTTTAAATTGAAATAAAAGACAAAACCTTTCTTCTGTGATACTGTGACAGAGGGGAGTGTCCATGAAGCAGGAGAAAAGAATAAGAAAAAAGTATTTGTAAGTCATAAGGAGAAAAAAGGAACTCATCTAAGAAAAGTGCTAATTTACCTCTTACTTGTGTATTAAACTATTATTAAAGGAAAAATAAATATTGATGTAAATGACAGACACATGACTACTAAGATTTCTGAAAACAGGGTGTTCAGAACACATTTTTAAAAGTCATTGGTAATATTTAAATATCCTTTTAATTTGCAAGAATTGAGGTATTATTCTATATCTGATAGAGTCAGGCCTCCTCTCTGGTAATTCTCTTTTCCCTTCCCCGTATATTCCATAGAGAGTTTGTGTGTTTTGTTGGTCTATCTTGATTTTTATTTTTATTTATTATTGCATAAAATTCTTTCAGAATAATTCCGTTTTCATTACAAAAACTTTTGGAACTCCACATGGTTATATTACTTATGTCAGTTGTTTAAAAGAGATATTTTTGAAGTCATACAAATGGCCTCAAATGAGGTCCTGAAAGCCAATGTTACATAAGCTACAGAGGTGAATTCATTTCTGTAGTGAATTCGTTTCTGTAGGCTGTGCCAAAGACATGTTGGAAAAGACTCATTAGCTGTTGATATAATTATAAGAATTATAATGGTTATTAATAACTGCATAATCATTTCCTGTTTGAGAGTAAATTTGATGTAATTGTCAAAAGTGCTTGAACAATTTTCTGCATTCTTGATGTAGTAAATAATTCTATGAGAAAGTTTTGAGAAAAGCAAACACTAGAAACTACGGAGTGAGACATGTCCAGTAGAAGTAGGGACTCACTCTGAGTTTTCTGGCCACTCTTTATTTCCTAATTAATACCATTCCATACAGAGAAATGAGGAAAAATAGTAACTATTATTTCAAGTCAGGAGGAAGAGCTTTCAATACCTTTAAAAAGAAAAAAAAATCCTGTTCATAGAAGCTCTACAGGAAGTCATTTATTGCTCAACTTTTCCGAGATCCTCTTGTTCTGAAGCAAAAATAACTACCCTGCTTACTTCTTTCTGCTCTGGAAACCTGTTGAAATTTTCCAGTTCTTTCAAGTCCCTGTGCTAATGCTCAGTGCCTGAGTAAACTGTCATTATATAATGAAACCAGCTTTCCTTCCAGGCCTGTAAAAGCTTGATAACCCTGCTGCAAGAATGTCTTTCAATTCAAAATGCAAGGCAAGACTTTAGAAGATCTGGGAAGAGAAAATATGGCATGAGAAAGAAACTTGTATCAGGATAGAATGTGATCATTAGTGAAGTAGAAATGAAGATGGTGAACAATTCACTTATGAAATAATTTTTGGTCTTCACTTCTGAAAATATACTACAAGAAAGAATAAATATTGTTCCCATTGTAGAAATGGAACCAAAGGCTTTCTGGTGGCAGTAGTCAGGCTTACTGTGTCATGAACAGATGTAATTTCAAATTCAAAACGTAATTTCCAATAACACAGAATATTGTTAACAAATCCAGGATTTCTTGGTTTCCATTCCAGTGTCCAACACTGAGTCAGAGTCTATGTAGGTAACTTTTTTCTGTTGCTGCTTTTCCTTCTGGAAAAACAACAGATGGTGTCCTAAGAGAAGGTGATATAAACTCAGGTTGCATGTAAAGATGTAAAAAGAAATTAGAGCAGACGCATAGAGAAGCTTGTGTTAATAAATTCTCTATATAAATATCATCCTTTTGCTGCTCGGTGTTTGTTCCATTTGGGTATAACTGTACTTGTGGTATTAGAAAGCTTTCTAAGCAGACTCCGGGTGTGAAAAATGTTAAGCTTTGCTCATAGATATTCTTAGGAAGGGCCTTGCAACCCTGGTAGTTTATAGAAGTTTGCATATCAAGGGAGAGTTTGGAAACTGGATGATTGGTAGAACACAAAGAAATCCCTCACCCCTGGAAGGAGAGCTATAAGGGATATTTTCCGAATAATATAAAATTATAAACAAACTGAAGAAAACGCCACCAAACATACTTGATCTAGGCACCAGTAACTTGCTTTTATTCAGATATATGGCTTTGCAGACTTGACTGCTTTTAGGAAAATAACAATCATCCCTGTAGCTCCTGCGGCAAGGATCCTGGAAGTTAGCTGGTACTCAGGCTTCAGACAATTTTTTATGATGAGATCATCCTACTTTGTGTTTACTTATGTGAACAGATGAGCTTTCCCTGCTTCTATCATTTTTGGAGCTGCAAAAATGTTGTCTAAAGATGCGGTATTTGTCATTTGACTGAGGGAGTAGGCCCTACAGTATGCTAGTATTTGTATTTCATATGTACAAAGTGGATTATATTTCTGAGAAAAGAGATACCCTACTGAGATCAAATGCTGGAGAATATCAATGAGTTTCCATGTTTCATTTTAATATACTGCACAGTAGTCTTATCAAGCAAGTGTAACAGAGAAAGAAATGGAATTTTTAGTGAGTAAATTATTTCCTTTTCTTCTCATCTATTTATTTATGATGATGGTTTAATTTAATCAGAATGAAGTAGAAATTGCTTTAATTTTTGTGCAACATGCTGTGTTTCAAAGGCTAAAATCTATCCCCTAAGATTGTTCCCACTAACTAGCTGCCACAGATCACAGGAACAATGCTTTTCTCTGACCTCATCTAGTGCATAGGAATCTCTGTGTTCAAAGGAAGAATAAAGAAAACTTTGAATCAAGAGTCAACATGAAGAACTAATGAATCAGATCTGTAATCTATATACCATGACTTCAGAAGGGGAAATATGTCTTTATATTTCTACAGTCTTATACTCAGTTCTCCCAGACTTCCTTTACTTGATTTTTTTTCTGTGTGTTTTACAAAAACCTCTTGATTTATTGCTTCGTAAAGTATAGTATACGGTTAAAAATGTAGGACCTCTTATATTAGATCAGTCTCCAAAGACTCTAAATCGGCTCTGAACACTTTTGTATGGGGCTTGAAAACACAAAACTGAAAGCAATTTGATGCCAAATTAGGCTGCTATTTATAATATAGTCTCTTCTTAATAGCTTCATAAATCTTCTATCTGACTGTACAGCCAAAAGAGAGGGTTTGATATTTTCAGCAGGTTTTAATTTTATTTCCAAGCCTTTCCCTCCCAAAAAATTTCTATTGAACGCAGCTATAAAAAGTCCCTGTACAGGAATTCTAGTAGTGGAATGGCTAAAAAGGATTTTTTTTTTTTTTTTTGTTCCATTAATAGATTTTTGCCTTATTTGACACTCTCATTATCGCAGGTCGCCTGCAGAAGATATTTCTATCAGGCTGTCTGTGGGCCCTGAACACTCTTATTATAGCAGTTGATGGCATCTGAGTATTTCATATAGAGAGACTTCAGATCCTTGAGGTTATTAAAATTTACAAGTACTATTATGTTCTGAGTAAAATGTTGATTTATGTTTTAATTTTTGCTGAATAATAAAAGCCCCAAACAGAGCAGTGAATGGTAGAATTTCTGAGAAGAGATCTTTCTGAAAAGGACTTCTTCAACACCATGTGCCATGCATAGACACAAGTATGTGTTCGAATTCTGTTGTAGCATCACAGAGTTCCAAATCTGTCATCTTATTTCTGCTTTTTCTTCCACTTTCAAAAAAAAAAGTAGTCAATCACTGTTTACTGTAGGGGCTTGAAGATGCGAAGTACTGCACATCCTGCAGTATTACTGTTATTCTTTCATTTTGGTATCTCTTTTATATTAAAATGTTCTATTAAACAGTGTACTATGTATCTGTCTTCTCTGCTGGTCCTTAAATTATAGGCTGTGTCCACCGCCCTGGGACTTGTATATATATAAAATACAAAAAGATCCCCGACAGTATCAGTTACATCCCAAGAGACGAAAAAGACACAGAAATATACAGGTGGAAAAGATGGAAGAATGTAGGAAGTAAAACCTACTGGGGTTTCTTGTGCTTCTTATGCATGTAGGAAATGTAATTTCAAGCTGAGTGTTTTCCAGCTATGCCTTTTGCACTTCCATGAACTTCATGAGTGCATGAGCTTGCTTTGTATTGTTCACATCAAGTCACGTAACCTTATCATTTTCTTTGCATATGGAAATACTGATAGCACAAAATAAATTATGGAGAAATAGTCCTCAGCTTTCCTTTCCTTATTTTGCACAAACTTCATTAAAAGAAATATTTCAAGTAGGATTATATCCTATGGTTATTTAATATTGAGGACATTTTGTCTGCCCTGTATCTAAAATTGTGGACTTCCTTTAAAAACAGAATTTTCTGTTTCAACTTAGCATTATCAAATGATGGCATGAAAACAGGGCAACAAGTAGAAATGGGAGCAAAATTGCTGACTGGAACATACACAAAGTGGGTAAGAAAAAGAATGTTGGCTTTAAGAACTGAACTATGGAAACAAATGATGCTTTTATTTTTCAGATTCTGAAGAATGACTGAGTAAAAATCCTATTCTCTTGAGTTCTATGGAAGTGGTTAATTACACAGGACAGAATCCTTTCTGTATGGTCCCCTCCCATAGTCTAGCTCTCAAGAATGTGTGTATCATTCTTCCTATATTTATATGGCAAAATCATGTTGGCTCTTTAACTTTTTGGTGTTGAAAGTACGATGTCAGTGCACTTTAAGTTAAAGAGTCTTATTGTCCTTTTAATTTTCTAAAGTAAGTACTCACACCACATAATATATTGGTCATGGTTGATCCTAGTTAAGTAAATATTAGTATTTTGCTTCAATAAGAGAGAACAATGTACAAACAAGTAACAATTTACTCTGACACAAAGGTAGCACTACACGCCTTTATGCTACAGCAAACAGCGAGCTCAGTTCAGCTTACTAACAAAAAAAAGATCAGAGCAATCCCTTTCAATTTGCTAACACTTCTCTTCCCTTGATTCTTTGTTTGCAGTTTTATAACTGTTATATTTACTATATATCTTCTCCTTAACAAATGCCTTCTTGGGATTTTTATGGTACAGACTGTCCATCAGCCAATAATGTGGTACAGTGAAATACTAGTAGAATTTATGTAATTAAACCTATTACAAAGAAATTGTAAGTACTTCCATTCTGATGATTTATCCAATAGGTTAAACTGTATTTATAATGAAACATATTCTGTTTATTATTGGAAAAGCAAAATATCAGATGTTATTGGATGTTTTTTTAATATAACACGACATATATTTTAGCCATGGATCCTCTGAGGCAATTACATCTTTGGCAAAACTTCACGACTCTCAGAAATATAGTCAAGAAATATTATTACTTTGATAGTTCACGGAAAAATGGCACTTGGCTGAGCTATATTGTCACGCCTCACAAACTTTCAAGGTTCTTCATAACAGTTTTAATTAACTAAATACACATAATCAGAATAATTTCTTATTCTAATATGGGGTCAGAACGTATTAGCAGCATCTTGTTACTTTGTGATCACTGGATAAAAAATCCAATTTCACCAAAATGAATTCTACACCGTTTGATCATATAGTTATGAAGTAGACTTCTGCATTCATGACACATATATGATAATGAATAAGACACACTATGAGTCTTGGTTTTCAATTAATAACTTCCATCAATGGTATTGATATGTATTCTATGGATAAGCCTTTATGCAGGTAACCATAGTCTAAAATTAATCAGAAATTTTATTTTGCACAGTTGAAATAACCTGTTAAGTAACCCAAGAGTTAATTCTGTGTTTCCACCTGAGAAATTACACTGCCTCTTTCCTTTATAATGATAGATACCTGAAGTTATCAAAAACGACAATGCACATTATCATGGGTACAATAGAACTGGCATGTCATTAAACTGCTCCTCATCGGCTAATTTGGGAACTGATTGAATAAATGCTGCAGAAATCTTTTCCACCTCAAAGGAAGGAAAGTTAATTCTACAACTACTGTTGATGGACTCATGACTAATTGGAATAGGCAATGATGATCAGCTGTACTGTTTTATGGAGCCTACTGAGAAAATAAGCAGCTTTTATATTGTAATTTTCAAGCCACGCCAATCTCCCTCTCTGCGGTACTTTCTCATCTGTATCAGTATGTAGATGTGTTGGCTGGTGACCGACTATCCAGCTGGTTGTAGGTTCTTTGTGTTTACTCTCTTGTGTATTTCCACAGTACGATAATAAGTTTTTAGGATGCTTGAGGCTGTGATTTTTCTTTCAGGGCTTTTCTTTCTTCAAATATTCACTGTTACTGTAGTCGCACCCTGGTAGATTGATCTTACGTGCTGAAAAATGCCACCAAAGTCAGTGGGAGTTCAGAGTACTCAAAGGCTATATTATAAAATAGAGAGATAAAAAGGCTCGGTTTTTTTTTTTTTAAATTTGAGGCTAAAAAATACAATTCCTATGCTTTATTTTAAACAAGGGGAGGAGGAACTACACCAAAAATACTTCCCCAAAATTTATATGAAAAGAATGTTTCTAAAGAAAATTTATTGGAATTTTCTACCTGAAAAAGCTATTCCTTCTGCATAGAGGCCTCAGAAATATCGTCTTAAAATTCTTTTTTCCAAGGACAGATAACAAAACATGTACAATATTTATTTATTTCTTAAGGTCCATGTGGCTGCAAACTCTGTCTGCATGTCATACTTCTTCCAAAAAATAAAGATTCCCATCATAGTAAAGTTTTCTTCTATAGCTTTTTTAACACATCAGTGAAGAAAACCAATATGCAAAAAACATTAAATTTTCTAATTAATAGGAAGTAGTTTTATTTACAATAGACTCCAACTACACAGTGAAAACAACCCTTGCACAGCATATTTCAAACAATTTACCTTTCAATAGATCTTTTATTAGTATTTATTTAATGTAGTAATACGCTTCTATAATGGTGATTGAATCTCAAATTTATAAGAAAACCCAGTTTTCCTATCAGATCTTTTGAGATGTGATGCAAAGAATGTCTTTGTGGACTCATAGGACATTCAAGTGATAAGAGAAGGGGGAGCCCAATCTTTTAAACTACATTATATAGCGTTTCAAAAGATCCAATAGATAAAGCTTCCTCAAGGAGTTTTGATGAAAGCGCACCGTGTTTCTAGACCCAGAAATCTGAGGGGCTTTTATGTCAGATGCTGTTGGAATTGGTTGCCGCATACTGATAGTTCCAGAGCAGGGTATTTGGGATCACGTCACAACTGTACGTCAAACTCTACACATGAATCCAGTTCAATGCGCTTAAGACCATTCAAGCATTTGGCATATGACCCGGATATGATTTATGACAGGTGTTCTTCCTTTCGGGTTGCAAACAGAGAGAACATTTTTTCCTCTGTGGCCGTCTTCCTAGAATAATGGTCTTTCTAAACTTGATTAGAAGATAATAAGTTTTGGAGCAAGAAGCCAATCAGATGAAAACCCATAGGTCTCCATTTACGAATATAATTTACTTTTTCTCAAATGGCTTCTTGTATATTTGGTTTGGAAAGTGATAGAACAGTCAATGTGATGATACTGGTAGTAAGGTACTAGATGAGAGAAAGGTATCAAATTATCTTCCTTTTGATTTTGAACACCCTATCCTGCTACATGCAAATTTCTCATGTAGAAATGTATTACTATGTTGGCAGGTTTTTTTTCATTTGATAAACATATAAATATGAAATATTTAAACAGTCAGTTCAAATGAGTTTGGAGGGAGGTGCTTAAATAAAGTTGTGCAGTGACAAACTGCTCAGCTTTATGTTACTGTGGGCTAAAGTGCTTATCTTAACCAAATTATGTTTTCTTGAGATCAACTGTAACTTTCGCAGGAAAGGCAATTTAAGAATACACATTGAGTTGCGGTGATTTCAGAACACTTTCAAATTGCAAGTGAATAGAATTGTGTATCATATTTGAAAACTTGTGAAAGCTTCTTGATCGATGAGAAGCAATATACCTTAGTTTGTCGGTATGATGACTTGAAAAATCAGGGATTGCTTCTAGTTCTGTTAGATGTCAATAACAAAAATGCAATTTGGGAAGGAAAAGTAACAGTCATAACATCTGACCAGGTGCGTGTCCATTTTTACATTAAAAACTGTTAGATTTTTATAGGAGTTGTCACTGAAATTTCTCAGCTTCTTTACAGGAATTTTTAAATAAAGAAATTGTAATCAATTCCACTTTATTAAAACTGAAAGTTTAAACTTAATTACTTTGACATATTAAAAAGTGAAATAAATGAGTAGCTATGTATAATTATACGTATTCTCTCTGAGTAAATGGATCTATAAATAAGTTGAGTACTTTCTAATTATTTAAAAATAGAAACGAAAAATCTTCCTGTTGCTTCCTAGAATATAAGGTTAATAGTTGATTAGTCTACATGTTAGTTGTGCAAGTTCCTGAGAGTAGAATTTGGCAAGAAATTAAAGCATTTGAACTCTGTATGTTAATGTCTACACGTGGAAGGTGTCTAAGCTCTCATTAGGTCAATACAATGCCAGCCAATACACTAAATTGAGCCTAAAAATCCTTTTAGGTGGTCAGCCAGCCTGTAGGAAAGCAGGTTTAAACATGTACAGAGGTATCTGAGAATTGAACTGTCAGATATGTCAAAAGACCTGTTGAAAGCCACTTCCTTGAGGAGCAGGAGGTGAATTAACTGAGTGAAGCAGTTATTCTGGCTTCATACACAGGCAATTTAGGTTTCTTGGTCTCCTCTTGGTCTTCAGCCCAGAGGTGGGGCTGAATTCAGCAATTCAGTTACTTAAATATAAGTAGATTGTCTGCTGTGTGGGATATCTCAAACGACCCTATGCACCCAGGTATGGACAACTGAATCATAACCTAGATGCCCCTAAGGGGTCCAAAATTACATGCCTGAGTATAGTTCCTCAGCCACAGTTCACTTACCCAAGGACTAAAAATGACCAAGAGTACTTGAAGAACAGATGTCTAAAAAACCATTTTGCTTTTAGTTTCTCTATAATATGTTTAGGAAAAAAAAAGCCACTAGTGCATGATTTTTCTTTAGAGCAATAGAACATAGGCTATTGTAAGACCAAGTCTTTTCGTTGCTGATTTTGCTATTGCAACTCTTAGAATTTCTTTTCCTTCATGGTGGAGAATAGGAATATCTGGAGTAATCTTGATTATTACATCTTTTCCATGACTGCTGTTAATGTGAGTTTTGCCATAAAGGGAGCTCTTCTCCAGAATTTTTCATTGTGGGTGACAAGGTATTCTCTGGGGTTAGATGTTTAATAGAAAGTCATGGTTAAGGAAGTATATCCTACACAATTCTTCAGATTAAAAGCAAGATTCCTAGAAGTAATCTATAAAGGCATATTTGACTTTGACCAATGATAAATAAACTCAAACCAAACATTTTAGAAAATGTTTTCATAAACTAATTTTTAGTTTATGAAGACAATACTGCATGTACTGTTAGAACTAGCAAGAAACCCCACCATCCCAGGACACAGAATCACAGAATCATAAAAACATAGAACAGCTTGGATTGGAAGGGACATCAATGATCATCCAGTTCCAACCCCTCCAACCCCTAATGGGCCGGGACACCTTCCATTAGACCAGGTTACTCAAAGCCCTATCCAACCTGGCCTTGAAGACCTCTGGGGATGGGACATTCCCAGCTTCTCTGGGGAGCCTGTTCCAGTGCCTCACCGTGCACAAAGTGTGTAAGTTCCTCTTTATATCTAGTCTAAATCTACTTTCTTTCTTTTAAAGGCATTACCCCCTGTCCTATCACTACATGCCCTTGTAGAAAGTCCCTCTTCAGTTTTCTTGAAGGCCTCTTTTAGGTACTGGAAGCCTATTTTAAGGCCTCCCCAGTGCCTTTGCTTCTCAAGGCTGAACAGTTCCAAATGTCTCTCCCTGTCCTCATAGCAGAGGTGTTTCACTCCTCTGATTGTCTTCATGGCCTCCTCTGGACTTGCTCCAACAGGTCCTTGCCATTGTAATGTTGGGACCTCCAGAGACAAATGCAATACTTCAGGCAGGATCTCACCAGAACAGATTAGAGGGCGAGAATCACCTCCCTCGAGCTGCTAGCATCTCTTCTTTTTGATGCAACCCATGATTCAGGCCTCGTGGGTGGTGAATGGACTTTGTCAGCTCATGTTATAAGTCTCAAATCAAGAATTCTGTCAAGAAGAGAGCATTGATTCTTAGGGAAAACAGAAAAGCAATCAATGAAGATTTTCTTCACTTTTCAAATATCCAAAAGGAGAATACACATGAGCTGAAAAATCAAAATAACAGAACTCTGTCCTTTGTTTGACTAAAAAATAGTTTCATCCATTTCCATTATTTGGTTACTTTCTGAAGCATGAAGGAGGAAGACTTGTACTTGTTTCTACAAGAAGCATTCCTCAGTTTCAAAATTATGTGAATGGGTATTCCTTGATTAATTAATATTTTTTTCCTAAACAGTTCTGTCATGTTTGCACTCAGTTTCTTTCAGCCTTTCACTATTGTGAAATAACAAAACTTGGGGACATCTGAGGCTGACAAACCGTTACTATTTCTCTCCTCAATTTTCCCTGCTGGATTTAAATAACACTATGCAATCAACATCAAAGGATGCTGCTTGATAAATGTGGAATGGCTTGTGCAATTTGTTTTAATGTCTGGTTTGTCGTTGGCTGCCAAAATGTCTCAATTAATTGATTCTATTTTTACAGTCCAATAATGTTTGTCTGCTGCTTGAAATTGCCTGATTAGTAAGCTTCTGTCACTTCCCAAAGTTCAACAAATAGATGGATTCAGCAGTGCATCTCATGATAAATTCAATATATTGGGTTACAGCTTTCACTCATTATCTATCTTGAGGTTCTGGAATCTGTAGAAACACTACTAAGCATGAGTTAGTCAGAGTTACTCATCCATGAATACAAATATATACATTTTAAGATATAGTTTCGTTGATATGTGATTTTGGAGCTGAATTTTTGTAATAAATTTGGGGGTAGAAGGTAACCATCACGGAGATTTTGAGCTGGACAGCAGAAACCATTTCATAGAAAAGAGAAATACTAATTTCAGTTAAGAACTTGTACATTTTCTGATTGCTATCTATTTTATAATTTATTATGATCTGTAAGCAGTAGAAAAGCTACTCTAAGGATTTTAATTGCTCTATTTTATGACACTTGAGTTTCATCTGAATCCTACCATTTGTCAGTGCTTCCACCTACCTGTGTGCCAAGACTTTTGATATTCCGCAAGTAATATAGTTTTCTTCAGGGCATCCCCCCATGCAATGACATGTGAGACATGGTTATCCATATTTCTGAGCTCCTGAAGAGCTGTATTACACTCTTATTTTTTTTCAGAGCTGTATGTTTTGTTCAAGTTTTAGATGTTACCTCAGGTAAGAGCTCATCTGAGCACTACAGGTTTCCAGATATTGTTCTCTTGCTGTGCGATTTAAGCAGATCACAAATCCTTGGATTTGGCATTATCCTGTAGGAACACAATTGTGCTTTTTTTTCTTGTTTCCTTTCTTTTTTTCTTTTTTCTTTTTTTTTTTTTTTTTTTTTATAGGGGAGGGCGGGATTGTTTGTGGGTAACACAGTTAAATAAACTCAAAAGCAAATATCCATCTAGGTAGAAGTATGCAACTGCATTGTGGTTTAACTCTAGCCACACAGAGCCTACACACAGCTGTTCACTCGCTCTTCCTTCGGAGAGAATCAGAAGAGTAAATGCGAGAGAACTCATGGGTTGAGATAAATACAATTTAATCGCCAAAGCAAAAGCCATGTGCCCTAACAAAGCAAAACAAAGAATTCATTCATTACTTCCCATCAGCAGACAGTTGTTCAGCCTTCTTCAGGAAAGCATGACTTCATCATACGTAATGGTTACTAGGAAGACCAATGCCATCACTCCAAAAGTGTCCCCGTTCTTTCTTCTTTCTCCAATAGTCTATGCTGAGCATGACATCACATGGTATGGAATATCCCTTTGGTCACTCAAGGTCCACTGTCCCGTCTGCGTCACACTCTCTTGTGTACCCTTAAACCTACTCACTGGTAGGGTGGAATGAGAAGCAGAAAAGGCCTTGACTCTGTATAAGCACTGCTCACCCACATAGAAATCACCCCTGTATTATCAACACTATTTCCAAAACAAATCCCAAACATAGCACTATGCTAGCTACTATGAAGTAAATTAACTCTATCCTAGACAAAAGCAACACAAACTGGTAGAACTGTGGTAGAAGATAGGAAAGGACCAATGCTTCTTAGGCTATTTTTATTTTGTCTTGCTCTCACTATCTTGGCCCCAACTGAATATATGTGCACATCTGTTATGGGTTGAACTTGGTTGGCTGCCAAATCCCCACCCAACTGCTCCCTTACTCCCTGTCCTCAACCGGACAAGGGAAGAAAATAAGGTTATAAACCCCTCGTGGGTTGACTTAAAGACAGGAAGATCATGTATCAATTTGTTGATCAATCAAAACAGATTCAACTTGAAAAAGTTAATTTAATTACCAATTAACATTAGGGTAGGATGGTGAAAAGCAAAGACAAAGCCCCTTCTTCTCAAGCTCAGCTTTGCTCCTTCATTCTTGACTCCTCCACACACAAGAGGACAGGGAATGGGGGTTGTGGTCAGTGCATAACAGCTCCTCTCTGATGCTCCTTCCTCCTCACACATCTCACTTGCTTCAGTGTGGGCCCTTCCCATGGCCTGCAGTCCTTCAGGATAAACCTGCTCCCATGTGAGGAAATCTCTGCCCCAACACCTGAAATACCAACTCTCCCTCTTTGTTCTCTTCTTTCGATGTTCACAGGGCTGTTTCTCACACCCTTTTTTCTCTCTCTCCTCACTTTGCCTGGGTCATAGGTTTGCCCTTTCTGAAACCTTCTTTCCCTGAGGCACCACTGCTTTGGCTGTGGGTTTCTGCTCCCCAAACAACACTTCTTACTTTAAAACTAGTTTCAGTAAAAGCCTGTTAGACATGCAATGGAATTGTGCCATTTAATTTGCCACACAGAACAGCTATTTACACAGAAGTGTTCTCACACAATGAAAGAATAAGAGAAAAATTATTTGCCAGATGTTCCAGGTACAGAGTAGATTTCTAAACATTTTTCTTCAGCTGAAGCATTTGGTAGTATTAATGGAATATTTTAACTTAATGAAGTTGGGTTTTTTTTGTGGGCAGATGGCTAATTATTTCCAGAGCACTTCATGTCATGTTTTGTTTTCCATCTGTTTATTGTTTCAGGTGAGTGGTAGTTGTCAAAATACTTGTTAGATTTAAGCAAACAACTTCAAGTCCTTTAAAATTTATCATTTAATACTGGAAGGACCAGTCTGCATTTTCTGTGCTCTGGCTGGAGAATGAGATCCTGGAAACAATTTTCTATTGCGAACTATTTTTAATAAAGAAGGAAGGAATATAAAGTACTAATGTCTGAAAGTAAGTAATAATGCCCACAGAAACAATTTGTAAGTGTAGGTAGAATGGGTTAATAGGAAAATAATATGAGGATTTCTTTACATGTTCAAATGCATAAGGTTAAAACCATTTTGCCTTCTATATTCCCTAGCAGAAAGCTACAGCGCTGGTGTTAGAATGAATGATACTGGAGCTAAAATAAAGACACCTGATTTGGACATTAGTTGGTATCTTTGAATTAACACACACATTGTTTCAAGAACTTTGAGGGGAAAAAAAGTTTCTGAATTATGCTCTGTATTGATGAGGCTGAAGTGTTTGAACCTCTGTTTCTGTTATTAATTCCTAATCATTTCTCCTACATTTCTCTTCCCGCACAAGAAGAGTATATTGTGCAAAACTGTGGGACTTGTTTGTATAATTCAATTTACTGAGGCAACTGGAGTTGTTTAGCCTGGAGAAAAGGAGGCTGAGGGGAGACCTTATCACTGTCTACAACTGCCTGAAAGGAGGTTTGAGTGAAGTGGGTGTTGGTCTCTTTTCCCAAATGACAGGCAGGAATGGCCTCAAGTTGCACCAGGGCAGGTTCGGATTGGACATTAGGAAAAATTTCTTCACCTAAAGGGTTGTCAGGCACTGGCAGAGGCTGCCCAGGGAGGTGGCTGAGTCCCCATCCTTGGAGGTATTCGAAAGACAGGCAGATGAGTTGCTTAGGGATATGGTTTAGTAGTGGACAGGTACAACTGGACTCTGATGGTCTCAAAGGACTATTCCAACCAAATGATTCTATGATTCTAAGTTATATAAATAAGTTGCAGTATTTCCCAGTAAATATTCCTAGTAGATTTCCTACTAGTTCTTCACATTTAAAAATTAGTTTGTAAACATGTATTTATGTTTTTGCCTACAATGTTCAAATCAAACATGAGCCTTTTAAGAAATACCTTCTTTCTTTTGATGCCTGCTCAGCACGCTGAAATTGCAATGTAGAGTCCATCTTGGTTTCATCAGAAGCATCAACATCACTTAAAAAAAAGCTCTTTGTACAAATTCTGCCATCAGTTGACCAGTAGGTTGCTATAAATCATTTCTCTTTGACTCTACAAATTTAATTTAACAAACTGTCTGCTGCTACAGGAAGCGTACGTTATATTGCACTCTTTCCAGGAAGGATTGCCTTTTCGGAGATAAAAGGTTACTCCAGACGGGGACTGCAAGAGCCGTATGCTGTGTTAGGAGCCACCAAGAAGTAGTTAAGTGGGAAACACTGTGGGAAAGGAAGCTTTTCAAACAGCCTCAGCCTGTGAGCTGGCGGCTCTGTTCAGCACAGCCAAAAGGCAGCTCTCCATTTGCCATCACAAACTGGAGCCTTCTTCTGAGTGATTCAGCCTTTTCGGTCCTTTTCCTGTCTGATCCGTTTCACCTCAGTTTTGCTACTTCTCCAAGATACAGATGACTTTAATTTCCTTTCTTTAGCAAAGGGAAATGAAACTCACGGTCTTCTTCTTTTGGCAGTGTGAATCAGCTCACAAATTGTAGGGTTTGCGTTCTTCTGGTAGACTGTAGACCACTCAGTGACAAGTTAAGTACACATTGATAAAACCATTCACTTTAGTAAGGAGAAGACCAGGAAGCTTCTACCTAGAAAATGTGTGAATTATACTTCTATATATAGTGAATTCTACCAATTTGAAAAACCATTTTATAAAGGTATAGTCTACGAAATTATTTTTGAACACATATCTGGAATATATTAAATACACTTCTAAAAATCTTAATATTGTCTCATAAATTCACAAGTTGTATGTTCATACAGTTTTGTCTTTTAATTAATTGAATAATCTTTCTTATAATTATCATTTTTTGCTGACATACCAAGTCCTATTTATTATTATAATGTCTCTTACAATTTTGGCAATGTTAATTAATTATAGATAGTTTCTCATCTGAAGCTCCTCATTTATAAGGAGTTTTCATTTTGCTGATATATCTGATATCTCTGGGCTGACATACCATACCATTTGGAAGTCGTTGTTTGCTTTACCCTATTGCTTTTGGTTTGAATCACAGTTCTGCCTCCTTTTCTAATTGACTAAACATGAAAAAGCCATATCCAGGCACAAAATCATCTATGATAAATTTACAGCTTATGCAGCCCTAGTTCTCAGAAACTTAAATCTTAGCAGTCATTTTCATTACTTTTTCTTCAGCCCTGAAGGTCAAGTCACTAACGTCTATCTACTTCTACTTGACTTCTTCCAAACCTAGGAACAACGTCATACAAATCTTTGTTTCCTCATCTTCATTGGCTCCATTTCATTGAATAACTTTTTGTTCTTTTTCTTTGAATAAAGTTTGTCAGAGGTTGATATAGTTCATTAAGCACTGGGAAAAGTGCTAAATGTTTGACTAAACCTTACACATTTAACATGTGAATCGTTATTACGAAAGTGGATGTAACAAACTACAGTGAGAGTTATCTTGTGAAGTTATACTATATATGAACATATTCAACTGGTCTCAACATCAGTGGGACATCAATAACATTTTGTTTAGTTTAGTTGTTTATTATGCATGAGAAGAATGTAGATACAGTGGCAAATCATTGATAACACAGGAAATTGTGTGGAGTCTCTGACATCCCAGATCTGAGGTGCAACATTGAGAGTGTGAGTTTATGTTTTCCTTCATTTTTATGAATGCTGTTGTGCATTTCCTTCCAATGAGGCCATCTTGCTCTAAAGGGAGTTATTCCCTGGAATTTTTCATGTGTGGGTGACAAGGTATTTCTCCTGGGCTAGATGTTTACAACAAAGTAATAGTAAGGAAAATATATTTGCAATTATAATAAAATGCATTATTTGTAGTACAATTTCCAGGAGAAATATTGCAGGTGATTAATGAGGTGATTAATTGCAGAAACACTGAGGTGATTAATGGCAGCCAGCATGGCTTCACCAGGGGCAAATCCTGTCTGACCAACTTGGTGGCTTTCTATGATGGGATAACCGCAGTAGTGGACATGGGTAAACCGATGGATGTGATCTGTCTGGACTTCTGTAAAGCTTTTGACACTGTCCCACACAGTATCCTTCTCTCTAAATTGGAGAGATATGGATTTGATGGGTGGATGGTAAGGTGGATAAGAAACTGGTTGGATGGTCGTATTCAGAGAGTAGTGGTCAATGGCTCAAAGTCCAGATTGAGATTTGTGATGAGTGGTGTCCTTCAGGGGTCTTTACGGGGACCGGTGCTGTTTAATATCTTTATCAATGGTATTGACAGTGAGATTGAGTGCTCCCTCAGCAAGTTTGCAGATGACACCAAGCTGAGTGGTGTAGTTGCCAAAATGGGAGGACAGGATATCATCTAGACGGACCTGGACAGACTGGAGAAGTGGGGCTGTGAGAACCTCATGAGGTTCAACAAGGCCAAGTGCAAGGTCCTACACCTGGGTCGGGGCAATCCTCATTTTCAGTACAGTATGGGAGTTGATGTGATTGAGAGCAGCCCTGCGGAGAAGGACTTGGGGTGCTGGTTGATGAGAAGCTCGACATGAGCTGGCAATGTGCACTCGCAGCCCAGAAGGCCAACCATGTCCTGGGCTGCATCCAAAGCAGCGTGGCCAGCAGGGCGAGGGAGGGGATTCTGCCCCTCTGTTCCTCTCTTGTGAGACCTCATCTGGAGTATTGTGTCCAGTTCTGGAATCCTCAATGTAAGAAGGATATGGAGCTGTTGGAATGGGTCCAGAGGAGACTACAAAGATGATCAGAGGGCTGGAGCACCTTCCCTGTGAGGACAGGCTGAGGGAGTTGGAGTTGTTCAGCCTGGAGTAGAGAAAGCTCTGAGGAGACCTTATAGCGACCTTCCAGTACCTGAAGGGGCTACAAGAAAGCTGGGGAGGGACTGTTTACAAGGGCATGTAATGATAGGACAAGGGGCGGTGGTACAGACTGGAGAGGGGCAGACTTAGGCTAGACGTAAGGAAGAATTTCTACACCTTAAGAGTGGTGAGGCCCTGGCCCAGGTTGCCCAGGAAAGTTGTGAAAACCTGATCCAGTGGGATGTCCCTGCCCGTGGCAGGGGGGTTGGAAGTAGATTTAAGGTCCCTTCCAACCCTAACTATTCTATCATTCTATCATTCTTTTCTTCGTCAACCTTCATCTTTACACATGTACAGAGATGAGCAATTTGTCAATCTCTGAATCCACTGAAGGTAAGGCAAAAATCTAATCATAGTAATTTTTATTCATAATCATATACATTTATTTTGCATGGTTTATTTTTGTTACACATAACATTTAAAGTCTTTTACAGAAAATAGCAATGAAAGAAAAGGTCTGAGATAGCAACTGAGGCCATTTATTGAAGAACTAATTAGTGAGTGCTCTTCTGAAAGTAAGGATAAGCATTTTGAAAAAAAATCTCAGTCCTTTTTTTTTCAGGTATAGGAGCTGATATGGCAATGTTCCAAATTATTTGTTATGCAAGTAATTTTATAATCTTTGCTACACTTCTTAAGAGTTACTGGAGCCTATTGCACAGTCTGCAGATATCTAATTCAAACTCCATTTATTTAGGAAATTGTTCTGTGACAAAACACAGAGACCAATTGATTGAACTGCTTTCTTTTAAATTGATCTGTCCATGAGGACATTACCAAAAAGAATTAAATCTGGTTTATGTGAAAAGCACCATGCACATACATCAGTATTCTGCATTCCTCCTCTTGTCATCTGAAATGGTTGGTTGGTAATAGGTGAGGTGCTTTATCATTATCTGGAGCACCTGGGAAATGGTCCAGTGTAAATTCAATCTCAGTGGATTATTAAAGGCATTTTAGGATTTGTGAACTGAATAATGCTGTTTTGTGAGTGTTCATTACCACTGCAATTTAATATTACCACAGAACTCGATTTGAGAGACTTGAATCCTGGTATCAACTTTGGGATGTAATTTACAATCATGAAAGACAATAAATCCACACTTTACTGGTTCATCAACAGTGTTTTTTAAAACACGCTTATAGAAGCCATTTAAACTTCATAAAATCTCTTGTAGCATCGTAATCTTTCACAAGCTTTAATCTAATGAACCGCTGAAATTATACTTTACTATAGAATAAACTCAGAACTGCTTAATCTTACTTAAAGTTTAAATACAGTTGTTTCCAGAAAGAAATATCTGTAATAGTCTTACTCAAGGAGTGCTAAAACTGAATTTTAGCACTACTTGTGAGGTTTAGAATTACAGCAAGTTAAAGTGCTAACTCGCATTATTTTTAATTGATCTATAGTATTTTATTCAGAAAAAAGCTGGTCAAACTGAAAAAAAAAAAGAGACAACCACGTAATAACAGGGAAGTAAAGGTTCAGCGGGATGGGATACAATCGATATGAGAGAGAATTGTTCTTGTAGCAAGATTGCATGTGGATAAAGCAGTATCAGGTACCAGCTGGGATGTGGGTGGACTGGTGCAGTATTGTGTAATGGTGTCTTTGTTGAAGTTAAGATATTATCATCACCTTTAGCGGAAACTTGAAACTTTACTGTGAAGAAAAATGAGTTCAAAAATAGAATTTAAAGTGCTTCAACAGCACTTTATCATTTCATTTTGGTGCTCTGAAAAATTAACTAAGGGAAAGAATAAATCCTTCTTCTACCTTCAGATGTCACTTAGGACCCACTGAGCACTTGTTGAAGCCCATCAGTCCACCCAGAACAGGCACAAGCAGTGTTTGACAAGGTGTTTAGTCTCAGTTGACTGCTTATTTTTCTGCAATGTACTGCCATATACATTGAATAAATGATTTTGAGTTGTTAACTCATGCTCTAGATATTTCTACTTTCTTTTCTATAAAAAAAAAACTTCAGAGATTAGGAGCTGTAGACTCCTCTGAATAAATAAATCCGTTGACAAATTTATTCCTTTCAACCTACTATTTTCGTGAAGCTATTGCTGTCAAACTGTCCTGACTTTCATCAGATTTCCAGCATTAACCTACACATGTTAAGATTATAATTATTATACTTAGAGCCATAGTTTGATTTTTAAATTGTGTATTGTTCTTGATAACCAAATCTTGTTTAGGCAGTTAAATGCAGCAGTTGATGTCTTGTGTAGTTCCCTTTAATCTTGCTTACTGTCAAGATATGCAAAGCTATTTCTCCTCACATTATTTTGCCTGCTGAGAGCTTCTCAAGGTCTTATTAGAATTGTGAGGAATTTATTCATGAACTATTTATTTTTTGCAAGCTGGGAAGTCTTCTGTTTTGTTGGTTTTGTTATTTAATGTTAGAAGAGTTTATGTTTTACGTATCTGTCTAAAGGAAAACCCATGATGAAGAAAAGGCAAAAGGAGCTAAGAAAAGGTATATGTGTTTGACAGTGATGTGTACATTGAATGCTTGAAATCTAGCTTTTATTTTGCAGTGCCAAGTTTAAGTAATACTTTTTTTCTTGTCATCTCTACTTTGAAATATCCTGCAGTGAATCTCGATAAAATCTGACAAATTCTTTCATAATAATCTGTGCTGAGTGGATGTTGCCATTCAGATTTCCTTGAAGATAATTTTCTTATAGTGAAAATCTTTTCAGTAAGTAATCCTCAGAGTGAAATTCTTACTCTTTTTCCTTTAATTTATGATAGTATTGCAGAAGGTGCCTTCAAGTATAAAATAAGTATCACCTATCAGTTGTCCCTAATGCGTGAGTCATGAATCTGTCCTATTTTGCACTCTTCTGAAGGCATTTTGTGATTCTGTATTTGTTAAAAATATGTCAATTGAAAATAGCTGTGATTTCAGATGTTTTCAATGCAAACCATTAGTAGCTTAGCCGTGTAGTCTGCAGCTTTCTATAGTTTTACAAATGATGTTTCAATTCTGTCATAGCTTCCTATTGGTATACATTTATGTAATTGCCATTCACAGGTGTTAATGCCCATCTTAAACCAACTGGCTGTCAATGAAAAATAATCTTTTTTTGTGTGTCGAAACTCATTATTATCACTGTCATCTCTGAGTGGTAACTGTCCTGTGATCTTGAATAGTTTATGCTGATGGTATTTGAAGTTACTTTTTTGTTGGCTCCTGTCTGTCAATGCTCATTTGGATTTCTAGTTTTTATTTGTTGTATTCTTTCATCATTGTGTAGCTTTCCTCATTGCATCTATGACCATGAGTTTCTGGAAAGTTATCTTTGTGTGTTTTTTTTTTTCTTTTTTTTCAGATTTTAATCTGTTCCCTACACTCATATCTGTTCTTCACACTGAAATTTAAACTCCCTCCAGCATGGTTCTCAATATCTATCAGAAGCCCTAGCTATCTGCCTAGCCATATCAAGTAGCTTTCCTTCAGGAACAGCAGGAAGAATTGCAAGAACTGCGGAAAGTTTTTTCCCTTTCCCACTTTTTCTAAATGTTTTCAGAGATCTGAGTGTGCTTGTGGGATTTGGGGTTTTTGTTGGCTGGATTTTTTTTTCATGCCATCCTAACCTTCCTTTCGGATTCTTAAAAGCCATCTTAAAAGGGTTGGAACTCTCCTTTAATCACTGTCACTTCTCAATTATTGCTTTCTTTCTGTAATAGATGCTATATGACACAAAATATACTATGTGCAATTTGAGTACAATTTCTGCTGTGGTAGCAATGCCGCCTTTACTCCACGGAAGAAAGAAATAAGTAGAAGTAGAAATAGAAGTAGAAGTAGAAGTAGAAATAGAAGCAGAAGTAGAAGCAGAAGCAGAAGCAGAAGTAGAAGTAGAAGTAGAAGTAGAAGTAGAAGTAGAAGTAGAAGTAGAAGTAGAAGAAAGAAGCAGAAGCAGAAGCAGAAGTAGAAGCAGAAGTAGAAGAAATAGAAGCAGAAGCAGAAGTAGAAGTAGAAGAAAGAAGCAGAAGCAGAAGCAGAAGCAGAAGTAGAAGCAGAAGTAGAAGCAGAAGTAGAAGTAGAAGCAGAAGTAGAAGTAGAAGCAGAAGTAGAAGTAGAAGCAGAAGTAGAAGCAGAAGAAATAGAAGCAGAAGCAGAAGCAGAAGTAGAAGCAGAAGCAGAAGCAGAAGTAGAAGTAGAAGCAGAAGTAGAAGCAGAAGAAATAGAAGCAGAAGCAGAAGCAGAAGTAGAAGCAGAAGCAGAAGTAGTAGAAGCAGAAGTAGAAGCAGAAGCAGAAGCAGAAGTAGAAGCAGAAGCAGAAGTAGAAGTAGAAGAAATAGAAGCAGAAGCAGAAGCAGAAGTAATAGAAGCAGAAGTAGAAGTAGTAGAAGCAGAAGTAGAAGTAGAAGATGTAGAAGTAGAAGTAGAAGTAGAAGTAGAAGTAGAAGTAGAAGTAGAAGCAGAAGCAGAAGTAGAAGTAGAAGTAGAATCACTATTTGTGGTGAAATCTATTTCATGGAATGTGCAGGTTGCTCTTGGCCCGAGCTGAATCACAACGTAATATACTGTATGGCAGTGGTATGTGTCAAAACTAACTTCAGTCTTTAAGGAAAAAAAAAAGAAAAAAAATAACACATTTTGTCTTTGAAAACAATTAAAGGTTGTTTGTGCTTCTCTACAGGCTAGTGGGTGAATGAGTTTTTCACAGGTGAAGGAAAAATTTCCCAGGGAAGGAATAAATGAAAAGTAAATCAGAAAAGTTCACGATAGTATTATACCCAATATGTAAAGTAATTACTTTAACAAGCTAATTAACTTTAATGGACTGTCCCACTATTCCCTTGTCTCCCTTACTGACCTGCCTACTGAAGCTTTCTGTAAACTTAGAGCTCTATTTGCATAGCTGCAAATAATTTGAGGCTGCTATTGTTGGTTAATGTAGAATCTGCACCTGGTTTAATTGCTAGGAATTATAATGAAGTGTTCAGAGTGGCAGGCAGTAGAGAAGGATACATAATTCATAGATTTTTTTTTTTCATGCTGTGAAGAAGAAATATGTGAAATTACTCAGATGAAAATGAGTTGTTTGGTGAAGAAGAATGGACAGTAAGGGGCAATTGAATATCTAGGTTAAAATTTCAGCTGTAATAAGGGAAATAATGGCAGCCACATGCAGTCATGTATTTTTGCACACTGCTGGAACTTTTAGAACAGTCTGTAGATGTTAGTTAACATTTTTGACATTTCACAGGAGTTAAGAAACTACGAACTCCTTGAAAAAAACCAAACACATTCTTTTTTGGGGACACAGTACCAATGTTTTTACAGAGTTATACTTCAGATTGGAAGTGAATCAATAGCACACAAACTTAAAGTTCTTGAGCATGCAGTGAATGCAGCCTGATTTGGAGTGAAAGATAACTCTACACAAAAGACGTTTTTCTATCTTGATTCTTCAAAACATATAACGAAAATCTGGAGTCAAGAAGTAATAGTCCTATGTGCCTGAAATAAGTAAAGAAAAAGCTCTTGCATATATTGTGCTAAAAATATCCATATACTATGAAAATCCTTCTTAATATATCTAACTCTTCTACAATATAAATATAAGTTTCAGAATCCTGTATTTTCTCTTAGAATTAATTGAGTTTACTTGTTATATTAGGAAAGTTTTCTGAGTGTAGGATTACCAATATGGGAAATAATCCTCATAAAGCAGTATGAAGAGCTTCAAATACATGAAAAAATGATAAAAAAGTAAAATACTCATCATGTGAGTAATTAAAAATAGCAGGCTTGCTAACTAGCTGAGCTATTCAGTGTGCTGGCTTAAAGGTTTTGCCTCTTTGCCACCATAAAAATACCTATGACAGTTTTCATTGTTGCTAATACTTTCTTTCTTGCCAGAAGACACCTGGCTGTTAGAAAGAGATAAGCAAAACTTTGCTACTTTCACTGGGAACCCTAAAATATCCACTAAAATGTTCTCGGGAACAGGCTTGATTCAGGAAATATTGATTTTCAAACTCCATGCTCACTTAGCACAGACCAAGACTGATTGTCTGAGTGAACAGGAATACATTCAGATAAGTTAAAAAAAAAAATAGACATTTACTAATGAAAAAGAACAGAGAAGCAAGTTGATTGTTAATGGAAATGGTGTTGCTGTATGGTATTACTTCATGATAGTTGTATCATTTAGCAATAAGACAACTGAGTAAATTCTGTGACCATGGAGTGGGTCATCTCGAGTGCTACCACACAGCATATGCAAGACAAGCAGGTGATCAGACCCAGTCAGCATGGGTTTATGAAAGCAGGTCCTCCCAAACTAACCTAATCCTTCTGTGACAAGGTTACACACTTAGTGGAGGAGGGAAAGGCTGTGGATGCAGTGAACTTGGACTTTAGTAAAGTCTTTGACACCATTTTTCACAGCATTCTGCTTCAGAAACTGACTACCACTGGCCTGGACAGGCGCATACTCTGCTGGGTAAAAAAACTGTCTGGATGGCCGGGCCCAGAGAGTGGTGGTCAATGGACTTAAATTGAGCTTTAGGCCGGTCGCAAGTGGTATCTGCCAGGGCTCAGTGTTAAGTCCAGTTCTGTTCCATATCTTTATCAATGATCTAGATGAAGGGATTGAGTGTACTTTCAGTAAATCTGTGGATGATGCTAAATTGGGCAGAAGTGTCCTTCTGCCTGAGGGTAGGAAGGCTCTGCAGATGGATCCAAACAGGCTGGATTCTTGGGCTGAGACAATGGGATGAGGTTCACCAAGGTCATGCTCTGAGTCCTGCTTTTGGGGCAAAAAAATCAACATGCAAGGCTACAATCTTGAGGAAGAGTGGCTGGAAAGCTGCCTGGCAGAGAAGGACTTGGGGGTGTTGGTGGACAGCAGCTGAACATGAGCCAGCAGTGGCCCGAGTGGCCAAGAAGGCCAATGGCATCTTGGCTTGTATCAGAAACAGTGTGACCAGCAGGACCAAGGAGGGTAATTCTGCCCCTGTACGTCACACTGGTGAGACCGCACCTCAAATCCTGTGTTCAGATCTGTGCCCTTGACTAGGAGAAAGACATTGAGGTGTTGGAGCGCACCCAGAGAAGGGCAACAAAGCTGGTGAAGGGGCTGGAGGACAAGCCTTAAGAAAGATGGCTGAGGGAACTGCAGTTGTTTGAACTAGAGAAAAGGGGACTGAGGGGAGACCTCGTGACTGTCTACAGTTCTCTGAAGGAGGTTGTAGTGAGGTGGGTGTTAGTCTCTTCTCCCAAGTGACAGGTGACAGAATGAGAGGAAATAGCCCTAAGCTGTGCCAGGTGAGGTTCTGATTAGACTTTAGGAAAAAAATCTTCGCCAAAAGGGTTCTTGGGCCCTGGCAGAGGCTGCCCAGGGAGGTGGTTGAGTCTCCATCCCTGGAGGTGTTTAAAAGAAAGGTGGATGAGTTGCTCAGGGATATGGTTTATTAGTGGACAGGTACAGTTGAACTTGATGATCTCAAAGTCTTTTCCAATCAAATGGTTCCATGATTCTATGTTTTATTTGAGCAAATACTTGCCTTATTACTTATTTTGCCTTCTGTCAAATTTAGGAGAGATTTATTCCGCTAAACCAACAGATACCACTCTTGCTTAACAAGCTAACAAACAGTAAATCCAGAGCCTGTGCAGAACATGTTTTTGCTTTCTTTACATAGTAACAGTAATTAAGTAAAGTATAACAGCTTCATAAAATAGAACATAAAAAGTTTTAAATCAGTTTGGGGACGTTTTGGATTTTTTATTTTGATTCTTCATTGTTAGGCTGATTTTTTCTCCAAATAAAAAGCATTCAACATTTTATGTCAAACTGTCATAGGTACTATGTCATGTTACACTGCTGGTACAGCCCAGAAATTGTATTTCATTACTTCATAATTTCAGAGAAGGGAGGCAAGTTTTTTGAAACCAGGGTACCTAAATGTCAATTCCTATTATATATAGTTGTGGTATGGTACTCCTTGTTTAAAGTTATTTTCTAGTAATTACCAAACAGTATTTGTAGAGAAACACCAAGTTTTTCTGTTTGGTTATAACTGGTATCTTAAATTGCAGTGTGCAGACAAAGAGGGAAGAAACCTAAACAGTTAGGAATATATTACCGGAAAATTGCATTGTTCCCCATTTACTTTATTATTGTCGGAAAACTTTGTGGTTCAACTGGAAATAAAGTTACTTTTTGCCACTTAAAAATAGCCTAAAAAAGAAAAAAAAAACTTTTACGTAATGATACAACTCTAAGTACAAAATAATGTGGTCA
The DNA here is from genome assembly GCF_017976375.1 of Cuculus canorus. NCBI lineage: Eukaryota > Metazoa > Chordata > Aves > Cuculiformes > Cuculidae > Cuculus > Cuculus canorus. Next base: position 6,983,566 of record NC_071403.1, on the reverse strand, counting down.
GCATAAGAAAAACTTGTTAAAAATGTAGATAAGTCAACCTGCTTGGCAAGATATACTAAGGATGTAAACATTTGCATTAGCTCTATATTAAGATACTTTTTAGAATTGGCAGGAGAAGCTTTAAACTTAAAGATTAATCCAAATATCAACAAAACCTGGCAAGGGTAATTTTATCGCTTGAGAGTATAAATGAAACACCATCACTGACATGAGTAAATATACTGTTATTTGTCTAACTTTGAGCATAAAATCCTTAGGGTAAAAAGTGGTAGAGCTGCACAAAGCTTCCATCCTAAGCAAAACCCTACTTTATAGAAATACTAAGGATGCGGTTTGGACATGTATTTAAAGCTAAACTTGTGTAGTACCAGATGGGTTGATTTTCTTGTATTGTTTGGTTTTAATGACACCAGATAAAGATACTGTTTGTGTGTTTTAATATTAGGTTAATATCATTTCTTACTTGAAAGAATGAATCATATTGGTTATAATATGTGCGATGCTCGATGAAGAGAGAAGGGGGATGGGAATATATATATATATGCAGAAACACAGAGTTTCAGAAATCACATATGGATATACAGACAGTCACCATACTCAGTAGGTCTTCGTAGCATGAGATAGTATGCAATACAAAAATATGGAATAATGTAATTTAAAAAGATTGTTTCAAGTGATGTGACATGAGTGATACGAGCTGACAACTTTTCATATGTTGTTGAGTGATGTGAATGTTGTTCTGTGCTGTAGAACAATCCTCTGGAGTGTAGTGCTTGTTCACAGCTATCGGTCAGGCTCTCACACTATGATCAGTTAGTCTTGGGATTGTGTTTATTTTGGAGAAGATGTATAAATTAATTTATCAGTATAATATATCTATTTTTCATGGAGAAAAGTGGGTGTGCATGCACATATCTGTAACACAAACGTGACAGACCTGGTTCAGGCTAGAGGCGTCAGGGGGTCACGGAGCACAGTTGGGATTTTGTGCCTTTATGATTTCTGTGAGCACTAGGCAAGCTGATGCCATCATTTATACTGGGAAGAATTTCTTCCTGCTCTGTCAAATGAGTCAAGAGGACAGAATTTTATATATACATACATGTATGTGTATGCAATCTTCCTCAAAATAGGTAAGGACAAAGTTATACAGGAGATGATTCTAGACTGAGGTTCTTATGGTGCAGTAGATGATGGATGTCCAGTATCAATACATGTTGTATTGGAAATTCTTATACCTTACAGTGACTATATCCTAAAGAGTAACAGGAATTAAGTTCCTAAGACATCTTCCTTGGTACGATGAAGAGATAATGACTAGTATTTCTTGAAATATTATGACAGTATGATTCAATGTGAGAACATACTGTCGAAGAAGATGATGTGAAATGGTGTAGAAAGGAATATGTGACAGCAGCCCTCACAAAAAGTTGCTACAAGTATCAGGGTTAGCAAAGCATAGAAAGATTTCTGTTTCCTAATTGCCAATAGAGTTGCTTAGGGGTTTTATCTCAAATTCTAAGATAGATATGTAAGCAACATAGGAAACAACTGTAATTCTTCTCAACTTTCTACTTTACCAAGTTATATTTCAAATTCGAACTAACGAGCTCTGGGTATTTTTATCCCAGTACAGGCCATGATCCTTGCATTTGGATTGTATGGTATCCCATTTTTCTGTTCATTCCCGTGTCACCCGTACCCTAGTGAGAAAGATATCCTGTAGCCTTTGGAAATTGTTCAACAACTGTAGGTTGAGGAGGATTGCAGTTGTCCTTTTATAAGCTCTAGGTTATGCACAGAGTTAGTTGCTACTGCCTGCTCCGTTGTCTTTGATATATCAGTTCTCAATGAAGCACATTGATTCGGAAAGAACAAAGAACCCTGAAGTATTTTTCTACTGTCAGCTGTAGAAAAGACCTTAGAGCTGGATTCAGATTACTTTATTTGGATTTATAATTAGACACATGAAAGGAAATGATGAAAACTAGCATATGTCTGGTTTCCAGGAGGTATCTCTGAGTCAGACTCTTCAGATCCAAAGTCAGATGGACTCCCATGTCTTAGGCTATTTGTGACTGTTGAATGTAAAGTCTTTTTAATAATGAACTCTTTTTATACGCTGCCATAAAGATACTTAATTCTTAGACCTGCCACTTATTTTTTGTAAGCTCTATGAAATGTAAACATATTTATGGGAAAATGACAGTGCATCATGTTTAAGCAGAACATAGTACTTCCCTGATGGGCAAAAATATGTTAGATGTATTACATTGGAGTATTATAAAATTTCACTGTGCATCGTTAATCTACCTTATTAAATACATAGATACTGAATAATGTCTATGAAATTTTCTTTTTTGGCAATTTTATCCTCTCTTTGATTAGATGGGTATTGGCTTGGGATTTTTTGTCATGGAATCTTAGTAATCTCCATAAATCTAAACTGAGTGTTTAAAGAATACTTCTGTTTTGTGAGATACTATTGTGAAACAGAAATGTAGTCTCGTAAAGTTTTTAGGAGGAACTGTAGTTTTTTCTTTTTTTTTCTTTTTTTTTCCCCCGAAAATAAGTTATACTGTATCCAATTTAATTTATCATTGTCCAGTATCCTTAGGAAACCTGAAATGCAATCTGTCAGCACCTCCATCCTCCCTAGTCTGCATCTCGGAACCAATGAGTTATGTTCTTTTGCCAGATATTGCTTAACTCTATTCTAAGTTAGCAGGATTTCATTGATTTATGGTTCTGAGAGATCAATAACAGAGGATCATATTAGAAGATAAAAAAAATTATGAGCTTTTTCTTGGGTTTTGTAATTGAATGTGTCAGGTAGATTCATCTTAAACTCATTCCCCATAAGCACTGCAGCAAGTCTCAGCCTAGAAGAGCTCTGAAAATTATTCTAACATTCATCCTTTAGAAACTGTTGACAAACTGTTGACAAACGATCCCCATGTATGGACTGAACTTTTGAAATACAGAAAAAAAACCCCATGTTTTTTTCTTAGTCAGAAGAGACAATGTGACTTCTGCAAATGAAAATCTGAGAAAAGTATTCAACTGTTAAGTATCCTTTTCATTAACTTGTTTAAATTCGTTTTGTTTTTTTTCTGTCATCTCTGTTTTCCATTAGTTATTTTACAACACACCTGAAGTCTTTCATTTAAGAAAAAAGAAAAAACTCATCTAACATATAATACATAATGGAGAGTTAATAAAGTGATAAAATGAAATTAGTTAGCCTGAATTGAAAAATATTATTGAATTCATTGTATTTGTGTGTTCATTTTAGCATATTTTGAATCTCTTGCAGTAGCAACTGCAAATAAGAAGACATTATAGAGTACTAGAGAATAGACTTTTTCAGCACAGAAGTATAGGAGGTACCTGACATACTTAAAAATTCCCATACTATCTGCAGTACATGTTATTTTCATATCATGTAAATCGTTTTTTTTTCAGAACAGTTATCATGGAATCATAGAATGGTTTGAGATGGAATTGACCTTGAAGTTCTAACTCTCCCCTTCCTGCCAAGGACAGAGACACATCACACTAGACCAGGTTGCTCGAAACTCATCCAACCTGGTCTTGAACACTTCCAGGGATGGGTCATCCACAATTTCTTTGGGCAACCTGTTATGAGTAAAAATAAACAGTTCTGGGATATTGACCTGTGCATGGAAATTGACAGCTATACTGACAAATAATAAATATTTCATAATAAGATTGATGGTTACAGAACATTGATTTTTAATGTCTGCTTTATGGGATGTATGTTAGATCTTAATCCTATACTGAAGGTTCATGGTAACTGAAATTAAAAGAAAAGAAATAAAAAAATGCAACTACTTTTTAGATCATCATTTTCTAAATTTTACTGAAGAAATTAAAATTTGCTGTGCACGGTACATTAGAGAATTTGTTAAGAGATTAATAAGATCAGAGTGAAAACTATACAGTTCTCATAATGATAAAAGAAATGCCAATCTTGATAATATCAGTAAAAGCACTATAGCTGCACCGCTCCTAAACAGAGTACTGTGTGTATTGTAAGATCCGTATTTTATCATTGTAGCTATTAATAATTACACTCAACTAGGGAATTATTTTCAAAGCAGAATTTTCTCTCTGAAGTGCTCAACTACTATATATTGGTAGCAACAAAAAAAACCCCTGCAATTTAGTTTTATTCCACCCTGACTCTGTTTAAAATTTTCATCTGCCTTCAGGATAGTTGTCGTATTAACTCTAGGACCCTGTACTTATCTTCCATGTCTCTGTACAGAAGCTTCTTGTAAGCTGTGGAAGAGTGGCTTGCAATACTCAAGGCCTGGATTGAATATCACTGTATTGAACAATAAAATCTAATTGATTGCTGTGTCCTAGGACTTAATGTTCTACTTTGCTGGACAATGAAAGCCATATATCAAAAAAAAGCTTAGACATGCAGGAATTATAGCTCTTTTATTTATCAGTTTGAGAGCAGTAATAATCTTTCAGAGGAGTAATATTCTGCGCAGAGTGCCATGTGATATTGTCCCTACGATTTTTGTCAAATATCAGGTCAATAATCAAGAAAAATTATACTAACACTTTTGAATCAATAAACCAAAAGGCTCTTAACAAGGCTCTTTTCCAAATATCATCCCAAAAATCCCCCAAACAATCACAAATCTGGCCTTTGGCTTTAACATTCAGCCTAGTTGGGCATGGTTTAGGGAGTATTAGGAACGGTTGGACTTGATGACCCAGTGGGTCCCTTCCAACATAGTCATTCTATGACTCTATGATTCTGATACAAAGTATGTGCACGTATAACGTCCAGTGTGATTTACACCCAAATACACAGAAAAAGCTGGACATTTTTCACAAAATTAGAATCATTCAAAAAATGCAAAGAGGGTTGTCTTCAGAGAATAAATTTCTAAAGTGTGTCATGTCCCTTTAGCTGAATTAAAGTAGCATTTATATGCCTTGGATGACACCCAGATGTTGATATTCACTGATCTGGTCACCTTAGTTCTCACATTTCTAAGGTGAGATTAATCTCAAAAGACTGTGGAAGTCAAGAATACCTCAGATGATATGTGTTCCCAAAGTACTTATTCCTGTGGTATACAGGGAGCCTAACCCAGCTGGAGCTGCTACTCTGCAAACAGCTGAAATTTGATAAAATTAATCCCATTTTATTCTCCTCATTTCACCAGGCCAAAGTGCTTCTGAGCATGCATGTAGACTTCTGCTCAGACAGCATGAGAAACTTAATCTTTTTTCTTGGAAGAGTATAATTTGAATTATTGTTAGGAAAATACATCATATTTCTGCTTAAATTTCCACTTTAAGCCATCTGACTATGGCCTTGTCACTTGTAACTTTATTTATTTAAGGGAAAAACACATTATATCAAATAATTTTATATTAAATTATAATGATTTAGTTTTAAATCGATCAGTCATCAACATGTTTCAGTGTAACAGTTCATAATTGCCATGAGAAGACAATGAAGGGAATGAATACCATTTTAGTGTATTTTGAAAATATAATACGCCAACCTCATCGAATTTTCAAAAATTTGTTGTCATAGATAAAGCAATTTTCTTAGTTTTCTCTTTCCATGTGAAATATCTGTCCAAAAAGTTTAATGGGCAATGTTTATGTATAACATAATGAAATTAATAATGACATTAATGAATGCAGTAAATTCATAGTGGCTCCATATAACAGGACTATGGAACTTAGTCTTCTATTTAAAGCTTGGTTATTTCATTTTGAACAGGAACTTTCACAGCGTGCTCTCATCTGTTAATGTTTAAACCTTTCACTCTCAGTATGTAGGAAAACTGAGCAAAAGAATACTCAATTAAAAGGATCTGAATCACTGAAACTGACAATCTCTTGGTAATACTTTATTCTTGGGCTTATTCTCTCGCTCATTTATATTTCTTTTCCTTTCTTCCATCCTTTTTTACTCATCAATTTTTGGTTTCATTTAAGCTCTGAGTCCCAGAGTGAAAAAAAAATTTCGATAAAAAATGCCTCACCACCCTCACTGTGAAGAAATTCCTCCTTATGTCTAGTCTAAATCTGCTCGGCTCCAGTTTATACTCATTGCCCTTAGTCCTATCACTTTGTAAAAAGTCCCTCTGCAACTTTCTTATGGCCCCTTTCATGTACTGGAATGTCTCTATAAGGTCTCCTCGGAGCCTTCTTTTCTCCAGGCTGAACAACCCCAACTCTCTCAGCCTGTCCTCACAGGGAAGGTGCTGCAGCCCTCTGATCATCTTTGTAGCCTCCTCTGGACCTGTCCCAACAGCTCCATCTCCTTCTTATGTTGAGGATTCCAGAACTGGAGACAATGCTCCAGATGAGGTCTCACAAGAGAGGAACAGAGGGGCAGAATCCCCTCCCTCGCCCTGCTGGTCACGCTGCTTTGGATGCATCTTGGGACACGGTTGGCCTTCTACAAGCACACGTTGCCGGCTCATATCGATCTATGAAGAAGAAAGAGAAAAATTGTGCTTTATCCAGTTATTTTAAATGAGAAGCATCTCACTCTCCCCTTTTCCCTCTGTCTCTCTCTCCTAATTTCTGAACACTTTCCAGGTAGATTATGTTAACTGCTATAAACAGTCTTATTTCAAATTTCACAATGAAGAAAAGACAATTTGAAATTTCATGTGAAACTATTACACTAGTTCTTATCTAGGAGAGAGTCTGGCCTCTAATCAAGTAAAATAAGTATGGTTTCCCTTTTTTGGTAGTGCATATATTCTTGTTGTTAGATTAGCTGTCTATTCTTATATTTTGAGTTCTAACTTCTATTTAGCTGTAAAGTCTTCCTTCCCCCAGTGGTGGCCAGCAGTTCCAGCTCCACAACATGCAGTGAGCATTTTCCTGTGCTCATGACACCAAATTCAAGCCAGATCTAACACTGATCACTTTAACACTTGCCTCACTTTTCCATAAGCAGTTTAATTCACTAAAATGGCACACTGACATCCCGGAGGGATGTATACCTGTGTATTTGTTTGTATAAGAAAAACTTGATTAATGTAATTTAGATTAGATATCACTTCTTCTATCTGAATCAGGCTATAATATGCTAAGCCTTAAAATGAGTTCCAGAAAATTATTACCTTCTTTAGAGCAGAGGCAGAACTGAAGAATTCAGTCTTTTTTATTACTTTTCAAACAATAAACGTCTTCAGTTGAAAAAGGAGTGAGAAAGACTTTCAATATACTTTTTAGAGATCATTGGATAAATCCTCAATAAAAATCAAAGCATGAAAGCTTCTAAGGAGAACTTTTATGTTAAGAAATGTGGTTCTCGTCTGAATAATTTCTGTCTGATACAAAGGAGTTCCAAGTCTTTACCTGATTTTAGAGTTAATACCTATTCTGATCTAAAATTATTCTATTTCTGTTCATATGCAACAGGAATGAATACTGTACTCTTGAAGTAGTGACAACTTTGGAGAACAAGTCTGGAGGAGCAGCTGAGGGAAAGGGGGTTGTTCAGCCCGGAGAAGAGGAGGCTGAGGGGTGACCTTATTGCTCTCTACAACTACCTGAAAGGAGGTTGTGGAGAGGAGGGAGTTGGGCTCTTGTCCCAAGTGACAGGGGATAGGACAAGGGGGAATGGCCTGAAGCTCCACCAGGGGAGGTTCAGGCTGGACATCAGGAAAAAAATTTTCACAGAAAGGGTCATTGGGCACTGGCAGAGGCTGCCCGGGGAGGGGGTGGAGTCACCATCCCTGGAGGTATTTAAGGGAGGGGTGGATGAGATACTCGGGGACATGGTTTAGTGGTTGATAGGAATGGTTGGACTCGATGATCCAAGAGGTCTTTTCCAACCTAATGATTCTGTGATTCTGTGATTCTAAACTTTCTTTTAGTTGCACCTTTTATTTTACAGCAAGGAATAACCTAATGGCGTGGTTAAGTCCTGTATGACAATGTTTCCTGAACACCTCGGACGAGGTGGTCACATTCACAATACCTTGTGAGACCCTATAGTTTAGACGAAGGCCTATACTGTGTCTTCTTGAGATCTAATACTGAGCTTCATGGGACTGGGAACATTTCCTTGACAGTACTGTTTTGTGTTTTGTTATTTTGTTTTGGTTTGGTTTTTTTTCTCTTCTGTAATATTAAACCTTTTGTTCCATTTTGGCAATTACTCTGTGATAAAGATATTATATTTGAGTCCTATTTCCTGACAAATAAGAACTAGAAAAAAGTAAGAAGGAAACATATCGGTTTTTCATACCACCTTCAACGTCTGCGTGAGTTACAGATCTGCCTGCTGTATCCATCAAGGTGGCAACCTGGCATTGTCAGCAGCAACTCTTTTTCACACACAGCTTGGGTTGCCTGCCTGTCCTTCAGAAGTTCTAGTCAATTAGTCAATTAACAGGGAAGGAGAAATTTTAAGCTGTATCCACAAACTGTTCTATCTGCTATCACTGGAAGCTCCAAGATTGTCCAGGGGAACCTCCCTTGCACATAATGAATGCCACAGTGGAGTATTTCATGTAGGGGCACCCCCTTTGATGTACACATTCAGGTCAGAGAACTGCGGTCTCACTTCCCATTCAGGATTTGTTCTTATTTCTGAATCTGTGTACTATAATGAAGAAGTTTTAAATACTCGATAGAAAAAAATCACATCTCATACACTGGTTATAACCAGCCTTTGCAGACTTTGAAATCCAGAGCTTTGCCACACAGGGTGTTACTAAATGTATATTTCATTTAAAAAAAAGAAAACTAACCCCTGAAGTACTATTTCCAGGAGATAAGCTTGTGCATTTGGACATAAAAGTTATTAGTTCGACGATATGCACTGCAGCCTACATATAGTAAAACATTTTAGATTTAGCATATCTTGTGTCAATAGCTAAGAGGTACTAGCAAATTAAAAAAAAATAAATTGATATCCTTGATACGGTTTTATTTTCCTTTTCCTTTTAATCATATCACAGAATTTTCTATAGGTATAGCCAAATTCTAAGTAGCTTTGAAACAGTGAACATCAATTCATAGATATATTTAGAGTGCCTGATCTAAGGAGTTATCTAAAATCAACTATGCTCTAAAATGGTCCAAAGAGTGTATGGATGAGCATATAAAGTATAAAAATCCATTTCAGTGAGATGTGGAAAAATTTACAGGGTGGAATGTTTTGACCAACTGAACTGAAATTTCTCTTACACTGTTTATGTGTCCTAATAAAGAAAAAAAAGGAAAGTTCTAAGAAAAATTTCTGTCTTTCAGTATGTTGGTCTTATTCCATTACAGAAAGCAAAAAGATTCAGCCATGATTCTAAATAGACTACACCTGCATCAGTATTCCTTAACATGGCGGGTTTCCTAGTAATCTAGGAAAATTAATAAAACTCTGAAATTGTATATTGCAATGAAAAAGGCATCTGTATCACAGCATCGATTCATTTCAGAGAGATGAAATCTTATTTTATTTTGTTTTTTTTTTTTTATTATTTTTATCTCTGATAATACACACTGTGTCTACTCTAACATTGATGAGCACAATCTTACACAAGTTATCCCTTAGCTGAGAACTTCTGATATTGATCAGTTTGGGGATTTGTTTCAAATAATCAATTTGAAAGAGATAAACTACATTCTTGTAGTTCGCCAAAGTTATTCAGAAAGAAAAAAAGTAAATCTTTGAATCTGAAACTTGGAGTATGGTCATACAAAAACAAAAAAAAACAACAACCCCCTGGTAAAATAAGACCTGTGTTTATAGCATCTCAGGTACTCTGTGACATCTACTTGAGTTTGTTCATATTAACAAATGATGTGGTGCAATGATAGACTATGATATGACCCACTGTGGTCCAAGGATAAATTGTTTGTCTTTCTTCACGATACCTGTAGTTAATGCAACCTAGTTAGCTTCTATGAGGTTGTGTTTAAACTTCAATTTTTCATTAAATAGGTATAGGAATTAATACAGTCACAGTTCTGGCATGATAGTTACATACCAATAGTTTACGAATATTAAAAAATATCAACCCAATATTAATATTAATAAGTGCCCATAACTCTTATTTATCCTTTCTTATAATTTGAGATTTAGTTTCCTTTGAATTAACGGACACTGTACAGAGTTAGATGATGGAATTTTGTCATAATGAAGTTTGCTTATTTTTTGCTGACTGATTTGACACATGCATGCATACATATACATGTGTGTGCACCATGTATGCATATGAGATAACTTTTCTTCTTTAATTCCCCAAAGAGTATTTTGGCGATACAAGTTTTGACCATACAGTGGTTAGCCGTAACGCGAAAGAAAACATTTTTCCGAGGGTAAGAGTCACTAAACAAGTAATAAATTAGGATTAGACAACAGTGAGTCACTGTTATCAAATACACTGTAAACAATGCAATAATATATTTGGGCTTTTTTTAGCTTGTCTTTTAAGTTCTGTGCACATGATTTTTTCAGCCATTTGCATTAGATTTTTTGTTCTTTTTCTAGGTTGACTGGTATGAATCTACCTTCTCCTGTTATCAGCAGTAAGAACTGGTTACGACTCCATTTTACTTCTGACAGTAACCACCGACGAAAGGGATTTAACGCTCAGTTCCAAGGTAGGAAACGTATAAAAATGCAGCAAAAAATGTCCTTTACCTTTAAGCGTTGCTAAAGTGGCCATAGTAGAAGTCTGCGTTTAAAGATCAGGGACGTAATAAATATCCGACTCATATTACTACTGCTTTTACATTGAGTAGCTGTTAACCTTGTGTGATCAGGCATCTCTAAGAATTTACTCGTGGAAAAAGTATCTGTGCTTTACACTGCAGTTTGCTTTAAGTGTCTGCTTGCCTGCTCACTTTTTCTATAATAAATTGCTTTGCATTCATTTTGATCTTTGCCTTAAAATCATGCCTGGAACAAACTTGCAGAAAGTCAATTCCACAAAAAGGCATGTCCCCTACCTAAACATTATCTTTTCTCATTACTCAATCTCTAACTCTTATCCAGAAGCTACATTCATCATGTGGAAATCTGACTCATCCCTGGCAGAGCACAAATCGCATTTCAGGCTCTTGCATAGATTTATGTATACATCTTTAAAAGAAGACGAGAGGATGTCAGTGTTGCTGTCAATTACTGCTTATGTTCTCCAAGATATTCATTAAAATGCAATTTTTTAGAATGGAATCTTTATTGATTTTTGTACTTCATAAATCATTACTCAAGATCAAAGACACTGTAGTTATATAAAAGATAGAAGAGCTTCTTAATTTATCTGTAATTTTTAATTCTGTGCTTACTTAAGCAGTTTCAACCATTTTACTCCACGCACCATCAAATCATTTATTTTCTTTTTTCTTGAAATTGTAGGTCTCGTTTCACTTTAGAAATAACCACTACACTGTGCGTGATATGCACATGTAATGCATATAAAAGCGTTTAATGTACATAGTTCTTTTCTCTTTAAAAAGATTTTGATAATTCTAGTAAAGAAAAAAGAAATCTGTGAAATTCCATGTTGTTTTGGAAACTCAACATGAGTAGTTATTCTGTGATCCTTTGCATTTATTACTGAGGATGCGTATCTAATACCACTACTGGTGACAACGAATTTAAATTCACTGCTTAAGTTAACTCTGTGTCTTAAATCTATTATAATAAGATAGCAAAAAACCAACGTGGCTTATCTTGCTGATGCGCTAGAAAACTATGAATCAACAGGAAAAAAAAAGAAAGTTTGGAGAAAGAAACTTTTTTTCCTTTTCCTAGTAAGAATTCAAATTATCAGATTTTTCCATAGTTAGCATATAGCTATTTTAATTATTCAATTCATATAAAAATGAAATAATATTTTTATCATGTTACCATGGCTGTATTATTGCTGTAATGTGGCCTTTTAAAATCAACTGAAACCAATACCAGCAAACACTTAATTTTCATTTCTTTGTTTCTTTTTGAACAGGCAAACAGAATTATTATAATTTATTTCATCACAGTATTAGATGTGACAATTAACTTTAAAATTATGAACAGTTCATTTATTTGTTCAGCATTTTTTTTATTTTAGATATTTCTAACTTAACATTTTTGCCCTGATTTTTAAAATGGTCAAGAAAAACATCTCCTTAATATAAACATTAAAGCAGTGTATTCGAATTACACACTTGAATGTACTGACTAAATATACTTTTATAATTATTGACAAGCTGAATGTATAAGTAAAAGAATTTAATATCAAAGGTGTACCTAACTGTGGATGTTTGGATTTCCCCTTGAATTGTACTTATTATCCCATCCTCTATGAAACCAGAATAGAAAGTTAAAGAAAATTTTAACATTTTATAAATGAACAGGTATGGAGTGAAGGGTTCAGCACTTTTTTTCCCTCCTTCCCCACCCAGACCCTTTTATTTCTTTTTTTTTTCCTTTTTTTTTTTTTGTTCTTTTGATGTTGATTTAATCAATGAAATAGTAATGCCTCAATTTTCCAGTGAACCTGCAGAATGTTCAGTGTTTCTAGGCAGAAGAACTGGTTTAAGCGGCCCAGAAAACCACCAGAACAGCTCAATTACATGCTTTTCCTTGTCTGCTTCGTGTCTGCCATATCAGCAGTGTTGGTCTCACGGAAATCAGCACTTTCTGTGGAAATAATTGGACTCAGTTCTTGTTCTGCCTTGTTTTGTGATGGCTTTGCCAGAGGGGAAAAGACATTACATTCACTCACTTGTGGAATATCTTTTTTCATCCCTCCTGCGCTCACCTATGCTAATATACAAAGACTCTTTTCATATATTCAGTGGTAGTTGTAGAGTATATGATTTGTTTTATGCCAGCGCTTCATAAATGCATAAATTCCCTGGAGGTGAAGTAACATTAACAGTCTCAATATGAGATGAAAACCTAGAACTTCCCATCAACGGAGCTTATCACTGTACACAGAATGACTTAAAAGATGTGACGATGAATCCCCTGCTTTTGCATATTTACAGCAGGTATACTATGCTTGTTTAACTTTCACTTACTTCCAAAATGATAGAAGTTTTTTCTAATATCTTTGGGTTTCATTTTAAGAGAAAAAAAAATAATGGTTTTTTCCTATACTAAAACTAATCTGCTTTAGTTAAACATTTATTTCGGAATTCCTAGAAAGAGAATAAAATAAGAACATTTCCGAAGTAAAACCTGATTAATGAAAGTGTTCCACTTTTACAGTAAGTCAGATCTGTGTTGTAGCGTTACAAATTAAATAGGCTATTTCTGGCAAGAGATTCAAGGAGGAATTAGGTATTTTGTTCATTATCTACCAAAAGTTATCTGCCTGCTGTGTTTGACTACCTTGAATAATTCAGGACCTAATAAACAGATAATTGTGAAGTCAACCAAATAATATAATAGAGACTACTGAAATGTGTACTAAAGGAAAAACATGAGTGAAATAATATAAAATCAAAGTATTTATTTCAATGATTGTTTTTTGTAATTCAGTGAGTCAGCATATAAGTGAATATCTTTCCTTCCTACACATTCTTTAAAACCTTAGAAATAGTGTTTGAAATAAATTTAAAGGATTTATGGTATTTCCTTGGTTTATGGTACTTTTAGTCAGGGGTTTCAATTATAATTAACGCTTAAAATAAACTTGGAAAAGAAAATTAGCAAAAACAGTTGATATAATTAAAAAAATCAGAAGGAACATTTATTTTCTATCTCTTAAGTGATACTGAATATAGCATCACAGAATAATAAAATCATAGAATAGATTTGGTTGGAAGGGACCATTAAATGTCATCTAGTACAACCTCCCTGCCATGAACAGGGACATCTTCAACTCGACCAAGTTGCTCAGAACCCTGACCTTGAATGTTTCTTGTCCATACATGCTCACTTCTCAAGCTTGTGCAGTTCCCTCTAGATCACAGTGTCCCTCAGGCAGGTCAACCACACCACCCAGATTGGTCATCTGCAAACTTGATGAGGGTTCACTAGATCCTGCTGCCTGTGTCACTAAAGAAGATATTAAACCACACGGATCCCAATACGGACCCCTGAGGTACTCCACTTGTCACTGCTCTCCATCTGGACATTCAGTTGTTAGCCAGTGCCCTCCTGGATTCAACCATCCAACCAATTCCTCATCTACCAAACAGTTCACCCATCAAATCCATACCTCTCCAATTTATACAGAAGTATGTTGTGAGGGAAAGTGTCAAAAGCCTTATAGAAGTCCAGATAGATGATACTCATAGCTTTTCTCTTGTCCACTGATGTAGTTATTCTATCACAGAAGACCGCTAAGTTGGCCAGACAGGACTTACCTTTGGTGAAGCCGTGCTGGCTGTCTTGAATCACCTCCCTATCCTCCATGTGCTTTAGCATAGCTTCTAGGATGATGTTTACCATGATCTTCTCAGGCACAGATGTGGACCTGACTGGCCCGTAGTTACCAGGATCCTCCTTTCTACCTATTGTAAAAAAGACTACAGTGGTTCCCTTTTTCCAGTCACCAGAAACTTTACTCGACCACCACGACTTTTCAAATACTGTGGAGGGTGTCTTGACAGCTACATCAGCCAAATTCCTCAGGACTCTGGGATGCATCTCATCAGGTCCACACAGTCATATGCATGTTCAGTTTCCACAGGTGGTCACAAATCTCATCTTCTCTTACAGTTTATTTAATTTCCCATTAAGTAGTAATGAGGTAATAATTTGTATTTTGTTATATTTTTTTATCAAAAAAGTATTCCAGTCTTGATATGACACATCAACAAGTAGATAATCCACCATCTTTCTTGACCGTTCTTTTCTGTGGTTAACTGACCACTGCTAAATATGTAGTCTCACCTTCTCAATTCTTTTAATCTGGTTTGATCTTTTGCTGTCCAGTAACAGTGTTATGTTTTCCCTCAACAGAGCAAAAAGCTTCTTGTTAACCTTTTAATTCCCCTTTCTGAGGCACCCAGTCACCTCTCAGTCTCCTAGACAAACTAAGGAGGTTGAGTTCTTTAAATCTCTGGAAGTTAATTTGTACCAGTTACTGCATTTTTATTATGAATTCGTGATATTTGAAACTTCCAGTGACTACTTAGGTGATTTTAGCTGTCTTAAAATATCAGACTGACTAGTAATGAGCCTACAGCTAAAAGTTCATTTAACATTTTTCCCCACGTGTTTATTTTTTTTTTTTTCTACTGGTATTTTTTCTAGAACAAAATCATAAATACTTGGGAAATTAATTAGCAAAGTCATGTTAAAGTATATGTTGTACTTTAGAGGCATAAATAAGTTTTCTTAACTGTGTTAGTACGCCTGTGTGGCTGCTGTAGGTAGGCAATATTTGTTCACTTGTCTTTTTTCTTCGCTTGTTTTCTTCCCTTTCATATCATGTGTTTCTCCCTCAGTTTGATATTGTAATCGCAGATTTCTCCACATCCTATCAGTGCAGTCACTGTAGTATTGAGAAGTCATTTATTTTGAGAGTGTGCTATTTTGACTTCTTAGATTTGAGTAAGAGTGTGTTACACTGTTCTTCCAGGATTTTTGCTTGACTGTGATTGATTTACATTGCAAAGGTATTTATTCAGCTATGTAGTAAAGTCTGTACAAGTCTACAATGAGGTAAGTTCTCAGAGAATCTTTGTTTATGAAGTAAGAAGGAATAAATTTTTCTTCTTTTAAAAGTAAGAATCTTTTGGCCTAAGCTTCACGTGAGACAGTTGATTCTGACTAGCTTCCTTTTGGGAAACTGACTTAAACCATCATTTTCCAGTCTGATTTTCAGTCTGTCTCAAAACTTGAGTCCCTTAATACGTCTTACATTGGCACTTGAGAATATAAAATACCCAACACCATTAATCACTGGCCTCTATTTTCTTATTTCTAAATTTAGGCTGTTTGATAAAAAAGGAGAATTTTAATCCAAGAAAAACTATAATAATGAAATCAATGTTTGACATCTTACCTTCCTACGCATTTAATATATATTTAGCCTCTCTGGAATAAAAGCTTTGATTTTTTTTCATGTATACTTTTGTCTGCTATGCTAAAATTATAAGATATCCTTTAATAGCTTAATATTAGTCTATGACGTGATAAGGAAAGAGCTGGAGAAAACATTCAGACTGTTTCCTTGTGAATATAGCTTGTACATCCCCTAAGAGCTAGTAGCTTAAAATAGCTACTCCTATGTCTTTTTAAAATTCATAATCAAAGTAATTCTGCTTATATATTGAGTTCAATGCATCCTTAAGATAAAATTGCCTCAGTTCCTCCCAGTTTTAGACCCTAGTAGCTTCTCCTTTTTCAATGTTTAACAATAGAAATAATTTTTGAGTTTATTGTGAAAACTGCCGTCTCATAAAGGCAACATGCATACTTAAGAAAGATCGGAGATCTTGTATTTAGCAGAGCAAAATATTCATTTTTCTGAAAATTTAAAACACAGCTCAAAAGCTGACTTAGAGTGATACAACAACAAGAAAATGTATTTAAAAGAACTACACTTACTTAGTGTACAAAAGAATTGAAACCTGGGATTAATCTCTTTCATCAAGGCTCCCAGTCCAAAGTTTAGGTAGAATATTTTAGTGCCAACAGATCAAGATTTTGGACAAAGACTCAGATCACATGCAGATTTTTTGAATTTAGAATTTCTTAATATGAGGCCATTATTTTCAAAAGTCTTACTACTAAGCTACCCCACAGGAGCATAGTATTATGAACCCTCGATTTGGGGCCATTTTCAGAAGAAACAAACAAGACCTCAGTAAAAGTCCAATCAGATTGCTATGGGTAATACTTCTTTCTTGAGTGTCTACCAAACTCTCTAGGTTCCTAAGGAGGGTCAGGCGTAGCTGTTTCATGATACCAGCACTTTGCAGATGCCAGTCTAGTAACAGATGTTCATTCCTTGGGTCTTGTTTGGCATCGTTTCGTCCTCGCTGGAACTATTCAAAACACTGTATTTGTGATTGAAAGAAGTATATCATCTTGGTTCACACTTTTACATGTCACTGTTTTCCCTTAAATTACCCGCAAAATGAAAGATGACATTTAAATGACATGTTGAAGTACTTCCAAAGCAAGGAACATTCTCCTAGTGCATGGAATGTTCAGCTACTCTTTGTCAGGAATTGTGTTACGCTCACTCGATGCCTGGTCTTCAACAGTCCTTGTTTAAAGGCATCACTGTCCCAAGGCTACCCAACTTCTAGGACAGTTGTTTTCTATGCTTTTCTGATATAATGAAACTACTGTTCTGATGTAATGAAATTCACGCATCTCCAGTGAACTCCATTTTTTCTGGTATAAAAATACACATTTGGAAAATGTTAGAATCATAGCATCCCTAGGCTGGAAAAGACCTTTGAGACCATCAAGTCCAACTCATCCACAACTAAATCATATCCCTAAACACTCTGTCTACCTGTCTTTTAAACATCTCCAGGGATGGGGACTCAGCCACCTCCCTGGGCAACATGCTCCAGTGACTGATAACTCTTTTGGAGAAGAAATATTTCCTAATGTCTAATCTGAACCTCCGCCAGCACATGTTGAAGAAACTTTAGATTTCACTAATCTCTAGACCAGGCAGTAGCAGTATAGAAGGAACAGCAGAATGTGGGCCTAAGGACTTTAAATAAGAGCATATGCACAACTGATGGAGAAATGCAAGTTATACGGAGCGATGGAGATATGCAAGTTTCAAGGACATATGCATAACCTACATGCAATCAGAAAATCAAATAGATTCATCATTTTATGTTTGGCATAGACTGAAAGCGTTCACATGGCCAATTTTTACATGGGAATAAAGTAGACAGATCAAAGAGTGGGCCGTCATTATTACTACCGGTGTAGTTTCTTCATTATGTAAGAGTCCTTTGAAGTTCATCTGTATGCTGTATAACAGTCAAATTATTAGTGTAAGAACGGTGTTTTAGAAAGAAAAGGTGGTCAAATACTGACTTCAGAACAGGATTTTCTGATAAACATTTTGATCATCCCAGTAAGTGGCCCTATGACCATGTTAATGGAGAGGAACCATAAATCAGCCTTTGACACTCCAGTTAAGTGGCATTGAAACAAAGAACTGTGTAGATGTAATTTTATCATTTATTTTTTAGAGACAATTCCTGTGTACTACTCCTCAGTATGTTCTATGATAGCATATATTCACTATGCAAACTGTGTTGATACTACTTTCCAGCACAGTTGAGGACATCTGTAGGCATTGAGGACTCAATGCCTGCTGAACTTGTTTTATTATGATATATCGTATACTGATGGCACAAAGGAGCTAAAGCAGTCCGTCAGGGCAAGTGGCCACTAAGTGACTTGCAGAAGGTTAATGGGAAACAAATGTCTGTGCCTCTTTTTAAACTTACAGATCCTGTGTCATCGTACGCACGCGGAATGAGAAAGATTTGTGTAAAAATCTATTGTGACATGGATTTATGTTGAGACTGTATCACTTGTTCACTAGTACTGTACATGCAGAGATTTCCAGCACAGGGAGCAGGTGGAAGGTCTGATAATGACAGGCAGTACTTTGCTGGATTGATGGAATAAGGATGCCAACTGATCATGAACCTGCAGCTTTTACGGGTATCCATATAGTAGAAATATCTATGCCTGCTGTGAAGCTCTCCAGAGTTGTAACACTGATTAGTAGGGAAGATTTTGAAAGCTGTTAGTGAGAGAAACACTGGGATAGCGTGTTAGACAGAATACTCTTCAGGCAGGGAGTACAGAAACAGCAGAAGGTTGGATTATTCTGGTGAGTAGGTTTAAACAATAGATCCTATGGAAAATTGCAATGCCTCTGTGAAAGTCAAGAAATGGGCAGCCAAGAAAGAAACTTCCAAGAATTCTCCTAGGTTATTGAGTCCAAGGCTTTGTTTTATCAAAGAGTTTATTAACTAATTCCATTCACAAACTAAAGTGAATGGTAAGATTGAGAATGTTTGTTTTTAACTAATGTTATAAATGCTAAACTTTTAGAAAGAATTAATGGTACAACAGAATGTAGGAAAGCAGAAAAAAATGCCTAGAGACAGCTAACATTCTATTTACTGCTCCCACATGACTTTGAGCAATAAGAAAGAAATGTTTGATTTATAAGAAGGAGGCAGAGAGGATATTGATGCTGTCAAAGGAGGAATTGTAGGTAATTTCTTCCAGACCCAAATGGTAGTAGTCCCATAACTGCATCTTTTGAGGAGAACCCAGTAAGACAGACAGACTGGGGCAAACAGCACACTTCATTGGACACTGCAATCTGATATAAGAGAAGACTTTGTTTCAAAACAGGAGTACTCAACTTCAAGAAAATTGGAGCAGTGAAACTAAAGCAGAAGGAAATTGATGAATTCTGCACTGTACTGAGTTACATTTGGTGATTCACTGTAAGAGTAATCCTATGAATTTCATTGTAAATACTTCAGTGTTTCTTACTGAATTCTGCAAAATACATAAAGCTGTGTTAATCTTTGTAATAGATATCTCTCTTCCACTCTCTGTCAACATAGAAAATACTGAAAATATTAATTTCTTTCTTGTACTGTAGCAAAGGCAGAGAACTGTTCAAATGCATTCCTTATAATGACACTGTGCCTAAGGCTGGCGAGGAAAGGCCCTGGCTGTGATCCCCAGATACTGGACAATACTCTGTTCCTCTTCACCTTCAAATTTCTATGCTTGGAAAAAATCTGCAGTGAAAGGCAGCCAAGAGCTGAACTCAGCAGAGCAGCAGCAGAAGCAGCTTGAGGAAGTACCAGCAGATGATGTCAGAATATTTCAGCTTTGAGTGGCAGCCAGTATTCAAGGCCTTGTAGGTTATTTCATGCAGGAAGAAAAACTGTCAATATACTCATGTATTTGGGTAGTTGGGAAAAAAAAATATGTTATCCCATCCAAGATCTACACAAGACCTGTTACAAGGAATATGCTGGGAACACACGGCGAGCACCACCTTTCTTGTTATGAAATCACAGAATCATAGAATCATAGATTCGTAGAATCACAGAATAGTTTAGGTTGGAAGGGACCTTAAAGATCATCTAATTCCAACCCCTCTGTCATGGGCAGGGACACCTCCCACTGGCTAAGGCTGCCCAAAGCCCATCCAACCTGGCCTGGAACACTTCCAGGGATGGGGCAGATCACATACAAGTATTCTCAAGCTCTAACTATCTTAGATAGAGGGTAGATTAGATCAAGCATAATGCTATGTCAACTGGGCTGTGCATCTGATGCCTTATCTGGTTCTGGTATGGTTTGCATACTGCACACCATTTATCTGTTTGCATATGTGCGGTTAAATATAGATGCAATCAATTAGTTCCATACATGAGGAAACCCCACCAAGGTCTTAGCGACACATTGTTTCTCAGCCAAATGACTTGTGGTTATGGGTTACTCTTACGAATTAATGAAGAAAGGTTTAAAAAAATGCCGATAATCAACCTGATATCAAAGAGGAGCCAAGTCTATCTGCCTATTGTTTTCAGACCCTAATTTAACACGTTGTTTAAAACCTTTAACGGCTAAGATTCCACAGCTTCTCTTGATAATTCATTCCAAGGCCTCATCACTCAGTGTTAAAAAGCTTTTTTCTTATGTACCTAAAGTCTCCCTTGCTACAAATAAAGACTGTAACTTCTTGTCCTAAGCCTAGTGGAACTGCAGAAGGTATCTTTTCTCTTTGCACTTCCCTCTTTATGTTCAAAATGTATCATAACTCATCAAATGCTTTTCTAGATTAAACTATCTTACAGTTATGCCCTACAAATAAACAATTAGTTGTGCTTCATACCATCTTCACTTTCAGCCCATTTTTTGGTATCTTCCTTCTTACTAATTTCTATCCTGTCTCCCCTAAGCCAAATTCACAACTAGAGAATAAGATTGAATATTCTCGGTGCCAAAACCCACCTCTTGTCTCACATTTGTACAGCTTTCTGCTCACTCCTGATTTGTCAGGCGATACTAAAAAAAGACAACTTTTACTTGAACTTTGCAGCCACCCTGGAAATATATGACTGATAGAGACTTTTCATACTGTAATACAGATAATTTGAAATTCAGCTTCAGTCACAAAATACAAACTCTCTCCAAAACATTGTATATAAGATAGAAGAAAACAAAACAAAACAAAAACTAATTAAAAAAGAAAAAAAAGTCATGGTGGGAGAAGCTGAGTCTTAAAGATGACTGCCTCCTACCTTCATGTTGTCTGTGTAATTACTAGTTAATTATGAGTTAATTACTACTAGAGAAGGAGAATAAGGTCTTCAAGGTAGTCAAAACCAAAGCGAAATTTATCTTTTGCAGAGGAATTTCTTTGAATAATTTGAGTTCTTTTTTTTTCCAGATAGTTTTATATTTGAGTGATAATTTTATGGATTCATAAGACGTACATGTAACTGTTTATTAAAATTTTCTTTTTTTTTATTTTAAATTGTTTTTTAATTTTTATTTGATATTTTCTTTGAGTTAGCACAAGCTTGCAACCTTGTACGGTGATAGAAGGATTCTCTGAAAAAAAGTGTAACTCTCCTATATCTTAAAGGACACAGAGCTGCCAACACTGCCTCTCTCAGTGTATCTTCAAATATAACTTCAAATGAGAATTAATTGCTCCACATATTACAAGAACATAATAACCCACAGTAAGAAGCGCTTCATAAGATGTTAATAGAATTCACAGAAAATTTGGTTTTCTATCCTTGAAATTACACTTGAAGAACCTTTATATGTTAAAAGGAATTTTTGTTAGCTTGCAAGTTCATCTTGTTTATAATCAGTGGTTCATTCAAAAGCACCTTCCAGTGTTAGAGAAAAAATATAAAACCATTGAATTTTCTTGAGAACCATGACGGGGCTTTGTGTTGATTTCAGATCAAGTTTTAGGTTACTGAGTTTATTTTTTGATATGTATTGATTCTGCCACAGTCAAAAATATGTGTATATATTATTTATTGGTTAATATTTGGTTTTGTTTAATAACAGCGAATTGTTCACTTAGTGCTTATAGAACTTTTTATATACACAAATCTGGATTTTCTCTTACTTTGCATTTGGAACATTTTTTGCACCAGTGAAATGCATGTATTTAAAAGCTATGCACGTTCAGGGAATATTTCACAGGCTGACTGCTTCATGCTTTTATTTAGCCATATGTAGTTTTTAAAACCACTGTTTAGAATTATAATGAAAAAGCAAACCTTCATATTTCATTTTCTTAAGCAATTTGGAATATACATGAGGCTGCAAAGGCAGTTTTCAGTGAACTGCTCTGGGAAACAAACCTGTGGAAAATAAAAATAATTTTAAAACATTCATTGTTGTATGAATTGTAGGAAATCATCCTTGCTGTAATGAACTGCTCTTTATAATATGCTTTTACAATAGTAGCAGCATTAGAGCAATTCTTTTGTGAATTACCCCTTCTTATGAATGTAAGCAGAATAAAATGGAGAAAATTTTCCTTTTGAACTGTAGAGAGGCAGGAATGTAGAGAAAGCTGAGCATATTGAAGTGCCTCATAGTTCTAGAAAATAAAGCTGACATTACCAATGCCTTCACTTTCAAAAATTACAAATGCAAGCGTATTTTAACATTTTTAAGGTGCACTTAAGGTGCATTAGTTCTAAAACTTCATGCTAGAAATATACAATATTAATGAGCATTTCTAAATTTCCAGTTCTCTGATATAAAGAAGAAGAAAAATAATGCATATTTGGGTATGATTCAGCCTTAATACACTGAATAATAGATTTTTAAAGTCAGAAGTCACAGTTCATTTTGAACATGAGCAATGCTCTTCTAAATCCTCTCCCTAGTGATAAAAGTTCATTGAATTCCTTATAGCTCACTGTGGTAAAGGACTTACTGAAACAGTATGTAGGGGGAAAAAAAGTCGTTTTCTCCTCTTTTAGCAGCATTTCTGATCTGCCATTGTATAGCTGATTAAAAAAATCAAAAAGAGAGACTCATTAAGGCAGTTCTTAGCAATCCATTAATTTTAGAATATCAAATATTCAATGAGTATTGTTTGAGCTATGAAAACATTATAATGATTACAATTTGCTACATAGTAATTTGTTTTTTTTAAAAAACCCCAAACATGAATCCATAGGTGATTTTAGTTACCAATAATTTTTCATAATAAATTTTGACTAGGCAGATAAACATTGTGTAGAAAAGAACTATTCCACCAGATACACACAGGTAAAACTGAAATCAGAATCTGACAACCATAACTAAATAATGTCAGTGAGGTGCAAATAAAAAGAAGTGTTAGAAATATTAGAACGAAATTATAATTCTACTGAATAATAAGTGAAATCTTACATTACTGTTGTTCTAATTAAGCAATTTAGCAAAGCTAATATGAAATTAATATTTATGTGGATTTAATTTGAATGTAAAATGAGTGTCATATAAACTTGATGTTTCAAGGAAGTTCTAAAAGTCAGAACAGAAATACCCAGTCTGCATGGAACCGGGGATTGTCTGACTACTCAGGCTCGTAGCTTACAGAAGTATGAAATTATGCTAAGATTTTATCAACATTGTGGTGAGCACATGATGTGTCTTGCTGTGTAAAGATACCACGAAAGTTTAGACTCAAGGGTTTCCATGTTCAAGACTGAGGAGAACTTCAAACTATGAGTAAAAGTCATGTTCTATAGGAAGTTCTGAATCTTCTGGCCAGACAAATAGTACTTGTCAGTGCTCATCAAGGCCAAAAACCACTGTCTTGTCTACAAGATGAGCTTCTGAAAGAAGATCACCTTCCATGTACAATAGCAGTATATTTACTACGATTATAACAGTGTCTAAAGGTATCATAGTACATGTCATAGTCTGCTGCAGGTAGAATCATAGAATCACTAGGTTGGAAGGGACCCGCTGGACCTCTCTTCCTGGTCTCTGTTGTCCATCACCTCTCGGATTCATGCCGATGACCCAGCCTCTGTTTGGGTGCTGCTCTAACTGTGAGCTCCTCCGTGGAGTGCTCTAAGAGCTCCTCCTTGGAGTGCCCTAACTTTCTCGCTTTCCCTCAGCTGCTCTCTCTTGGAGTGGTCCCTCTTACTCCGAGCTCCTCCTTTAGGTGGTCTTCTTCTGAGTGGTGTCCCTCTGAGTGGTCTCCCTAACTGCTCTGCCATGCCAGGCTTTATACACCCTTATCGCCTTGATAGCGGCTACGCCGGTGACTGGCCACTTCTCAGGATCCCACAACTGCAGCACTTAAGACTAAGATCAGCTGCCCAACAATTATTATCTCTTCTTTACAACATACACTACAATAATCTGCTAAGGTAATGTGAGGAAGGACAGGAGTCATTCCTTTGTAACAAAGAGGTGAGATTTACCTACTGAATGAATTTTGGCTTCTTTCTTCAAAGGCAGAGAAGTTAAGAATAGTCATGAATCTAAAAGGATCTTTCTTTCATGGAGGTAGTTGTCATAGAGTTGCCCTAATGATAAAGGGTCTTTCAAAGAGATCTGTGTCTTATAGAGCACAAGTCTTAAAGGAATGGCTAGGTCAACCATGGTTGTTTAGCCTGCAG
Organism: Cuculus canorus; assembly: GCF_017976375.1. Lineage (NCBI taxonomy): Eukaryota > Metazoa > Chordata > Aves > Cuculiformes > Cuculidae > Cuculus > Cuculus canorus. The sequence goes on along the minus strand of NC_071403.1, from coordinate 6,958,969 downwards.
AAAAGGAGGCTTAGAGGAGACCTTATCATTCTCTACAACTATCTGAAAGGAGGTTGTAGTGAGGGGGTTGTTGGTCTCTCATCCCAAGTCACAGGTAATAGGAAAAGAGGAAATGGCCTCAAATTGTGCTGGGGGAGGTTAGACTGGATATTAGGAAAAAAAATTCTTCACTGAAGGCTTGTCAAGCATTAGAACAGGCTGCCCAGGGAGGTGGTTGAGTCACCATCTCTGGAGGTATTTAAGAGACATATGAATGTGGTGCTTAGGGTCATGTTTTGAGTGGTGAACTTGGCAATGTTATGATAAGTGTTGTTGATCTAAAAAGTCTTTTCCAATCTAAACAGTTTGAGGATTCTATGATCTAACCTCATACCTGTCTTCAGCCATAGCTTGATTTGCAGACTTCTTGCATCCATATTTGCTAGTTCCTTTTCACAGAGAATTTCCCATGTCTACCACTTTTTGTATGAAAAAAAATGTAAGCCTTTGTCTTGTTAAACTCATTTCATTACCTAGTCAATGGGTCATGAAAGGTCTTTTTGAAGTTCTCCACGCTGCAGTCTATATATAAAAATTCTTGCTAAAAATTCTCTGAGCTTAGTTATTTGTGAACATTTTGGTTTAACTCATTGAGTTGTATGACTTATCTTCAGGGTTACCCTCAATGGATTGAGAATAGCCCTGAAGAGAAGGACTTTGGAGTCCTCATCTTGGTAGATGAGAAGCTCAACATAAGCTGGTAATTTGTGCTTGCAGCACAGAAAGCCAAGTGTATTCTGGGCTGCATCACAAGAGATGTAACCAGCAGCACAAAGGAGGAGATTCCACCCCTCTACACCATTCTGTGAGAACTCACATGAGGTCTCATTCTGTTTTGGAGTTCTCAGCACAGAAAGGACATGGATCTGTTAGAGTGAATCCGGAGGGCTGGAGCACCTCCCATACGAGGACATGCTGAGAGAGTTGGGCTCGTTTAGCCTGGAGAGGAGAAGGCTCCAGAGAGAACTTATGGCAGCTTTCCAGTACATGAAGGGGCTGCAGGAAAGATGGGGAGGGGCTCTTCATCAGGGAGTGCAGTGGTAGGATGAGGGGTAATGGTTTTAAGATGAAAGAGGGGAGATTTAGATTAGGTATTAGGAAGAATATTTTTTTTTCCTGTGAGGGTGGTGAGGCACTGGCACAGGTTGTCCACAGAGATCTTCTTGATGTCCCATTGCTGGAAGTGTTTGGAACTGGGCTGGATGGGACCTTGAGCAACCCAGTGTAGTGGGAGGTGTCCCTGTCCATGGCAGGGGGGAGTTGGAACTGAATGAACTTTAAGATCCCTTTCAACACAACCCATTCTATAATTCTATGATTGTTTATCTGAACTTTCTCAACAATATTAGGTGTTTCTTACCTGAACATACAAATATTTAAAATAATTAATGTTTTTTCTTTTTATCTCTACTCTTCACTTAAGTGAATACAGACAGTGTTCCAGTTGTATTTTACACTTCAAATACCTTGGGCAAGGAAACTTCATAGGGGAATAGGCTTTCTATGACAACTTTTTCAGTGGCAGAATGGCAGCAGGTCTCAAATGTATCAAACCTCCTTTATTCAGATACAGATATCAATTATTATTATTTTAAAGCAACCCAATAACATTTTTTTAAATATTTCATAGTAATTTCTTGGAAGTATTTTTTCACAAACAACAATTTGTCAGAATACAATATATGTCTGTACTATACATATCTATAAACACTTTTTCTGACTGAAAGTAATAATTTTCTAATAGCCTCAAAATACATAGGGAATGTCTTTCTAATACTTCATTCCTATTTTATTTTATTACTTTCCTGATTGTTACCAGCTGTTGAAAATTTACTCATTGGTTCATCTTGGGCAATTGCCTTTAGGTGGTCTTGTTTGAGCACGCAGGTTGGTCAAGAGGTCCCTTAGAAACTCAACTGTTTTGTGATTCTGATCCTTTCTTGAAACTATATTTCTGCTAAATTGTCAGAATCTTTTCTGCAAGGTAATAGTAATTGGAGTAAAATGTATTTTCTTCACAGGGGTTCAAATATATTAGAAACTAAGAGGTCCAGAAAAATCAGAATAGATTTGCATGGAGGTTTACCATTCAGAAATTTCACTTTAACTTTCATGATCCCTTTGAATAATGCCAGACATGTTTTTTTTCATGGCTGACTCTAATTTAGCTATAGTAAAAAGTTAATGAATACCACCAGTGGCAGCCAGTAGGCTGACAAGATTGTCTTAGATTTTCCGTGCTTAGCTCAGCCCTTCTCCCTGAAAAAGTGTCTCATCTCCAAAAGACTCTTGAAGTTATGATTAACAAAAAAGATGAAGTTAATTCAGTTAGCTTAACTGAATGTTTAAGGGGAGACAGCGGAAAGCTATGCAAATTTAAAAAGTAATCACTTAAAAGGTGGAAAGTGCTGTTCATATCTGACTTTATTAACATAAACTCATTCCTCTTTACTTGCTATTAAATGGCAAATCATCTTTGAAATCAGGAAAACCTTGTTAATGAAAGAGCAATCAGGAAGTAGAAAAGAAGTAGCTGAGAAAAGTTATTCAAATGGGATTTAAATGGTTACAAAACTTTCAATTTAGTGTATTTCCTTTATATTATAGGAGATTTAACTGGTTCACTCAAACCAAACTGTTCAGTGATCTCTATTTCTTTTGCAGAGGTTGAACAGTTTGCATTTTTAAGATATACTTTTTTAAATTCTATTAAAAACTAGAAGAAAATACTATGCAGGTCTCATGCCAAAACTTAAACAGTGTAATAGAGACAGAATTTTGGTATTTATGTCTCAAATTATCCCATTTAACATCATGGATCCCTGTGTCTCACAAATATCTATACTTGGCTATTAAGGTTTTCCAGACATAAAAGCTCATGTCATCTAATGTTACTGTCTGAATTGTAGGATCTAGTTTCAGCAGGTGATATGAGTTTCTGTTACATTTTATTGAAAGGAAAAGGCATCTCCAGAGGATGATTCATTGTGGCTGTCTTAGAGGGGATGAATTGCCCCCTTGAGGTAGCAATTTCTCTTCATAAAACATACATTTTAGATGACTGATCTTAAGTATTGCGAAACCCCTATCTAATGTTCATTCAGAAAGATACAGAATGCTTTTTTCTAGACATGTGAAAAATCTCCAAGGGTGGAAACTGTAGGACCTGGTCAATGCTTGACTGTCCTAATACTGAAAAAAAATGTCATATATCAAATCAGAACCTCTCTTGTTTCAATTTATATCCACTGTATTTCAAACTGAAGCTGATGGGTGTAATTTTTTCCCCAATCCTGAGAAGTGTGCTTCAAGTATGTTTAACAAATACTTTCAAGAGTGAAGTTCTATGAGGAGTTTGAGTGATGAATGCCAATTTCACCCTTAAACAGGGTCACATGTCAAAGAGAAAGAGAGAAGTATAGTTCTTTTCTTTGTCCACTGTATAATAACTCAATGTTTTTACCATTCATCCATGAAAGTGAACAATGTGAGTTTAGAATCCTCAAGGAACTTCCCACGTGTTTTACATGACACAGATATTAATAAATTGTGAAATTCATGCTGGCGAAGGGAGCACAACTCCAGACAATATCCCACGTATTCATTACAAGAGTTGTGCTGTTCATTTTCTGTTAAATATGGAGTAATTTTAACAGACTGGTTATGCAGCCAAAAAAAAAAAAAAAAAACCAGAACACAAGGCAGCACTTGATAGAAATTTTAACATCTAAGTCAAGAAAGTAGTCCTAAGAAAATCATACCCATGATGTTTACCCTTCCAGGAGCCCTTGGGGATATTAGCCTTACTGGCTACATTGATGTCTCTGAATAATATGTTCCTGTCTTAGAAGAAAAGAAAACAGCACAACGCTATCAAATCCATTTCATCTCATGTAGCTACAATTGTGTTTCAATCATCTTTGATCATTCGAACAGCTGTTTTCCAGGTTTAGACATAAATGTCTGCACTTGCAATGCACATAGAACTAAAAGCACTTTCTGCAGTGCCTGCTTCACTCTGAAGTTACAAGAGCAGAAAAAGTCAAATATAGAAACAAATACTATGAAATCACTATTTTTAATGTGATCTCTAAGGAGAAGGCTCAGAGGAGATCTTATAGAAACCTTCCATTTCCTGAAAGGGCTACAAGAAAGCTGGGGAGGGACAGCTGCAAAGGCTTGTAGTGAGGGGCAATGGGTACAAACTGGAGAGGGGCAGATTTAGACTGGACATTAGGAAGAATTTCTTCACCATGAGAGTGGTGAGACACTGGCAGAAGTTGCCCAGGGAAGCTGTGGCTGCCCCATCCCTGGAGGTGTTCAAGGCCAGGTTGGATGGGCCTTGGGCAGCCTGAGCCAGTGGGATGTCCCTGCCCATGGCAGGGGGGTTGGAACTGGATGGTCTTTAAGATCTCTTCCAACTCAAACTATTCTATGATTCTATGACAAGTTAACTTGTTCTTCCAATTACTTCACTTCTTAAAAATATTTGCGTACAGATCAGTGTAGAGTGTAATAATCATAAAATTTATCCCATACATTGACAAAAAATATAGCGGTTAATCTGTGGTGTTGGTTTATATAGTATGAGGGAAAAAAATCACTGCTATTTCTTAGAAGAAAATACTTGAGTTTGTTTTTTATTTCTGTTTGTATCCAGAAGAAGTCATTGCATTTAAAACTTGTTAACCACGTCAAGCTCTAGAAAGGAAAACTGCTTAATATGAATCATTGAGTGGCTCTGTGGTGTTTGGCTGCCTGCTGGATTAAACCATGACAGTTCCTTAATGTATAAGTGCACTAGTTTCTTCTCATTTCTCTTCTTACTTTGCTCCTGATCCCTCCTATGGTGCCTTAACTGCTTAGTAGTGATAGGCTGGGAGTTTGTCAGCCGCTCAGCTGGCTAAGGAGAGAAAACAGATATTAAACCTCTGCTGCACCTGTTCTTTCTCACAAAACTTTGTCCCTTTGAGAGCTCTTACTCTCTCTCTCTTTCCGATTCAGTTGAAATTGCCCCGTAGATACAAAAAATGTGAGGTGAACCAAAGAATGTAGCATACTGTGATCCTACAATCTTAATCACCTTACGAAACTGAATTAAAAACCCATCTACTACTGAAAAGTGATTCAAATAAAAGATGTGTTTATTAAATTTAAAGCTTAGTCCTCATATATTTGTATTAATGTACTGTACATTTTATGTAAGAAATATGTTTAAGATTTTTGCCATATGCTTGGTCAAACATTGGAAACCTACAGATGTGATTAGGATTGTTTTTTTTTCTTTTCTTTGACCCTAAGGTAACTTGAATTCCAAATATTGCGAATCCTGATAATTTCTGTTTAAAAATTGCACCTACTGAAACATGAGAAATGGCTCTATTTTTGTAAAACTATATTTGGATCATCACAAAAACTGCAGCTATTTCAATCTGTTTGTCGGATTCCTGTGTAGCTTTGTATTATTGTAATGTACGATTTGGCTGCTGTATGCCCTCTCTACAAGGTTTAATAATGAATTATCTTGGTTTTGTTTCCTTGTCTTTTCAGTGAAAAAAGCAATTGAACTGAAATCAAGAGGAGTCAAGATGTTGCCCAGCAAAGACAGTAACCACAAAAATTCTGTCTGTAAGTTGTTTATACCATTAGTGACTGCATATATCTTTTTGAGGTCTATCAAATATACAAATTAAAGAGAGAGGTGTCGGGAAACTATGGTCATGAAATGGATATTATGCTTTCAATTGTCACTGAATTAGAACTCCGCTGGTAATATTGAGGGTGTAGAAGGCAGAATATGGTGTTGTAATGTATGAAATATATTGATTTGAGGGAAAAAAAATATATCTATCGAGATATTTAGAATTCAGAGATGCAGGGCAAGTTATCAAATCCAAGCAGAGTAGTACCATGTAGACTTTATCAATTTAGTACTGTGGATAGGGAAATTATCTTAGCATTTTCTGGATCTAAGTTCATACTTCCCAATCTTTCCTCCCCCCTCAGTTAACATCACAGCTCCAATTCTTCTGCCTCCTTGCCAAACTGTGTCCAATCCTGTGATGCAGCACAGCAGGGGTTAAAAACTGCTGTAATTCCCAGCTTTTCAAAAAGGCGAAGATCAGAACATCAGCTTCCCTTCAATGCATGTTTCGTGCACTCTGGAATGACATCTGTTTAGACCCTCTACACCTTTCCCCCTGCATATATTGTAAGGGTAAAAGCAAGATGTTATTGATGGAAGTATAAGGCTGTTATTTTTTTGATTATCACTGTCCCCGAACAACAGGTAATGTGAGCAGCAGCCTGAGAACTCTTACTCCGCTAATTAGGGCAGTCTTGAAAGAAGAAAAACACAAGATAATTTTATATTTTGGAAAAGAGAGCTTATCTTAGCCCTTTCAAAAAGCCAAAGGCTAAGCCAGCGTTCACCCCCAAACCATTAAAAGTACTTGTATAGTGATTAAGATGTATTTGAATTAATTAATTCTTCATCTAATAACACTGAACTCAGTGGAGTGAAACCCAGGTTCTGTTTGCCTCATTGTGTGCTCTTCTGCCGATACAGAGAGAATGAGTTTCTTGAAGGTTATTGTCTAGGGGATATGATTTGGTCTCTGTGTTTCTGCAGTGCACTGTTCGATGCAAAGTATGTGTTTTGATATGCTCACTGGAACCAGAGCCATGACAATTTCCTACTTTAAATATTGCAAATTGATTGTGTGGCACTCAAAAGGAACTTTTTATACAAGGTACGGAAGAAAGAGTCGATCCATCTCTTTGGTGTTTGTACCTGAATGGGGGATTATTTCATTATTTATGACTTACTTCTGGGAGCTGTGTGATCTTTGCTACATTTTCAGAGGACATACTGTCAGACACCACATTTAATTACAGACAGTAGAAGTAAGACAGGCTATGGAGGAAGTTACAAAGCAGCCTACAGTTTTCTTCAAATGTAATATCTTTTGTCCCTTTTCTCTTTGTGTTTTGACTTGTGAAGCTTTATTATCATGTATGACTCTTCAACACAAACCTCAGAAGTGCATTATTATTTTATTCCCATTAGTTTTACATATATGAAGCTTATAAAAGTGATAAAATACAGTTGGATTCAAATATATTTTGGTGCTCTTTATAAAGAAAACCTTTAGTTTTTAACCATGTTTCTTGCTAGTAATTGTGTTGATGAAAAAATAATTGGAAATTCAACTTCAGGGGACTGATAAGAATGGCAATTGTCACTTGATGTCAATTAGAAAATCCCTAGAAAGACTTACACCTGTCCTCATTTTTGTATGTTAGATCTTTTAAGAATATCTGTCTATAAATCAGGAGGCTTATTTTTGTGTTTTGTTTTATAAGGGTAGATAGAATATGAATACCAGCACAGCAAATGCTGTGAGTGTGTCCTGTCAACCCCAAGATCTGCAGGTTTCCCACAGCTCTTCCTCCCAATCGCAACCTGTGAGCAGCTGCAGAAAGTGTTTCACAGTGGCACAACTCTGTTAGGATTTAGGCAGAAAATGTTGCCAATGTGCTGATAATTCCTTGTGGGATGCAGAACAGTATTTCAGTTCTGCACAGTTGAATCTCACTCCTCTTCTCATGAATCTGCTTAGATTCCTGAATGCTTTCTTTCAATTGTTGTACCATCCTTTATAAAGAGTCAGGTAGCAAATATATTGGTGAATGGTCAATTTATTATGGGAAAAAAAAAATCATTATATGTTATGTCACTCCCCAGGGAAAGAAGAGGTATTTGCTAGTTAGTACCTTTAGCATTTGGTCAGATGTAATGGAATTATGATTAATTTATTCAAGGAAATGGGAAAAAGGTGGGAAAGATAATTGAACTGAAGTATGGCCCTGGTTCATCCAAAGTGTGAGCTGGCCTACAGAGAGCTTAAACAGTCCACTTGGCAAAGTTTTGGAACACTAAACTGGGAGAAGGTAAATGGAGAGGCAGCTCTGATGGTTACTTTTTCACAGCTGGTCCTCATTAGTGCTTAAGCTGCCACAAACACTGGCCAAATCCAATGCCAAACGTATTTCACCTTAGTTGTCTGAAGCCAATCTCTCAGAGGAGCAAGGAGAAGAGTTTATGAATCTCATTAGTGGAAGTAAATCAAATTACATCTGGTTTGGTGTCCATCTGTTAAGTTGCAGGCTCGGTCTACTCACTTTTTTTCACTTACAAGGTAATATTCTTGCCCAGCGACTCTGTCAGAGGGTGATTATTGCTTCCCAACTCCTGGGCATTAACTCTATAGTAGAGAGATTGTACAAGGAGCATCCTGTACATCCAAGAGGAGGAGAGCCCTCATGAAGTGGACCATGAGGACAGACCGTCGTTAGGCAGCTGCAGTCCTTTTATAACAAAAGGCTCTATTTCTATGCAAGTAGGAGACTCCTGTAGTTTACCTTCTCAAGCTGAGCCTCTGATACAAACCAAGCAGTTACCTTTGGTCACTCCACGTGCAAAGGATGAACGAGTACAGGTCTTGATTGCTTCAGTACAACAGTTTATGGGACACTGGGAAGGTAGGGACATAAATATAGATTTCTTACTCAGCATCTGTGTGAATCTTGGGCTCCGGTGTGGTCTGCAGCAGCCCAGGGGCTGAGCAGGGTTAGGAGAGCAGACAGCCCTGGCAGCCCCTAATGCCCTCAGCTCTAATGCTGTAGTCGCAGGGCAGCATCCCGCTTCCAGACTCCTTCACCACTGGAAGGAATAAAGCACAGGAATGCAGCAAGCTCACTGCAAATGCCAGGGAATTTCAATTTTCTGAGATAAGATGAAAAACAGAGATGCTCATAAAGTTTACATAGGGCATGCAAATCTCTCAGTGCAATAATGCTGGAATGGGATGGCATCAACGAGAGTGAAGCAGCTGGGAGAGCCCATTTCCTGAGTTTGCTCTTGTCAAAATGCAGTATGGACTGTGGCTCGAGTCACACAACTGAGCAAACTGTAGGGAATGTCCAGATTGTGGAATTGCAACAGAGATTAACAGAAAAAAATTAGATTCTTTGAAAAAATATTGTATATATTGCACCATGTTAAAAGTCCATAGTAGTTACTGAATATTGAGCGACTTTAGCTTTGCAAAGTGTTTAGTCTGTGAACTACCATTTTTAAACGTGACAGATCTGTAGGTATTCACTGAGTAAAAATGTTTTAAACTTGACTAAAGCCATTTCAGGCTTCTGCAGTATTATTTGATCATACATTTCAGAATATCAGAAAAAACACATGTTAAATGGTTTGAAGAGTGTGACTTTGTTTAGAGTAAGATTAATACATCCTCTGAAAGCTTAGCTCCACAGTTTATCCAAACAGTTCTTCACCCTAAATATGATTAAAAGAGCTATTTTTAAGACAATGCTTTTTGCTGTCTAGAACCAGAGAACAAATTATTTTACAGACTAACTATTGATTGTTTGCAGCACATTAAGGTGAATTACTGGCAGACACTGTTGAAACTGTAGTGATTGATACCAAAACAGGATTATTACATTCCTAATTCTGTTTAAGAAAGAAAGAATGACAGCAGTCATTCTTTATTTTGTTATTGTGTAACTGACAAAAATGTCTTAGTATATTGCAATGTAGAGTTAAAATGTGCTCATGGCAAAATTTGAGGATGCAATTTGGTTGCTTACCGATATATTCTGTGCATTTTAATTAATTGGCAATTTTGTCTTCTTAATATTTGGCTACTGATAAATTTGTTTTGATAGTAGCAAAACGATGACTAGTAAAAGTTTTTCTCTTCAGTGAATGAAAGATTATTTCCCTAAGAAGGACAATATCAGACACAATAGCATTTAATAGCGTAATTTTCTGACTGGTTCATTTTTATTCCTTAGTAAAGAACAATTTATTTAAGAACTTTTGTGTTTTGAAAAGATCAATACTTAGAAATCAATTACAAACCAATGTGTAAACAAACTCGTACAACAATTGCTGGTGGTCATCTCAAGTTACAGTTATAAATGTAAAATTATTGCTAACTACTATTTTTTTTGTAATGAAATGTATAGCTTGCCATGATATAAATATAAATTTCTTACTATTTCTTTTCATATTTAAACTATCTGTCTTCTTCATTGTTTCCCCAAAATTATTTTGTTGTGTAAGTAATTTTTAAGACATTTTTCCCGAATTATTTTAGGAAGCAAGAAAATCTGTGTAACAATACATATTATTATTTGCACACGCAATAGAAAAAAATCCAGCAAAAGTTCTAAAATATTTTTTGTGCGTTGAATCTTCACAGCTAAAATTCCATTTTTTAATGACTTTAAGTTTTCACAGCTATCGTGTATTATGTTGGGGTCAAGTGGTAATCAAGAAATACTCTTAAATATTAATTTTTCTGATGGTTTTCAGTGTCCAATTTCAAATAAACAAATAAAACAACACGAAAGCTATCGCACACTCTAAAGTTATGCTCTGATCGTAGATAGGTTTAAAATAATCAAATACAGCATCTTATACTTTATCCTTATGTAATTTAAGATACTTTGCATTGTTGATAGGACTGATTGCCAATACACATGAAGCAAAACAAACCAACCAATTAATTATAGGAGGTTATGTATCGAAAGATCCTATGCTTTTGATCTTGTATGTTTAAAGTTCTCAACACGGAATCTTAGGATTTCCTTTTATAAATACCACTGTCTTTTAAAAACTTCTCTTTCCTAAGCTCTTCATAAAACATTGCAACACAAGGGTAAAAAGTAACAGGATTTATTTGTAGCTCTTTTCTGACCTTTGTTGAACATCTGTTCAGTATCTTCTATGTTTACTGGTAGATATATCAGTGATGGAGTCATCATCTCTGGAGGTATTCAAAAGACTGGTGAATGTGATGCTTAGGGAGTTGGTTTAGTGGTGGACTTGGCAGTGTTAGGTTAAGGTCAGTGATTCTAAAGGTCTTTTCCAACCTGTCCTATCCTATCCTATCCTATCCTATCCTATCCTATCCTATCCTATCCTATCCTATCCTATCCTATCCTATCCTATCCTATCCTATCCACAATTGTAGATAAAATACATAACACATAATATTCCATTACACCGTTTACCATATGTCTAATAAGAGATTAATGACTCTATCTCCTTTTTTACTAAGTATTATGGAATGAAATTAGGCAGTAGGAATAAATAACTTTGGCATTAACCTTTAACAATTTTATAAAGCTTTAATAAAACAGAAGGGATAATTACCGTGATATACTATGTTCTATCATAGAATGTAATAATACAGAGTTGGCCAAGTGTTAAAGAATTTAGGCTCTTCAGAGAAGATAAGTATCCCTATGCAATGAAGTTCTATAGTGCTTTTTTACTAGATTATATAAATTGCTTCATAAATCAGTTTAGTAAATTATACTTGGTGTTTCTAAATAAGCCCCTATCACAGCAGGAGTTTAAATATCTTTTAAAATACTATGGAAAACTCTTGCTGTGAAGAGAGCTACCACCTAAATATATTTGTGAAGAAAAGCATTACTTGCAGCTACAAGCAAAAAAAAAGGTGCTTAATCAATTAGTTAATAAATTATTTACATTTTTAATTAATAAAATAACCAGAAGAAAGCATTTATTAAAATATGTAAAACGAGATGTAATCTGATTGAATTATGGACAGTTAAAAGGAATTGTTATCCAGGTAGGAAGCTGAAACTACCATTACATAATTTTCATATAGAGTTATAGAACACTACTGATGATCTAAAATGAGCGTTCATACTATAGGCTAAACCAACATTGAAATCTGTTATTTTCATGGTAAAAGACTTAAGAATAAGCAGTCTTTTTTTAGCAATTAAAGCTCTGTATAAGTTAACTATTCATAAAGAATTAAAATATAAACATTAATACTTTTATATAGCTTTGTTGGCTTAACCCCCAGACTCAGTTAAAAATACAGATGTGGGCAGTAAATAGATTGGCAAAATGAATCTCTGGGGATTAAAACAAGGTATGTAAATTATGAAAGCAATCAGAATTTGTGGGTGAGTGAATTCAGACTTCTGGAACATAAAAAACATTAAACCAATTTTAATTACAGTAAGAAGTATGACACTTCTATGCAGTGAAGGTGTGCTGAAGAATATAGATACCCTCACTATCAAGATTCAGTTTTCCCACCCCCTGCAAGGAGATTTCCAGATTTCCACAGTGTTAATATCGTGGTAATAAAAGTTGAACACTGGCTGTTCGTGCATGTTGAATATGTATTTATAACCTATTTTCTAGGTTGTGGGAGGATATCTTAAGAGTTCTATAGAAGGTCTTGTACTATTTTCCTTCTTCAGAATTTGTTCTTTACACTGTGAAATCCTTTGGAAAATAATTTCGACTGCATTGGCGTAGCATCTCACTGTCAGTTGTTAGTCTGTCACACTGGAATGTATCTATTCCTGCAGCTCTTCTGAGCAGAACTGAAAAGTGCCAGTGTCAGATGTGTTTGGAACAGGGGAGTTTTGTTTGGTGACAGCTAATTTATCAGCTTCAAATCAGTTTGAGTTCGCTCCTCCTTTCACCTGGGAAAAAAAGGCTGAAAAAACTTACACAACACTTGAACAATACATCCATTTCCTCAGTAATGTACATTGAAGAGCTTGAAATATTTTTGAATGGGATCAAAAAATCCAAGAAGGAACTAAAATAGAAACAAATGCATTGGGATATATTTGGAAGGAAAGGACAAGCCCCTGATTCAGGGGGAAGGGATTATTCAACATGATGTGTCCTTCTACTGAAATTGAATTGTTGTGCTTTAAAAGAGGAAATAGTTACTCAACTACATAATCTTAAAAATATAAAAAGAAAGAACAATCCAGAAAAATCACCAAATTCTTGACTAACTTTTTCTGTTTTATGTCAGCATACTTGAGAAAGAAGGGATTGTAAGCGTAGTACTCTGGCTTGTATGTATGCTCCTGTCTTACAAGCTGTATGAACTCAAGCACGAGTGGCAAGATCTCTTCGTCATATATCAAAGCCATGTAAGCATTAATATACATAATGGTAATTAAAAATGGTTAATTCTGAAAAAGCTTAATCTAGCAGCAAATAATTATATCTCAAAGTCTGTGTTTTTCCGCTAATGCAAGATGCTATTTGAATTCTGTCACCTCGCTCTCTCACTGTTTTCTGCTTCAAGCTCCTAACATGAAAGGTCTCCTGCACAACCAAAAGAGATGTCTGAAAAATGCATGCACATCTTCCCTAGCTTAATGTTTTTGAACTGAACTCTGACGCTCAATGTCTCTACTAGAGGAGCTATAAAGTCAGTGAATTATCGAATTACCAGGAGTTAAACAGTATGGTTTCTCTAAGCTGACATTTCCTGTGGCATATATTATTTTATTCAGGATGCTACTTTTTATTGCCATATCAGCTTTTCCTTCATGTTTTTGAAGTCGCCTGGGAAACCTGTTTTTTTACGGAGAAGTTGTATTTCTTTCTCAGTCGTACCAGGCCTTGTTTTCTGAAGTCTGAAAATGCATCTGCAGTACGGAACAGCAGAAGCTAAAATAAACTCCTTTGTCATAAATGACAAGCACTTACCTTAAGTATAAATATACACCATGAAACACCATCTGCTGGAATATTACTCTCTTGTACTTATGGAATAGATTAAAAATTGATTCTACATTTTGCTGTATGAAAGTTCAAAAGCACTTGAACACTTAAAATATAGTTTTTGAATTCTTTACTTTGTTGTTTTTCAGTTAAACTAATCACAGTAATTTCTGGTCTAGTCCTGCAGCAGAAGTGCTGATGTGCAAGACAGGGTTTCTCATGACAGAGGATGAGACTTTTTAGAGAGGCAGAGCTTGTATCTCACATCACTGTCACTGTAAAACCAGAACATGCCTGGAATTTCAGTCTATTTCTATAAAATCATATTTCAATTTTTGAGTGTTTCAGTTTTATTCTCCCATTTCTTATTGTCTTAATGTATGTATTTCATCTTGATTTTGTTCAGAGCAACCCTTGTGGTGCTGTGTTTCAGATTGTGACCAAACCAGTGTTGGTAACACACCTACCAGAGCTGTGACTGATACTGAGCATTGCTTACACAGTGTCCAGGATTTTTCTTTTCTCATTTTGCGCCCAACAGCGAGTAGACTGGGGATGGACAAGTGTTTGGAAGGGGACACAACTGGAAAAGCTGACTCAAATTGACTGAAGAGGTGTTCCAGGCCACCAAGTTTGGCAATAAATACTATGGGTAGTCTTCCCAAGATAGATAGGCTTTGATTGGCATTAATCTGCTGGAGGGAAAATGTAGCAGGCGATGGGAGGTATGTGCATGGTAGCTGGCAATGCCTTTGCATCACTTGGTTGGGGTTTTTTTTGTTTCTTCTCTTTTATTCCCCCTTCACTGATTAAACTGTCTTTTTCTCAACCCACAAGTTTTTTACTTAATTTTGCTCTTCCAATACTCTCTCCTGTCCCACTGGAAAGGTAGTAAAGTGAGTGAAGACCAGGTAGGTGCTCAGTTGCTGGCAGGGGTCAACCTACCACAGCGCAGAAACATTTCACTAACCACAACTTAGATGCTTTACCAAATTATTCTCTTGTGAATGTCTTTGCTCAGCCTATGCTACAGCCTCGTCATCACATATTTTTCCCTCCTTACGTCTTTACACCATGGTTTCTCAATCCCAGACTCTGACTAGAGAGTTTCCATCTCCCTTCATCTCCTTATTCCTTCATTCCTCCCATGTGCTAGTCTCTTTTTTCTCTCCATTTCACTTCCCAGCTCTCTTTTATTATCTTTTATGATTATTGATCTCTCTGCATACTGTTTGCAATTCTTCTCCTTAAGTATCTCAGTGTCTCTCTTTGTCTTAGGTTTCTATGCTTTTCTTTTTTCTCTTGTCAGACCCTAATGGTTCATTCGAACTTTCTGACAGTTGCCTTTAAATCCAGCTCTTGTTCCATGTGTATTTGAATTTGGCAACTGGATTCTTCTTTCAGAAAGCCTGGTAGAAGAAGAGTAGATGGTTGTACAGGAAAGACCAGCTCTCAGTTGGTCTGGATGTTCATTGGTCTCTGGAAGTGGAGAGTACTACAGGGACAGGACACTTCAAAGTCTTTTAGGTGCACAAAACCCATAAAGGTCAGTTTTGTAACAAATAAAAGTTTTGCAGTATGGCAATGATAATATATTTCCTGGAAAATCGTCTTCAACGTTTTATGAGCGGAGAACTGGATTTTTTTCTCCTATCTCTCTCAAAAGTGAATGGCATGTATAAACAATAATGATTTCCATTTAATAACATTTAAACATGAATAAATAAATCCACGGCAGACTCCTGAAAAGGAAAATTTAATCCCTAATAGCCTCTGATTGATAAAGGAATGTACAAGTGTAAGAGGAATTTTTAAAACAACATTGCTGAGCGACTTTTAGACCATTGAAACTATCAGCCCTGTCTATGATAATTATCTGATCTTTGCTCATGTTTCGCCATCCACTTGTGTCTCTAGAATGTGTAATTAGACATTACTCCTTCAGGCTTTATAGAGGAATTATATGACCTTGCAGCTGAAATATTCAGGATAAATGTCACAGATCGATCAAAGGCATGGGAACTCAAATTTCACTCTTTGGCGAGACTGATCAAGCATATATAGAGAACAGAAGGAATAAAACAATGTTTTCTTCTATGGTTTTTATTAAGTTTTTATTGTAACTATGCAGCAACCAAACAAAAGGCACCACTGGGGTCCTAATGTCCTCTAAGGACAAAAAATTTTCTGGAGGACAAAGGAGGACAGTTTTCTGGATATAATATAAAAGTTCGATAGGACATGAGCTCAGTTTTACACATTCCACGATTTTATCCCTGCCTGAGGAATTGATGTATGATCCCTATCATGTGTGGCACAGATGTGACTTGTGAGTTATCTACTTTCTTACCCATTCAGCCCAACACCACCCTGCTGAAAAGCCAGACAAAAGAGGGTTTACAACTCTTCCACATTTACTTGTAAATGTAAAAACTTTCATGTGGATATAACCTTCAGGTCTACCTATACAAACGTTTCTATAAGGTCTTAAAACCGGTCATTGTCTATGGTAAAGAGCCATTTAGGTTGTTTTAGTCAGTGAGTGTAAGAGCTATGGTAGCCTTTGCTTGCTTGCTTCATTGCTGCTTGTTCCTATAGCTTCCTTTCATCAGTGCAGACTCTTTGGTAGGCTCTTTGGCAGGTACTTTGTTTTAGCAAATCTTCTTTTTGTTGACAAAAGTTGCCCACAGCTCTGCAATTCTGTTTAGTTGAGGTTTTTTTTTCTTCCCTTTAAGATTTTGCTGCCTCCTGCTGCCTCGGGATGGGATAAGCACTGATAAGTACATTTAACTGGAAATAACAGAGGGTAGAGATAAGAGAGAAAGTCGCCATTAGTAAAGAAATTAGTGCCTTAAAAATGTAAAAGGAAGGGAACTGACTATAAATAGAATAAAGCCGGCACGACCTTTTAGATGAAAGTTAGAGAAAAAGAGATGTTAAAAGCATATGACAGAGTTTGTTCCAACAGTAACCTTATTAACACTTCAGGCTTAAAATGCTGTTCTCTACCAACTAATAAAAAGAGCCCATCTGCTACACACCAGGTAACTAAAGCTCATAAGGAAAAATGCTTGGCAAAGGGAGAATAAGAGACAAATCTGTCCAGTTAGCTGGAATTGGATTATGATATGGGAATTCTCCAGTTCTATAGCAGCAATTTTGCATTCTATATTAATTCTATACAATAAATACAAGTACACAGATCCTATCGGTCTACATGTGTCTCAGTTGCTTAGAGCATTTCTCAAATGTTTAGTCTGATCCAACAGCAAAGATTTTAGTCCTCTTGACATATTTTGAATGCAAAATAACAACTGCACGATACCTAGAGGCATATTAGAGAAGCATAGTAGCTTCCTCTCACAAAAAGTAGGAACAATATCTCAATGAGTGACATGATGTTGCCATTAATGTAATATACCTATATATGAAACCAATTTCATACTCCTTTCTCACCAAAATATATTTACCTAATATTGAAATAATGATTTTGGTATAAATTAAAACTTAGTCCTAATTTTTCGTATTGTTGGTAATATGTTTCCCCTGTCTATTATTAGTGCTGGCTAATGATACAGGTAACCTGTGTTTAAGGGGGTAGTAGAGTTACAACTTATATTCGCTCTCTCATTTTTCTATTTCATTTATTGTATAGACGGAATGAAAGATTTGTTAACATAGTTGTGTATTATTATGCATTTTAAACTCTGTGTTAAGCAGCTAACACATTATCTTGCTCAACGATCAGATAAAAGTTTTATATTTCTCCTGTCTGTACAAGAGAGGCTATTGGCGTATTCACTCTTGCTGAAAGCTCTTTAATTGATAAAAGCTCTTTAATTGATAAAAGCTCAACTAGAATTCAGGACGCCTCGTAAATCCTAGCTGCCTTCTACTCCTCCTTGCAAACAGTGTTCCTCTGGATTAACAGAGTAGCAGAGTCAGCCTTAATGCTCGCAGGATGTCATCAAGTGTCTATAAACAGTACTATATAAAGATCTCAAATATAATTGTAATTACTAATATTTAAAAGCTGTAAAGGTGGCAACGCGCATAGGTTTTAACACATCGTTTAATATGAATGCTTCTTCATGGACACAGAAAAAAAAACCCAAACCATCTTTTATGGGAGAGTTAGAGGACAACTTCTTTACTGGATCTAAAAGTCAATCAACATAACATAAAACAATTAAAATGCTTATAAGAAATATCTGGGAAAAAATTGGTTTTTACCATCAGCAAAATTATATATTATCTACTGATATTATTCTAAAATGATGGCTGGTTAAATCGTTATCGCTAAGGCTTTAATTTTGAAAATTAAACTACGCAAAATTCAGTCTAAAGCAGAAATGCATAAATACATTTCTGAAAGTTACAGAGTACACAAAAAGAGGGGCTTAGGCTGGACAATGTTGAACAGCCTTACCTATACCTCCCTAATCAGCTCATCTTTAGGGGATATTTTTCTGTCCATTATAAATAAAACATAATTTGTTTAGATATAGAGCTTAAAAAATCATTATTAAAGGGTTTTAACTCATGGTCTTAATAAATAATAAAAAAAGAATAAATTTGCCCTGTCAGATTCTATTTCACAGTGTTTTAAGCGGAACTCCCCCGATCTCCAGTCATAAAAACTTGACTATAAAGACTTGAATGGTTGTGTAGCTATTTAGAATTCCCCACAGATAAAGGGCTGCACACCATTACCTGTAACTGCTTAGATGAGGGAAAGTAACAACTTTACACGCAAAAGAAAAAGGGCTTTTGAGACCTCGTGAAACAATATACATGCACTACCAGCACAGTATATGTGCCCCTTGCCTCTCATGGTTTATACCCTTGGTGTCCCAAAGCAAAAAACTACTTGTTCAGTCCTTCGGTACAGTGACAGTGACACCAAAGTCTCACTGCATGTTTGCAACAGAGAATGAAAACAGATAGAAATGAGAATTTAACAAAATAGACTGACATCAATAAGTCTTTTCTTAAATGTTTATGTCTGCATTTTTCAGAAGGTCGAGCACTTCTGGCAAAAGAAAAGAAAAATAGTAATTGTTAGTAATTGAAATGTTAAGACTAAAAACTAATATGGTAGCGCACCTACTAATTTTCTGAGAGTTTCTTAGCAAAGTCGCTGTCGGTCCTTCTCTTAGAACAGAAAAATGTTGGCAAAATTTATCATACTATATGTACAACTCCAATTTTTACACCAAAGATCTGTTTAACAGAGGAAACCAAATGGAAAGGTATTTTATGACAGTTGTTTAATGGTTCCTTGGTTTAAATATATAAGGAGTAAAAAATGTTATAGAGAAGAGAGGTAAAACCACCTAATATCAGCTTTTCTTTTAAAAGAGCAAACATGACTTCAAGCCTCTCCTATTAATGATGTTTACATTTAAAAGATTATTTTACATAATGATGGCTTAATGTCTCTGTGGTATTCTCTTTGGGTAGCAGACTCTAAATAATCATAGTCATGTGTACTGTGGTTCAGCTTCATTACTTTTATTACTGAAATTTCCCATCTTTGATTGAATTTACCCCTGGAATAGAGAGTATTACGGAGTAATACTTTCATTTTTCTCGCAAAAGCTGTTCCATTTGCTATAAAGATATTTATTTAACAACATTTTGGAGCCTGAGGAAAGGTTCTGATGCCCTTCCTCCTGGGACAATGCCGTAACCAGCAGGGTGAAGTTCTAAATCTGTGACTTACTGGTAAGGAATTTAAAAGGTTTTGAAATAACCACATTTCAGAATTTCTAGTAGCCTACTGCTACAGCAGTCACATAGCAAAGGTATTTACAGTTATCTGATCAAGTCAGAGGAGGAAACTGAGGGTTTTCTTCCCCCCCGGATAAGCAGTTTCCTTATACTCGTGAGCAATACTGCCTTCTGCTACGTATTATGAATGACAAATAAGACTATTCAACTGTTTCTAGGTCTGCTTTATCTATATGAAAAGTTCACTTTAGCAGCTTTATGGTTCAGTTCGTAGAAAACTGAGAAAACATAACAGTTAGATGTTAAAGTTGCTATCCCAGAATATGTTTCAGCTTTGAATTGCAAAATGAATACTTGCTGTAATATTAACATCCACAAAGCTTGTCGCCTTTTATTTCAGCAGTTTCTCTCCCAAAAATCAGAACTGTGGCACTGCAAGTGCAAAAGAACTTGCACTCTTTCCTGACTATTTATAGATGCTGGAGGAAGGCTCATTCTTGCTTAGGTATTATTCTTGAAATCTTAATGGTTGATCAAGATTCAGCCTTAGACAAAATATTCTACATATTGTAAGCAAATAGAAAGATAGGTTGCACCATCACTGAATTAAGTGCAATCCGAGACTTGACAAAGCCTCAGGAAAGAGCATCTTGAAAATATTGTGAGATACTTCATGTGTGAATTGCACTGAAGCAATGCCTGAATTTGACTCCAAAATTGCCCTTCTAAAATCCGACTCAGGATATATTTGTGTACAGTCTTTTTCTTTGCTCTCCAAGTTAGGTGGAATGCTAGTGTTGCTTCAGAAGTGGAGAACTGAATTATGAATGTAGCAGCACACTGCTGCCAGATCTATAAAGATTTTTGATCAAAACTTGCATCCAGCTGACTTGGAACACTGACATCGTGGTACACGTCTGCAAAAGATTCTGCTTTATTCAGGAATGAGGCAAATGATAAGCACTTTATACTAAAGCCTAGGCAGTGAAATTCAATGAAAATTCTTTTTTTGTTCTTTCATAAACACCTACACTAAAATTTTAAGGTCAGTTTGACTTGAAATGTCTCTGGTAGAATCCCGGTCCAGCTGTTCATGAGGCACAGTATTTATTTCTGTACTTGTAATTAAACTGGTTTCATATTTGTAAACCAGTTGCGTATTTTGCCATGTACATGCACCCCAACAACCCCTAAAACTAAACCTAAAAGAATCAAAATCAGTTTACGTTTTCCTTACAGAATCCAACTTAACTTTTTTTTTTGTCAGAATCTGTCTTCATCCTGTTAAAATACTCATGCAGGGAGTATGATAATACAGATACATAAGTTTACAATGGCTGTACAATGCATTTTTCATCATCCTCTTGGGATAACCCTGTTATCTTGTTCTATGTGCTGAAATCCAGTGACAAATATTGGGAAACATAAGCTAACTCTTTGTGCTGATCAAAGATAACTAATATTATAAAACCCCTGTAACCAGCTCTGGTGTGCCCTTCAGGTCATAACTGCCTGCCAGCATGAAGATTAAGCTCTGTGAAAACCAGCTACATACAGCATAAACCTCTTCCAATGCCTAAGAAATAGAAACTGTTTTTAAATCCTCTATACATGATAAGAGTACATTTCTTGACAACGATAACTGAAACTTAACACTTTTTTTCTACACTCTCTAAACAAGTGTAAACTGAAATGGATTGAGAGGTTAATTATGAGTTGTGTTGTGTTTCTTCCTGGCTATAACCTTGTAAAGTCACTCTATTAGAATTGCAAGAATGTGATACAATTAATTTCAACACAGGAATTACTTCAAACAAAGGGTCTAGAAGGAGAGGTGTTTTTCTGTTCAAGTTTGAAATTATTTACTTATTTGTGGCTTATAAATATTTTTTTCTTTCGTTTTGTCTCATGTAAAGCCTCACAGGAAAGTGATTAAAAGCACCATTATTAAGATGGGGGAGGGGGAGAGGAGAGGTGGTTGCTGTAGAGTACGATTTCTTGGGACAATATTTGGTGGTTTTTGTCTGTCTGTTTTCCTTTATCCATGGCTGTTATCAGGCTTGGGAAAGATTTTATTTAGCATCTCCCTCCCCTGGTCTGTGCATGCATGACTTTGTGAATGGTGTTTGTGCTTCATTTTTGTGCCTCTGTAGTGGTTGTGGAAAAATTCCTCAGTATACCTTCTCAGAGATCTCTTTTCAATAGTAGTTTCTCATATTCTCGTTCTTTTCCAGCACAATCTAAGCTGGCCAGGGGAAAGCTTTGGTTCTAAAATGTAGTATATGAGCTCTACTGGCTTGAATAGTAGTTATTCATCTTATTATATCTATTCAAAATACTCGTTCAGGAAATCTTTTAACTGTTGGAGATTCACAGGCTTCTTTTCCTACATTGTGCATATCTGTCCTCCACTTAGCTTTCAATTATTTTTTGTACTCAGAAGTCATCCGGTAAATTGGTTCTTAGATTCTCTAACCATCTCTTTCAAGTTACTCTCAGAAGACACTGCTTTTTACTCTCTCTTAATCTCTCTTGCTTCTGCTTTTGACCTGTGAAGGTAATCTACTGTCTTTGAAGCAGCGGACATAGTTTTGTGATGATAAAAATAAGTAATCCTAAGTGGATAAATTGATCTTCTTCAAACCATTAACGAAAAGGCGAAACATAACTTTTTTTTTTTTTTTTAAGCCTTCTGTATGGCTTGCAGTTCATAAGTTTCTTGATGTGTTGTTTTGAGGGTTTTTTTACTCTTTTTGTCACTTTTGCCTGGTGTGACCTTGCTATGGATAATTAATATGACTTATATTCAGAAGTGTTCCTATTTGGTTCAAGAAAGTATCCTTCAAACTGTCAGATACTCATAAAGTTGATGGTCACTCTGAAACTGAATAGGCGTCCTGGTCTATTTATGCCAGAAATATCTGGCTATGGTTAAATAATATGAGATACTATCTTGTTTCATGCTGACTAACCTCACTGCTTTAGCTTCTTAATAAAGACATGTGAAAAGACATGCTTAATCTCTTCCTATGATCTCTTTTATCTCTGAGTCTTATTCAAGTCAATACAGATCACACGGTTTAATTCTGTCATCGTCCTGTGCATCAGCCTTAAACAATTCCCTAGGCCCTCAAGAAAGTAAGTGGAAAGGTGGAATTAAAAATGTGGCTTGTTATTTTTATAAGTTTTACATTTCTCCTGTTCTATTCGCTTTAGCCTTTCAGTATTTCCTTTCTGCCTGTGCCAAAACAGGGAGGGTTTGCTGGTCTGCCAGGGAAGCGAGGCAAGAACTGGGTGTAATAATGAGACAGGCGTAAGTAAGGACTTCACTAAAAAGGAGTTGAGGTGTCAAGTCTGGAGCAGGATCAGGGCCAGTGGTCAGGATCAAAGACAGGTCAGCATCCAGCCATCACCTGGCAAGGCCACAGTGCAGAGGCAGATTTGAGGCCAAGTGAAGAAAGCCAAGGCAGGGTCATAGAATCATAGAATCACCAGGTTGGAAAGGACCCACTGGATCATCGAATCCAACCATTCCTAACACTCCCTTAAGCCATGTCCCTCAGCACTTCATCAACCCGTTCCTTAAACACCTCCAGGGAAGGTGACTCCACCCCCTCCCTGGGCAGCCTCTGCCACTGCCCGATGACTCTGTCTGTGAAACATTTTTTTTCTGATATCCAGCCTGACTCTCCCCTGGCGGAGTTTCAGGCCATTCCCCCTTGTCCTGTCCTCAGTCACTTAGGAGAAGAGCCCAGCTCCCTCCTCTCCACAACCTCCTTTCAGGTAGTTGTAGAGAGGTAGTCAGCCCCGGAGAGATCCAAGACAGAGCACAGAGGGAGGATAAGTGGTCCAGACATGGCATAACAGCACTTCCCATGGAAGGAAGGGTAGGCCCTCACTTCTGCCCTTTTTCACAACTGCTCTTCCCAGCAGAGGACCTGATCTTGGACTCAGCCAGCTTGAGTCTAACTTCACCAGTCAAACGCCTAGAAAGGGGATGCACTCGTAGCTATCTGAGTGTCACGGAGTGTTCTCTCACCTGCCTTGGCTTTGTGAAATTTTGTGAATGGCTGGTCATTATGCTTGGCTTAGCATAACTGAACCTCTACTAGCACCCAGCTATACTTCAACTGTTCATTTGGTATTTCTGCCTTTTCCACTTTTGCTTTCTTGCATGCACAAAGACATTTATATACGGTTACTTGTTTTGGTTTTAGCTTGTTTCTTTTTATCCAAGAATCTTCTCCTATGCCTTGCGAAACCACTGCTTAACAAACACTGAGCAACTCAAAGTATGAGAAAGTTAGGGAAAAGTCCTTCTCAGTATATATCAGAAAAGTAGAACAAAAAGAGTGTGTCGCATTAAAAAAAGCAGATTTTAAACCAGCATTTCATGAGTTTCCAAGAATGATAGCTATACATGCCAGAGGGAGACTTCTAGCATTTTTTATGCCCTCTGTTTGATCAGAGAACGAAGTGTAATGGAACACAGTTATGAAGAATTTATGGGGAATCAATTTATAATTCTTTATCTTAATTTACTGGAAGCTTATATAGCTAAAGTATTAATTGTCCAACAATGGTAAATAGATTAACCAAGGTATCACCCTGGTTACAGTCATGAAGTTTCGGGGATTACCTTTCTGGGAAAGCAAATACCAAAGCTGGAAAGAAAAAATATTTGCAAATGCTATGGTTCTAAGTTTGTCACAGGAGCACTCAAGTATAAATGATGTCATAAATATGTTCTTCTTTTCTCATAACACTTTTAAGGTTCTGAAGTGGATAAAGGTTCCACATTGGGTCATAGTGACACAGAAGTCTTGTTTTCTGCCCCGAAGTGCTTACATGTGACAGAGCAGCCCCACATTGTGTGACTGCCAAGTCTTCCTAAAGACAAAGAATGTGAAATCATAGAATCACCAGGTTGGAAAGGACCTACTGGATCATCGAGTCCAACCATTCCTATCAGTCCCTAAACTGTGTCCCTCGGCATCTCATCCAACCGTCCTTTAAATATCTCCGGGGAAGGTGACTCAACCACCTCCCTGAACAGCCTCTGCCACTGCCCAATGACCCTTTCTGTGAAGAATTTTTTCTTCTCTTTTATCCACAGTAGTTTACCTCAGAGGTTTCTCTAGATGTCTGTCAAAATGAAAATTATGTTCTTTAACAAGGTTGTTAAACTTCATTAGTTTTTAATCTGCAAAATGTCAAACGAAAGAGTCAGTGTGTTTTAATGGGATTTGTTTCTCCACTGGGTAAAGTACTTTTCTTTATTCCTATCAAATTTTAGACCTAAGAGATAACTTTACAAGTCATAAAAATGCGATAATGGGTATACTGTAGGAAAGGACGCTTATATCTGACAGAAACATTTTAAACACACAGAGCTCCGAAGTGACAATTCTATTTTGTTGTGCTCTCTCTTTTTAGTTGAAGATGATAAAACTTGTAATTATAAATTTTATATGCTATTTATAATGATATATAAATATATGGTAGAATATATTTTTCCGGGTGCGGCTCAGATAAAGTTACTTTTCTTCAGCTTCTCTTACTGGCCTGCCAACAAGAGGGCAGAGAGTGCACAGAAAGCTGGGAGGAGACATAGCCAGGACAGTTGATACAGGCTGGCCAAGGAGGTATTCCATACTCTCTGACATTATGCTCAGAATACAACCTGGGAAAACTGACCAGGGGGTGAGAGACTGCTGCTCAGGAATGGGCTTGGCATCGGTTTTTTTAAGGGGGAGCAACTGCACTCCGTGTTACTCACTTTGTATATACTTCCATTGTCATTATTGTTATCATTTTTCTCTTAGTTTGCTGTTCTATTGAACTGTCTTTATCCCAACCCACCAGTTTTACCATTTTCTTTCTGATTCCCTTCCCATGGGGAGTGCAGAGTGAGAGAGCAGCTGTGTGGTACATAGTTGTCAGGTAGGGCTAAATCAGTATATATAATATATGTAGTATTCTATATACAACGCATATCTTAAAATTTTAAAATATTTTTATTTGTTCAAATCAGTCTATATTGAAATATGCACTTATTTATATTTTTTTTTTCCTCTACATTAAATTTAATACTATGGGCCTTATACTATAGGACTAATAATACTATAATTAGTCCTGTACTACTATGGGACTAATATTATAATATCTATACTTCAGATTTTAGGATGCAGTGCCATTGAAAACTGATTCTGGAAATCTAACGCAGTCAAGCTGTGGAAAGATCTCTGTGTTTTGATACTTCATCTCTTAGTTGTGTTCTGTCATTAAAAACGTTGAGTCTATTTTAATTGAAAAATATCTTTCCTCCTTCCCGAACCATGAAAAGTTTTGATCTGTGTACAGTGTGGCTTAGTGTCAAAAGAGGAGTATTCCTTGGTGAAAATCGCTTCATCTCCTCCTATCATGAACAGAGAGTAGGCGTAGGTATTTCTTCGATAACCAGTGAATGATTAGGACAAATAATCTACTCTTGCCTGATGATAAAAAGAGATGTCCATTATTTTTCATCCTCCTGTATTTTACTTCAGTTTTTCGGTCCTGCTTATGGTGTTAATCAATAGTATTTTCCCTTTACCCTTGAGTACTATGTTTTATTACAGAAAAATGTGTAACAGCGCCATAATTTCAAAATGACATCGAATCATAGTTCTCAGTGGGAGGCTTAGTGCATTTCTGTGGAGCAGAACTGTTTCTGTTGTATATTTGCAATTAATGAAGAGAAACCAAAATAAAATGAGACCAGTGTGGGTAATAAAATCTCTCCTACCTATGTACTAACTCACTAACATTGCTGTTCTGACAGATGTATTCTGGAGATTCTGAATTTAAAAGGAGACAGTCCTGGAACTGAGGATCATTGTATAGCATTGAGTGAAGGTCACAATGTTCTCCCTTTTCATGGCCAGTGATGATCTCAACTAAAGAGAATAATATGAGCCTATGAGAAACAACAGCAATATTTTTTTAATCCGAAGCAGTAAGATCAAAGCAGCAGAGGAAAAGTGTTCTCAAATGATAATTTGTTGCTGTCTTTGATGACCCAGTTTTAAGTTTTCTTGAGAAGTTCATCCCAAAACAGAGGCATTTTTGTCTTTCAACGGAGAGTGTATTTTCCCACCTGATTGATTTTGGTTACTGATTTGAAGCTGGGAGTCAGAGGAATGGTTTTCCCACTTTCTGTTTTCTGAATAGGTAAATGCTGCTACTGAATAAACTATTTTGGTACTATGATCCTTAGTGAGATGACAGCTAACACAGGACAGAATGTCATTGCTTCCTCCTTTCCTTTTGCCTGGGTTATTCACACAGAATAAGATAATAAGCTCAGATATTTTTCTGCTTAGTTGCTAGAAAATCCTTGAATAAATAATATTAACACCATCCGGCTAAACAGTGCTAATTTCTGCTCTGAAACAGCAGTCAGTTTAGATTTCTTAGCATTGGATCTACAGCAAATACTGTTCTGATTTTAAGGCTGATTTTTCTATTTACATAAATTGTATTAACATAATTAAAGCAATGCTCTAGAAATTAGCCATACTTTAATTCAAATTCAAATTTCCCTCTTTAAAGTGTGTTGGCCATTGACAAGAAAAAAAAGTACATTAATAGAGGCTTTATATCAGCTTACTTTATTTCTAGTATAGGACAAAGAATAGATACATTTTAAATCCTGTAAAGGTAAATGTGTCAAAAAGTCATGCAGAGCTAGTTGATTTGGAGTAAATCCAGATTGATTCAATGTATTATTAATGCAATAGATATTTTAATTCAACAAATGCTTAGTCAGATCTGTATATAACCAAGGGTCTGTTGTAAATCCAGAACAACAAATAATTCAGGAAAAAAGGAAGAAAAGCAAATATAGCTTAAAATATCAATTAAAAGATAGCTAATCTGTCGACACACTCACCCTACATCCCACTTTCCATTTATTCACTGGTTAGCTAGATGAAAAACTGACGCTAAATCCTTTTTTCATGAGAGATGTAGAAGATCATCAGATCATAGTATACCAGAGACAACAACGTTTGTATTTTTGATACATATAATTTCACTCAGTGGATATACAAATTTTAGAAACTTTGGACCATCTCTGGGAAAGCACTTTTCCACAGAGAAAGCTCAGAAATACTCAGTTTATTCTTTAAATACTCAGTTTATTGGCTTCCTACATTTTGAAGATGAGGTGTAGTAACCTCCTGGCTTTGTTAACTGACCATATGCATTCTAGCTATACATTTCTGGGGGCACAGATATGGTAGGATACAGGATGTACAGAGTAAAAGTTAATTAAACAGCACATATTCAAAATGCTAGGTTGTTGTTTGTTTGGGTATTTTAACAATTTTCCTTCTGTGCAGTTAGGTGAAATTCATTAATAATACCTTGTCACTTTAGATTAGAAATTTAAAGCCTTAATCATTAATAGGGTTTAAATCTTTTTCAGATATGC
Organism: Cuculus canorus; assembly: GCF_017976375.1. Lineage (NCBI taxonomy): Eukaryota > Metazoa > Chordata > Aves > Cuculiformes > Cuculidae > Cuculus > Cuculus canorus. The sequence continues at coordinate 6,931,115 of NC_071403.1, read as the reverse complement.
TAAAAGCATTGATTAAATCAGATGAATCTTCTTGCTTCTAGCTTACCATTTAACGCCCTGAAGCCTGACGAGCATTTTTTTCTTTTCCCTTTTCCGTTTACCAAAAAAAAGTAAAAGGAAAACTCTACCAAATGCATGTCTCTATGTTCAATGTCTGGAGGAGCAGCAGCAGAAAATTCAGACTTTGAAATATAAAGTGGATTACAAAATAACACAAACTGAATATCATTGAATATTTAGGCATACTAATAAAGAATAGACTATTAGTTATTAATACTTTGTGACTCTGGTCAATTTCATTTTCAGACATTAAACAGAGGGATTTTTCCTTGTTGATCAAGCAAGAAGGGAAAAACATAGAAACATTTATATTAGAATTTCTCTAAGGTCTATTTTCAGTATCTTATCTGTTTCACCACTTTACCAAAAGTGGGACTTATTTTGCTTACTATGGGGATATATATTTTTTTATTTTAAAACTTGTTCTAGATTTATGGAGTCTATTTCAATAAAAATATATATAGGAACATGTACAGTTGATTCTTTTTTTCTGTTCCACACTTACTTTGTTATAGACCTTTATATTTTTCTATTGTATGACACAGGTACCTGATACATAAAACATTTAATATTTGGGTTTTTGCTTGCATTATGTCACAGGTATGTTTTTATGATCAAATTTCTGTGGAATTTATATATTCTGCTTCCACAAATATCTTTTTTCATTTGTTTCATGTGCTAAAACAATATGTCTGCTTGATATATCTTTACATTTTTTTCTAATCATTAGAAGTTACCACTTCCGTGGAGCAATATGGCTAACATCAAGATAAGAGATATAAAGTATATTTATTTGGAAATCAAAGACTTGAATGTAGCTCATGGAAAAAAAATCTGCATTTGTTTAAAAAGAAATAGAATCATAGAATTATAGAATAGTTTGGGTTGGAAGGGAACTTAAAGACCATCCAGTTCCAACCCCTCTGCCATGGGCAGAGACACCTCCCACTGGCTCAGGCTGCCCAAGGCCCATCCAACCTGACCTTGAACATCTCCAGGGATGGGGCAGCCACAGCTTCCCTGGGCAACCTGTTTCACTGCCTCATCACCCACATCGCGAAGAAATTCCTCCTTATGTCCAGTCTAAATCTGCCCCTCTCCAGTTTACACCCATTCCCCTTCTCCTATCACTACAAATCTTTATAAGCAGCCCCTCCACAGCTTTTTTGTAGCCCCTTCAGGTGCTGGAAGGTCACTATAAGGTCTCCTCGGAGCCTTCTCTTCTGCAGACTGAATACCCCAACTCCCATATCCCAATACTTGTTTTCTGACAACCGTGGCAGCACAGTGGCACTGGCAGAACGTTTATTAAGACTTGGGGAAAATACTACTGTAAGTAGATCAGAACTGGATCTCTACAGTTGCCTACAAGTTTTTATTTCTTTTAAAATTCTACACGTAGCTTGTTCAGCAAAAACCCCATAGGCTTTGAGACAACTAGACTGATAAACAGCTTCAGGCTTTTCAGTGGTGGGGCCTGGAAGCTAATATTTGAACATGAATTATACAGTTGGTGACTGTGACAGCCTGAAGAAACAAAAGCCATGTCATGTTCATGCTTCACATAGGAAATTTGGGTTTTTATGCTTTGTACTCTGCCTTAATGCTACTACCTGAATATAAAAGCCCTGTACACCATGAGACGCTCCTTCCTTGCCTGTCTGGAGGGAGGAGATGAGAATAGGAAAGTAGCTTTTTAACAGTTTTCAAAATACAACCAAATAGACTTTTTTTGCTCTTTCTGTTCCCATTCCCTGCTTCCATGGGTGTGTGTATATAAGTGCTCTTGGGCTGAAGAGCTGGAGCATGTGCAGTTGCAGGAAGAGTTCTCACACGGTACCTTAGAAGCTGTTTCCAGTGCTACCAAAAGCAAATGGTATTATTCCAGGGCTCAGAGGGGGTGATAATCAACCACCTGAAGCACCCTTTGGCTCCCTTTCTGTGATTTTGGATAAATAATATCAACACTCATTTATTTGAGAAAATACCAAATGGAAATTAGAGGGTATTTGGGTTTTGTTTAAAGGCTTCAGAGGGGCCAACGTGCAAGTATTCAGAATCATGTATGTGACTGTATTTTTGCATTGGTAAAAGTCTGAAATACTCAAGTCGCTTAAAGCAAAACCAAACTAGATTTGGAAAAGAGAGTGATTTTAAATGTGAATTATCAATATAAATTTGTGTTTGTATGAGAACAAATAGTACACTGACAGGCTATCAGGACAGGTCACTGTAGTAAAAATGGATACACACTAATAGAAAGATTTTTTCAACCACTTTGGGTACCAATTTGATCTTGATAATAAATTCATCCCTTTAACCAATGTTCGTTACTTTATGTGACAAAACCTGGAAATAACATCTAAAGTAAACACTTACAGGAAGAGGGAATGAGTGTTCAAGCACCTAACACTCAGAATGGGAACATGTATAAATATGTACAATGCCCAAACCCCATCTAGCTAGAGGGTCTGGTTGGGTTTTTCTTTTCTTTTAAACAATGAAAAAGGGCTGTGGCTTTATCCTTGCTTGTTTTAGGTACAGATTTCTTCAGTTAAGAGTATTATCACCCGAAGTCTTTTTATAAGACAAATAGTTACTTCCAAAGAACACTCATAAAGTCGGTAGCACTTCTCTAATGCCTCTCATAATACCTGAAGCAAGGTCCAGGCCAACTGGAATTGTGCAAGTTGGCTTGGTCATGTGTACAAAACAGCAGTAGAATCCTAGACTAATGTCATTCCAGTTCTGTTCTGTCACACTTATATATAGCTTTTCTTAAATATAATTCCCAAAACACTCCTACCTTGGCTGTGGGGCTCAGCCGTGCCCTTAGTGGGGGTTTGGTGGGAGATGCTTGTGATCAACTGTGTCCACCTTGGGGCAGCCCTGGTCTTTCCTCACAGAGGTCATCCTGAACCCCGCTGCCGGTGCCCAGGCACGGGAACCCAATGCAATTCTTAGCTCACACAGAACAGACAACCTATGATATTTTTGTTTGTTTATTCACACTGTCTTTCATTTTTCATTTTACCCTGACTGCCATACGGACTGGTTCTATGTGGAAAAAACATATAGTTTTTCATTGTATGCTGAGGTGGAGAGTTTTCCCTTTGACTGATCTATCCTCAAGAGGACAAATGCAACCAGGATAAAATATTGCATTTCACGTTGAGAGCTATTCACGTATGGAGAGCTATTGCCAGTCCGGTGCATCTTGAGGTGAAATTCAGGACTGAGCTATTTCACTGCAAGAAAGAGGCAGAGGAAACTTCCTTCCCAGTGACCCTTGTAGACCGGTGGATGTAATATGAATGCAGGCTGGAGGTGATGTGAACTGCTGCTCTTCTTTTTCTGTTGCTACTCCTCTGCTGTTTGCCCACCACACCAGAGTTTCTGGACATCAGAGCCTGTGGGGTATACAACAAAGGACAAAGCTTCATTTTTCTGCAGGAATGAAGAAAGAAACAGCAAACAAATCAAAACAGAACAACCTACTAATGGGAAAAAAAGGAAGGCAACTTAGTTAATGTTCAATGGTCCTTTAATAAGGCTAAATAACTTGTAAGTTGTTTTCTTCTTTCACCTGCTGACAGGGACCCATGAAGACCATACAGAGCAATCATTGGGTGATCTGTTAAGTCCATTTTCTTTCTGTTGAGCTGTCTGAATAATTTCAGAAGCATCAGCCACTCTACTACTGGTGGCTACAGCAACAACTGCTGCCACTGGTGTGGCAATAACAGCCACGAATACTGCTGGGAGTGCTGGTCTCTGAGCATCTGCCTTGCCTACCCCCTTTTCAGCTACGGGATAATGAAGAAAAAGACATAAATCCTAGTTACAGTGGGTCATTATATTCCGAAACGAATTATGACTGTGAATATTTCCAGCAGAACAAAATTAATCTTTTGTACAATGTGTGTAAAGACATGCAAGACATAAAATCTGCCTCTGGTTATTGACAATGCTTCCTGGATGTCTCTGATAAGTATAGAATCATAGAATGATAGAATGTTTTGGGTTGGAAAGTACTTTTAAAGGTCATCTAGACCAACACCCCTGCAATCAGCACGGACATCTTCAACTAGATCGGGTTGCTTAGAGCCCCATTCAACCTGAACTTAAACTTTTCCAGGGATGTGGCATCCTACCATCTCTCTGGGAAACCTGTTCCAGTGTTTCACCACTCTCATCTTAAAAATCTTGTCTTTACATCTAGGGTGAAAATAACTGCGTTTCAATTTAAAGGAGCTGAAATGTTGCAGTGTGTTGCTTCATATGGCTCATTTCAATTAGTGCAGTGGTTACTTTGCCTGCCTGACCTTTTTATATGCACAAATGTCAAATAGCACAGCCCTGTGTTGACTGGTTTTGGTTTTTAGTGTGGGAGCCACTGTCCCACAAGTCCTAGCACAGTAATAAAGTATGATTGCTAAAATCACAACTTAACTAGATCTTACTTGTTTTTTTGTCAAAGCAATGGAATTGGCTTTTCACATCAGTAGTCCACATTCGATTCATATTTCTACTTAACAGCTGGAGACTGTCATGGATGAAATGAAACTTCTCAGCCTCAGCAAAAGGCACTAGTACTCATCTCTAGACTGATCTCAAAATGAAATTCTTATTTTTAAGAAATTCTGGGAGTGGCAACAAGATTCCAGAATATCTGTTTCAAGTAATGTAGGGAAAAGCATAATGACTTTTGAGTACATTTTTCGTATTAAGCTGGCTTCAAAAGGCTCATGCACAGCATTTGATCATTTCTGTCAATTAATTACATTTTACACAGATGTAAAGATGAACTGCTCTGATATTATCTAGAAATGGAACAATGATTAAATGTATCTTTGAGTGGTTTAAAGGGAAAATGGAGATTCTTCCATCAGGGTGGGAGACGTTAGAGAATCTGATACACTTAGAACCTGAAGGTGCACAAGTCCATGGGACCTGATGAGATGCATCTGAAGGTCTGAGGGAACTGGTAGATGCAGTTGCTAAGGCACTATCCATCATATTTGAGAAGTGGTGACAGTCTGGTGAAGCTCCCACTGACTGGAAAAGGGGAAATATAGCCCCCATTTAAAAAAAAAAAGGGAAAAAAGGAAACCTGGCAAACTACAGGTTGGTCATTCTCACCTCTGTGCCTGGCAGGATCATGGAGCAGATCCTCCTGGAAATTCTGCTAAGGCACCTGAAAATAAGGAGATGACTGGTGACAGACAACGTGGCTTTAAAAAGGGTAAATAGCTCCTGATGAATGTGGTGGCCTTCTACAATGGGGCTATAGCGTTGGTGGATAAGAGAAGAGTAACTGATATCATCTACCTGGACTTGCACAAAGCATTTGGCACTATCCTGCATGACATTCTTGACTCTAAGATTCAGAGGCATGGATTTGACTGATGGACAGCTTGGTGGATGAGGAATTGGCTGGATGGGGATGGTCACACTCAGAGGGTTGTTGTTAATGGCTTAATGTCCAAGTGAAGATTGGTGATGAGTGGTTTTGCTCCAGGGTCAGAATTGGAATCAGCATTATTTAACATCTTTATCAGAGACATGGACAGTGGAATTGAGGGCACCCTCAGAAAGTTTGCTAATGACAGCAAGCTGTGTGGTGCAATCTGGAGGGAAGGGATGCCATCCAGAGGGACCTTGACAGGCTTGAGAATTGGGCCTGTGTGAACCTCATGAAGTTCAACAGGGCCAAATGTTAGGTCCTGCACCTGGGTCAGGGCAATCCCACATGCAATTAAAGGCTGGTCAGAGAATGGATGAAGAACAGGCTGAAGAGAAGAACTTGGGATGCTGGGGGATGAGAAGCTTGACATGAACTGGCAATGCACACTTGCATCCCAGAAAGCCAGCTGTATCCTGGGCTGTATCAAAAGAAATTTAACCAGCAGGGCAAGGGAGGCTATTCTGCCCCTCTACTCTGGTCTTGTGAGACCTAACTTGGAATACTGCATTCAGTTCTGGAATCCTCAGCACAGGAAGGACATGGATCTGTTAGAGTGAGACCAAAGGAGGGCCACAAAGATGATCAGAGAGCTGGAGCACCTCCCATACGAAGAGAGGCTGACAGTTGGGGCTGTTCAGCCTAGACAAGAGAAGGCTCCAAGGAGACCTTATAGCAGTCTTCCAATACTTAAAGGAGGCCTACAGGAAAGCTGGGTAGGGGCTCTTTATCAGGGAGTGCAGTGGTAGGACAAAGGGTAAAAGTTTTAAGCTGAAAGAGGGTAGATTTGCATTAGAAAGAAGTTTTTTACTGTGAGGGTGGTGAGGCACTGGCACAGGTTGTCCACAGAAGTTGTGGCTGCCCCATCTCTGGAGATGTTCCAGGCCAGGCTGGATGGGGCTTTGGGCAACCTGATCTAGTGGAAGGTGTCCCAGTCCATGGCAAGGGGATTGGATCTGGATGATCTTTAAGGTTCCTTCCAAACCATTCTATGATTTTCAAGAACAATTATTCAAACTTTATCAAAAGCTAACCGAATTCCTGATTGAATTATCAATACCACCATATTACATGTAGAGACATTTTTATTAATAAAATCTGAATTTTATGTAGTGATAGAGTCTTTCAACCTGTAAGTAGTGCTAAGGAAGACATAGTGACTTTTGAAATGTGTTCAATGGGTAAAACCTTGAAAAGGCAGTCTTTGTTTTTCTTCTCTTTTTGTTTCAGGACCAAAATCAACAAGCTTTGGTTATTCCAAAGCTTGTCTCAGTTAACTCACACTGTGGGGAACGGAATGTATTTGAAGAGATAATATAACCTCTTCTCCCTTTTCTCTCAGAAGTTAACAGGTTGACATGAATAAGTCAGTGACTTTGTGTTAGGAAGAGGGAAAGGAATTTTGAATTATCAGTTTAGCATTTCATCTGAGTAAACAGACCTGCAAGAATGATTGAGGTTACCTATTCAAGAGAGAAATGTGTACCTGATACATATATGCCATAGAAAATTGTGATAAATTACTTAGGATTTTTTTCTATTACTATTATTGTCATAGTGAAAAGAGTAATGGCAGTGAAGGGGAGAAAAGAGCCAAGGTGAGATAATGTTTTAAATGATTATGCTGTATATTTTAAAGATATCCAGAGTCTGAGATATTGTGTACAGCTCCGCACCATTATGTACAGAAGAAAAGCATTTATTTTCATGGTTTTACATAATTTCTAAATAACTTGAAGCTGAGCCTTTACAGACTTAACAAAAATGATGAGGCACATATTTTTATTGGGAGAAATGTTCTGCTCTGAGATTGCTCACTTACCTATGACACAGTGGTTTTCTCTTTTTGAATACTGTCCCTACTTATGGCAGTTATAGATAAACAATTGAGAGCACAAGACACTCCAGTTTTATTTCAGATATGCTCTGTGCTACTCTGTGCAACTAAAATTATGTGCTGCTGCTATACTAGTTCTTACACTTCAGTTTGAAAAAGCAGAATTCTATCTTTTGAAGCAATGTCATACAATATCCACTCTGCAGATCCATTGTATTTAAGTGTCAATATAGGTAGTCTTAATAAGATAGTGAACCTATTCAGTGAAGAATACAAATAATTACTTTTTTAATTTTTCTCAACCAAGTCTGGAAAAAGTGTTAAAAACATATGTTTAAGAGAAGAAATGGTGCTGAGTTTTCTCATATGGTCCTTCTTACACAAACTTCCATCTATTTCCTGATGCTCACACACAGTATCACAATCATTTTCATTGAGGAGGAGCCTGAAAAGTGCATATAGGAATATGATTGCTATAAAAGAAATATCTGTTTTAAATCCTGTTCTTGGAATCTTTCTTATCAGGAAGACAAATATACTTTTCATTCCAGAACTGGTTTGAAGTAACAATTCTCCTCCCTAAAAATTACCCAGGAGACCATTTAGTGAACTACTAGAAGTAGTCTAAAGGTAGAAGTATGTCTAAAGGTATTCCTAGAAGAATATCTACAAGTATTTGTAGAAGAATAGCTCAAGAGCAGTCTAGAAACCTTAGCGATACTAAGGGAAAGGCACAGCTGTTTAATCCAAAGTAGGAATTTCAAGACCTCAAGGACTGCTAATTTTCTTTGAATTCCTAAAGTTATACTAGACTATTAAGCTCCACCTCTAAAGAAAATCATCATCAACTAGTATGTTATTTTGGGAGAAATTCAGTCTTCTTGGTGATCACATTAGAAGTATTCTGACCTCATCTGCTCTAACTGTGAGAGAGAAAAAGACAGTATGATTATTAGTCCTGTCGACAGGAATGTTTAGAGATGTCACTAATTGGAAAGTACGGAACTGCAGCTACTAAGTAGGCAGAAAGTCAAGCCCCTTTAGAATTGAAATGGTTCCAGCTTTAGAAAGCAGCTCAACAGGAAACTTCAGGAATAGTTTCCATGTTCTACATAGTTTTCACTTAAAATGTGGTCCTAAATGGCTTGCTCCAAGTCACAAAAAAAGTTGGAAGAAGGGGAGAGGACTGAATGTTTATATATCTTATTTTCTATATAAACAGCTCTACCCTAGCAGACTATCTCATAGTTAGTAGTTACTTTCTAATTTTAAGCTTTTCTCAAAGTCAAAGCTTATTTGATTAAGTCCTGCAAATTTTGGACAGTGGACCATATTTATTAACTCAATGCAAAAACATAAATTTTATATTGATAATTGAGATTATCAATGCAATATGCCCATAGCTGTTTTGTTACCTCTTCAGATCTGTTACAAGATTGCTGAACATTTTACACTGAAAAGCCAAGCAAAAACTTAATATCAGATACCAGACTAAAAAAACAAGTAATACATTGATCGATAAATGTATATTAAGTAACTAATTATGGAAATGAGACTTTTATTTAAACAAAGTCATTTTAACCTTTATTGACAGAAAAAAAAAAAAATAGTCACCATCAGATTTATTGCAGAAGTGGCACTGCTCAGTAAGATGCTACATAGATATTTTATAAAGGAGAATAAAAAGTCTGCCCTGTGAATCAATAAGATGTGTTATAAGGCGGCAGTGTATTTTAAAGTAAATAGTGTTGTAGGGTGAATTTATGACCTGACACTGGTGAAAAATGAAAATTTCCAAACTTCGAGGGCGCTGAGACAAAGCAACATGTTGAGTTTATTTCTTTTGAAATGAATACTTCTGGATATCCCACAGAATTGCTCTTTACTACTGACTCTACATCAGCTTTGATGTTTCAAAGCAAATCACTGAATTTCCTACATTTCTAAATTAAGTGGTACCGGAAAAAGCAAAAACTCTCTTTACTCTGAGCTATGAGCCTTATGCACACTGATTGTGTGATCTGCAAATAAAAAATGTGTAATGGTAACTTCATTTTCATGTCAAGTTTTTGCTTTCCTTTCCTGCCATGTGGTGTGAAAAAGAAATAGTAAAGTGAGAATCAGACATACTTCTGCTAAAACAAAAATTGATCCTTTCTCCTGAAGTGTTTAAGTAGCATTTTAATCAGGCTAAAATCCAAATGTTTGATTACACTAAAAAAGTAAATATTGACAATTTCTCCCCACGGTTCCTAAACGTGGAATTTCTTAGCTATGTGAAAAAGTATTTATTTAATTTTTTGTATTAATCTAGAGGTAAATATAAAACCAAATCTCGTTATGAGTGAGCAGGCTCTTCACAACTTCAAGGAAAGCTGACTATTAAGCTCCCAAACTGACTGAAAGTTGTGCAACTGCTAAGCCTTAAGTTGCTTTATGACATTGGAATAAATCTTGTGTGCAGCTGCTGAAAACAGAGGTGGATGCAAAGGGAAGTTTATCATATTTCCTTGGAAAACCAAACCAAGGTGACAGCCCTAATCCCCCCCTTTTTTTTTTCCTTTTGTTTTCAAACTGCTGATTAATTCTCTAAGAATGGACAAAACCACTATTGGGTTTATGTAAGGACAACCTATTCTCAGGCCTTGTGATCACTGAAGGGTAACAAGTATAAACAGGACATACTCGCTATCTTGGTTGGAGCAAGAATAAGACTACCGGTACAATTCCCCAGCTGTTGGAAAAAAAGATTGCCTGAAATTGTGGTAAACCACAGAGATTTTGTATTTTAACCAGGTGTTGACAGCTGGTATCTACTGGGATGATGATTTCTGAATGTGTGAAAGTGCTACAGCTTATTCAAAAAAAGCTAGAAGAGTTTCCTTTACCATGTGAAAATGATTGAGGTTTTATTAGTTATGTCACAGAGTGAATATTTTTTTGTCTGACTTTTTAAAGCAAGAGGGCTGGTTAAACTTTTCTCACGAATTTTCAAAGCTGACATACTTCTGTAGTGAGAAATATTGGAGAACTTTAGTTTTAAATTAAATGTCGCAGCTCTCTATGGTTTGCTGAACTAACAGAACAGTACTTTGGAAGATTTTCTAATCATTTTGAAAAAATACAATGCCATCTGTGTGTTTTGGGCCCAGATTCACCTGGGCAGGTTTTGAATAAAGATTTCTTCTTGTATAACTTCCCACAATGGCCTTATACACTTACGTCATCTGATGCCAATACCACCATATTTTCCTGTTCAATATTATTTAAATATTATTGTCAATTCATAGGTAAATTAGAGGAAAAGGAGTTTGAACTGAAAGTTGTTCAGTTGTTGTACTTCAGAACTTTCATTACCCGCTTTTCTTTGTTTATCTCTTTTCAATCTTTCTGTGTTTCAGTGATCTATCACTTCATTAGAATAAATTTCATGCAGGTTTGTTTCTGTTGGCTGTAACAGATCTATTTTATTCTATTTCTACTGAAGAAAATGCTTAAAGCCTGTGATGGAGCACATGGACTGTCAACTCTTTTTGCTAACAGTAGTTTTCCTGTCTTCTAAAAGCCTGAATGAAATTACATAATAAAATATTATATAGTGCTCTTTATCTTTCTTCTGCCCTTCTATCTCATTAATAGAGTTCCAACTTCACCTATTTCATTTATGTGTTTCTGCGAAAGAGATATCAGAAAAAAAGGAATTAAAATCAATGCACGCAGATGTTTTTTAAAAGTAAGTTTAATCATGACACCAGCCTGCCTCCCTGTAATTTGCCATAAAATGCTACCTTGAAATGGCTAAAACTTATGTGCTGCTAAAAAGTGCAACCCGTGAGAAATCTCCCAAGAAATGTCTTCGCAAACAAAAAGAGACCTCCTGCTGCACATGCTCTCTGACCATTAAAATTATTCTCAAAATCATTGTTTTATTTTGCTCTGGATAAGTCAAAAACTTTGAAAGCTTGAAATTATCCTCAGGATGGGGGTAACTGGTGATTTAGAGCAAATGCAGGAAAACTTATGGTGGAGAACTTAATTCCATTAATTCTGCCTGTGAATTGAAGCTTTTGTGCTTTAAAATCTTCCTTTTTCATGCATTAATTCCATCTTTCTGAATTCAAAACAACCCCAGTAGAGTCAGTCCTTCCACACAATGATAATAATTTATATCTTTTCCGTGTATTCTTATCTTAAGACATTAAGTATATACGTCTTTTTTACTTTTCCAGTGAACACATCATTCACTGCTATGTGAAAAAAGTAATTTCTGTTACACTTGATAAGGAATAATTGAAATGTTTTAGATTCACTATTGAAACGTAATTATTTAATGACTAATATTATGTCTGGAACTATTAGATTTCTTTGAATATGAAAAAAACTTTTCCAAAATTAGAATGTAAATAGATGTAAATCTGCGGAGCTTGGTGAATAATCAAGATGTAGCTCTAATACATTAATTAGTGCATCTATTATCTTGTTATATTGATACAGTGTCATTGCACTTATGTGTGACTCCTTGGCTGGAAAGAGGTTGATATTTACATATTTACAGCTTTTATTTTCATCATAATAGAGAGATTAAGTACTCATTCATTGTAAAGTCTTGTTCAGTTTACAAGCTTGTCCGTCTGCTCTAGAAAAACTGCCATTTATTGTAATATCTTTCCACAGTGAATTTTAGGGTCGTGCCTTTTCCCAAGCCTCCACACAGTTATTTGACAAAGCCTTTTGGTAGATGATTCTTGCAATTTTTCATTTAATTTGAGAGTTATTAAAAAAAAAAATATTGGTGGAATGGGTGTTCTTGGATTTATGGGGTTTTTTTTGTTGGATTTGTTTTTTTGTTTTAAATTCAGAACTTTTGTATAGGTTGGTAGTATTACTAGAACAATGAGTAAATGACCAAACTGCCAAAACTTAAGTTTAGGATTGTAGGTATTGCAACCTGAAGAACGAACACCAAATATTTATTATTAGCCTAATGGCTACTGTAGAAAGATACGCACTATAATGCATCTATAGATAATATGTTTGTTGCTTCCAAGTCCACTCCTTCAAAGCATTTCATCACATGCTTTACATTAGCATGAGCAGATCATTAATGTATATTCAGATTCCAAATGAATTTAAAGCAGAGCGGCATGCCTGAAATAGAACCGATAATAGAACAAGGGAGATCTCATGTTGCTCATCTTGCTGCATGAAACATATGTTACACCATCCTTTCCTCCTGCCAAATATCGCTCCTTGATTAAAGTTAAACGTGTCTAAAATGCTGAGCTAAATTAGGAAGTTAATGTAACAGCTAATTGCTTATTATGATGATTATGATTTTTCAAAGCCTGATTTCTATTTACAGTCGCTGCCGGTTTTTCTTCTGAACTATTGTCTTAGAATCAGAATATGTGAAACATCTTAAAGGAGTTCCATTCTTACTATATGTTATATATCGAGTGAAACATTAAATGTGTCCTCCAAAAGTTGTGCAAGAAATCATGTTATTTCCTTCTCAGTCAGCAAAGAAACAATAGGTTTGGGGTTTTTTTTAATCAAATAGAAATTTAAATCACTAGCCTTAACCATAGAGGTTGTGTGTAGACTGAAAAGCTGTCCATCACAGCTTCTCTTCAATTGTTTCTGCAGGAAGGCCTGAGAATACATAAGTTTTGCAATATGTAATAGCGCGGCACGTTGAGAAGTGCCAGAGTTGAGTTGCATCCACTGAGAATGCTCTGTCTCTGTACTAAAGACAGTAGTAGCTGGTGGTTGAAGAACTTTTGATGTTCTCAAACCCTCCGTTAAAAAAATGCCCAAAAACATAAAGGCAGAGTTCTGTTAGACTCTACAGTAACTAATATTAAAAAAAAATAATCACACCTAACTAGAATTTCTCCTCACTGTTCTCCCTATCCTGCGACTTCAAGTACTTTTTTGATGTTAGTTTCATGGAACCAAATTCTCTAGCTGATGAACTGTGTACAGCTGGGACACGGTGTGAAGAATTATCTATGCAAAGCAATATCTTACTTTAATAATTGTTAGGATTATATACTCTTAAAGATCTTTTTAAAGCAGAGAGGGTATACTGAGAATATATTAAGAATGTATTGAGGGAAACTAGTGTTATTTAGACTGGTCCTAAATTTATTTGCCATAAATATAGGTTTATAATTGTTCAGTTTATATTCACAATACAGAAGAGCATTGTTAGTGTTTTAAGATAAATGCTACTAATTAGCACATAGCTGTGCTAGAGTTACTGGGTAATTGATATTTATATCTAAGTTTTGCCAGCTTTAAACAGGAAAATCACCTTCCATTTTCCTTAATATCATCATAATTTTTAAATTAAAAATTTTTAAAATGAAAACTGAGGTGATAGTTTAAATACCTAGAGTCTGTGAATGAGCTTTGAAAGTAAAGCAAAGCAATTTATGTTTCATACAATAAAGAGGGAAAAATCAAAAGGAGGATTCAAAAAGCATGAAATACTTTATAATACTGTAGGTAAATGAACCTTTATATAGTATCACTTTGAAAGAGTACAAACAGGTAAGACATGGGTCTTACAAGGGTATGCAGAAGTCTTTTTCTTTAAAATAAACCAGTGAAAGACTGAGCAAGTGACTGGATGAATAATAAATAGCATCTAAAAGATGCTTTCAGAAACAGACTGGAAAGGATTAGAAATATTCTGGAAGTGAGATACTCAAATCAAAGATGATATCTTCTCCTCTCACATGTTATGGATCTCAGTAGCAGTGGATAATACTTCATAGCAGTGGATAAAGGCTTTTTATGATGTCATGACTGACTGGGTAAATGATGGGAGAGCGGTACACATTGTCTACCTTGACTTCAGCAAGGCTTTTGTTGCTGTGTGCCATAAGATCCTCATAGATAAGCATAGGAGCTGTGTGTTGGGTGAGTGGAAAGTCAGGTTAATTGAGAACTGACTGTATGGTAGAGCTCAGAAAGTTGTGACTGGTGGCACCGAGTCTAGTTGGAAGCCTGTGGCCAGCAATGTTCCCTAGGGGTCATTACTTGACCCTGTCTTGCTCAGCATCAATGGCTCAGATGTGGGGACAGTGTACTCTCAACAAGTTTACTGACGATACAGAACTGGGAGGAGTGGCTGATATACCAGAAGGCGGTGCTGCTATTTACCAAGGCCTGGACAGGTTGGAGAGCTGAGCAGATAGGAACACAATGAAGTTCAACAAAGGCAAGTGTAGAGCTCTGCACCTCGGGCAGAATAATAACCCTGCACCAACACAGGTTAGGGGTTGACCAGCTGGAAAGCAGCTCTGTGGAGAAGGATCTGGGAGTCCTGGTGGACAAGAAGTTAACAATGTTCCCTCATGGCCAAGAAGACCAATGGTATCCTGGGTACATCAAGAAGAAAATTGTGGCCACTGTGTTGAGGGAGGTTGTCCTCCCCTCTACTCTGTCCTAAGCTGTGTATGGAGTCCTGTGTCCAGTTCTTGGCTCCTCAGCTCAAGAAAGACAAGGAACTACTGGAGATAGTCTAGCAGAGGGCCTCAAATATGGTCAAGGGACTGGAGCATCTCTCTTATGAGGAAAGACTGAAGGACCTGGGACTACTTAACCTGGAGAAGAGAGGATTAAGAGGGGATCTTATCAATGCTTGTAATTATCTAAGGGACAGTTGTCAAGGGGACGGGGTCAGACACTTCTCAGTGGTGCCCAGTGACAGGACAAGGGTCAATGGGGACAAACTGGAGCACAGGAGTTTCTACCTGTGGAACCTGAGGAAAAACTTCTTTACTGTGAGGGTGACAGAGCACTGGAACAGGTTGCCCAGAGAGGCTGTGGATTCTCCTTTTCTGTTGTTATTAAAAACTTTCCTGGATGCTTTCCCGGTCAACCTGCCTTAGGTGAACCTGCTTTAGTGTGGGGATTGGACTAGGTGATTGGATTGGTCTCTTCCAACACATATCACTCCATGATTCTGTGAAAAAGGGGTGAATCTAATAGGATAGAAACAGAGGAAAATAAAGGTCTCGGACACAGATTGAGTCGGGCATCTTTTCATGTATTTTCAGTCTGAATGAAAGTAAATGTTGGAGCTAAAGAAATCTTAACATCTTATTCTTGGGTTAATTCCCAAATACTGTCAGGTAAAGATTTTAAGCATGTTAACATGTAAGAGTGTAAGAGTGTGTGTGACATATATATATATATATCCGCTTAAGGTGCCTGGTGTCCCTGACCAACTTAAGGTAATAAATCGCTTTTCTAATTTGAGAAATTTGTTCACTTTTTTTTCTGTCTGGAAAGATAAAGTCAGACAGGCATTTTTATAAGGCAAGTGGATTTATTTTATTATGACAGCATGTCGTGCAACCACCATCTGTTAAAAAACACTTGACTGTTCATTGAAGAAAGTAAAAGCAAAAAAAAAACCCAACAACCTGGACCATGTTTAACTTGGCCTGTTGGCACCCAGGAAGATGTGATGAGTTCTAAACATATGATAGTTGCACTGTTTCAAGACAGAGTGCTCCTCTGGGTGAAGGATAGCCTTAAGCGCCCTTCCCTGCTACAGATGTGGGTGTGTGTTGACAGGGGAAGGTAAAGGCTGAGAAGAAACTTTTGCAAATTACCTTGTCCACCTGGGGAGATCATTTTGTTCTATGCTGTGAGTAAGGTCTCAGTCAACACTTAATGGTGTCCCGAACAAAATATTTACACATTTTTTTTATGTATGTGTGTAAAACGAGGTAGTTTCACTGTAATATATTTGTACTTAATATATTATAGTAAAAGCACTGTTCATCTCACATCACAGTCGTTATCATATGGTTCATGTTGACATGTTGAATAACCAGTTCAGTCATATCTCTTATTTTCAAGCTTTGGTGATTCCGTACTTAAAATTAAGCCTCACTTCCACTAACAGAACTACGCTTTCCAAGAAACTATAAAATTTAATTCTCTAAAAGGCTAAAATGCATGTATACGATCTAGCATAAATCTATTCTGAAAGCCTTTATTTAAACACACAAAATCTTGATCTATCTGAGTAATATTAGAGAAGCTAGCAAAATTACGCTCTTGGTCTGGAGCTTTTTCAAGATGGTAAATTCCAGATGGTATACTTTTGACCAGCTGACTATTTTTTTATCTATCAGGAAATAAATTTATAAGTAAACATTTTTTAATTGTGTCTGCAAAAGCATTTTTGAGATTATCATAGTCTTTTTTCATCTACTTTAAACAAAGATTTCTGGGACAAAGAGCATACAATAGAACAGTGTTCAAAAGATGTGGAGAAAGAGATCGTTCCTTTCCTTTCTTAAAAAGAATTTTTTGAAAAAATAACGTAGACAAATGTTGAAAGATACTATAATTGTTGCAGTTTCTCTACTTTAAGAAGAACCTGTGCTCAGGTCAAATATTTTGGTACTTGCAAATGCTTTACCTTAGTTATATTTTTGTAGTGCTATAATATAGATTTTATTTGTTTAAATTTTCTCTTGTAAAACTTTGGATTTCCATGCAAATTATTTGTCCCTCATGCTACCGAAACAGACATAAAGATTTATAGCTTTTACCATCTGATTGTATATATTCTTCTTGTCACTACTTTCTTTTACCACTGTATTCAATTTGAAAGCATATTACTGTGCGGGAAAACCAGACACTTCTTGCATCTAATCACTCATCAGCTCTCAGCTGTAATGCTGTTATCTGTAATCCAATCAGGTTTGTGTAATTCATTTTGTGCGGCTAAATAGTCCAACTAACTTTTTATTTTTTTTTTTTTATTTGGGAAGAACATTCTGTCCTGTCCTTAAGGGTTTCCCAAAAGCCTTTTAAGATGATAAATGTGATCCACAAATCTCTACTAACTCTCTTCTTTAGCTGAAACAGAAAGACAGGAGAGTGTGTAACTGTGCATGGACAGGAATTTGGTTAACTGGTACTAATGTGTACCTAACTGATACAGGATATTAGTACCTGTACCTGTACATGTGTATGTGCAGGATAGAAAGCACATGTGTATTCAGATTTTCTGTATATTCTCAATGTTATGCTGTTGGTTTATGTCTTTTCTTTATGATTAATTCCTTTTAACTCCACAAATTCCCTGAATAGCTTTTTACAAATGAAGAAGATAAAAGCGAACATTGAATATTCAAAGTGTTTTGATTTCTGAAAGGACAGTGAGTTTATATATTTCTATATCTCGTATTATTTAAATATCTGACAGTGTGGAAGGAGAGAGAACAGAGGACAAAAGGAAAGTAACAGTATATGATACCTTTTCTTTCTTTTCCTACGTGAAAGCATGAAATACAGATATTGAGCCTTATTTACGTGAGCACATACTCAGCTCGTTACAAAGGCATTGCTCTGTAGGGTTTTCTGTATATTTTTGAGATTAAATTTATCTTCAGAAAACTATTTCTGTATTACAGTTATGTTCTTGGGTTTTGTCAACTTCAAGTCTTATCATGGACAGAAGGTTAAATGAGATTTTATTTTCATAATTACCTTAGCCTTATAATGGTGTGGTGTGAATATTTAAGAAGGTGACTTCACAAAATGTTGTTTCCCGTCTGAGTAAAGCCATGGGTCATAGAGTATTCATAAAAAGATGAATGACTATGAGAAATCAACCATTTATTTTCTCACAAAAGCAAAATATTTCCTTTATTATAACCAAAGAAAATAAACAACACACTCAAGGGCGCTTCATTTTGGTGAAAAAAATTTAGAAAATTTAGAGTCTTTTTAGAAAAAAAAAGATATGAATATGCTTCTGTTTAAACCCAGGCCATTGAAGTTAAAGGATGGATAAAGTGAAGAGTCATCTTTACAGCTGCATGTCTAAATTCTTTTTTCCCTTTACTTTGCAGTGACCCAGGGTGGGGATGCAGTTGCATCTGATACATGTCCTGATCCTGGAATTCCTGAAAATGGGAAAAGGGTGGGCTCTGACTTCAGGTAGGCACATACAGCTTTCTATATGACCAAAAGTAAAGTGTTTCTTGTGGCTTGTGTGCAGAGCATATAACTAGAGATATGTATCGTTTCACTAGTTTTAGATGTGTTATACATCTTGAATTAGTATTGCTTGTTTCTTTTTTAAATTAATGCATTTTAAATAGGAATTTTAGATCTTAATAATCTTGTCCATGCAAGTCATAACTCTCTGGACAGCATAGAAGATGTAGAGAGAATTATCCATTTGGTCACTGTATAAAAGTTATTAAAAAGCTTTGGAAACATGGCAAATTCAGCATCTGAGGCTGTGTTGAATGCCATCTCCTTGCTTTTTTTCTTTTCAGCTTTTGTTGTATTCATTAAAAAAAAGAAGTTGAGGTCAAATGGCCCCCTATGGAGAAAGGAGGAAGGTTACTTTTTTCCCTGTTGGGGAAAAAACAGCAGTGATTTCAAGGTGTGGCAGAGCAGACGGTCAAAGGAAGGAGGTGGGAGCCTCCAGCGCATGCAGAGATTTATAAATTGCTCAGCAGGGAATGGACAGCTAGACCTAAGAGTAAATGGAAAGGAAAACGTCATAGGAATTAGAAGGAAAAGTTCACTGCAGCTCCAGGAAGTGAGTTAATCAAACCTGGCTCCTGAATGAAGGCTTTTACAAACTAAGGTATAACTACCAAGGGAAAAAGAATGTTAAAATCTATTCCATTTCCGAGAGAACGACTTGTTTTGAATTTTTCTCTATTTATCCTCAAAGGAGTTTGAGAACTCATAAAGTACTCCAACGTCAAGAGAATCAGTTATATGCAAAGTCATGATTTCATTAGCAATGGGTCAGTGGTTAAATGTGTTTTAAAAAATAATGAAGTGAAATAAGCTTTTCAATAAATCGGCTAGAGAGAGACGAGCTGTCCGGAAGATGTTTGCTATTATCCTGTTCTGATTGAACTTGGCAAGTACAGCTGCTGAAAGGGAAATTGTATGATACAAAAAGATATTATGCAATTGCTGTCAAAAAATCTGCTGTTTTAGGAAAGCAAATATAATTTTTATCTAGGTTTTTATTAGCATTTCGTGTATCAAGGAGAGAAGCATCAGTTGCCAGAAGACTAGGTAAAAAACTAGGTAAAAAAGACTGGGTAAAAAAGACTAGGAAAAAGACTCTTTCCCAAGATGTATTTAAGTGTCTGTGTATTCATCCAGGGGATACTTGTATATTTCCACAGTTATTTTGCAGAGTGTTTTACTTTTCTGTTTATGCAGGTATGTCTCAGTTTCCCTCGTCCTCTTGAGTCTACCCTCACAGCCATAAAGGATGTAGAGTATACCTCTTATTCTGAATTCCTCCAAATCAAATACTTAGTTGAGAGACTTTAGCACAGCATCTGGGAACAGTCTGTTATTAGTGGAAAGTATCTCTAAGTTAACACCATGGAAAATAACACAAATTCACACCTGAAGGGGCCTTTCTCACTGCATTAAATATAGATACCAGAGTAAGTTCAGCTAATTGGGATAGTGAGGGAGCCCTGAGCACACGACGGATAACAAGAGACTGAGGATTCAGGGTTTGCTCAGCCTTAAGAGAATCTAAAGGACCTTACTGCTGTCTGCAGCAACTAAAGAGGATTCTGTAGAGAAGAGTAAGCCAGACTTTCCTCAGAGGTGTACAGTGACAAGACTAGAGGCAATGGACATAAGCTGAAACATGGTAAATTAGTACGAGATTCGGGATTAAAAAAGAAAATTATAATTAATATTTCTACTATGAGGATAGTCAAACACTGGAGCAAGTTTTCCAGAGAGGTTGTGGAATCTCCCCGGCTGAGAGAGCTGGGGTTGTTTATCCTGGAGAAGAGGAGGCTGAGGGGAGACCTTATTGCTCTCTACAACTACCTGAAAAGAGGTTGTGGAGAGGAGGGAGCTGGGCTCTTCTCCCAAGTGACTGAGGACAGGACAAGGGGGAATGGCCTCAAGCTCCGCCAGGGGAGGTTCAGACTGGACATCAGAAAAAAAAAAAATCACGGAAAGGGTCTTTGGGCAGCGGCAGAGGCTGCCCAGGGAGGGGGTGGAGTCACCATCCCTGGAGATATTTAAAAGAAGGGTAGATGAGGTGCTCAGGGATATGGTTTAGTGGCAGATAGGAATGGTTGGACTGGATGATCCAAGAGGTCTTCTCCAACCTAGTTCTATGACTCTACGAAAACATACATAAAACCACACAGTTTTTTTACAAGTGAATGTAGGCTAAAAGTACCTTCAATGTCGGGAGCTCACTTATAGCAATCCTTACTCAACTGACAGAGCAAGGCTATGCCCTCCCTCCTGTACCCCATTACTCTAATAATATTTTCATTTCATCTAATGCATCTTGCTGCTCAGGGGGTAAATGAATAGATAAGGTGTTCAAAAATAGCACAAGCAACGTCATATAGGATAAATAAAACACATTAATGTACATTGATCACTTATTATTTGTGTGCATGTTTTGGGCCTCCAAATCTGAGTATTATTTGACAAAAACAATAAATTTTTATTTCCCCCCTAAAATTTACTTGTTATCTGAAAACTGATTATGCAATGAGAACTCTTTTTCAGGTGCTGTAATCTTCTTTATATCTATTTAAAACACATCTTAGCTATCTTAAACTTTAGCTAGTTATGTCTATCTTAATTTTTAATTAGAGAATTTGGCTCGTATTTTGTTTCTCTTTCTCTGAAATTACAAATCAAGCTCTTCTATAAAAGAAAATAATATTTACAGTTGGCTTGTATTTTTCCCATGTAGTGAAAATTCTATGGAGAGTAAAAGAAAGGGAATGTTTTTTTCCTTTTCTAAGAGGCAGGTATAGACACCAGAAGGAGCTATTGTTCTTGTCAGGGGAATGACAACTGTGGATATTAATCTGAAATAAAACATGTGAAAATGCACATTATTCAAAATCTTTTCCAGTCTACTGAAAGGCATGTTGTGAGTGGGATTGATGGAAAGGCAGAGGGTTTATTTTCAAGACAGCCTGACATCCAGCTGATTCAGTGATGACAAGTTCTTTGAAAAGGGTTTCATCATTTTCGGCATAATAATGGCATTCACTCTAATATCATAAAGCAAACAAAAAGGCATTGAAACCTTAACCTTTTCATTCCATCCTCCTGCCAGGCTTTTACCAAGTTCAGTTCAGGAAGTAGAGGAGGCGATTTTCTGTGATTTCAAAAAAAATTTAGTGGATATTTGGATCGCTTTTAAGGGACAAATGGCAGCTCAGTCATTGCTGGACAAATGAGGACATAATCAGTGTAATTTTGAGGTCAATATCACATTTTATTTTAATGTGAAATCTCAAATCAGTATATTATTTAAATGAAATCTAATTTAGAAACAATAACATTTCAGCCCTCTTTTTTTTTTCGTCTTTGATGCTCTTCAAAGTTAAAAAAAAAAAAGAAAAAAGAGGAAACTAGTTTGTTCCTTCTGTTGAAAGTCTACACAGGGAATTAACAAAACACTTCCAGTGGTCACAGAATTGCCCAGTGATGAAGGAGGTAGATACATGAAAAAAAAAAAAAAAGAAATTAAAACATTTATTGCTAATGACTGGAAAGAAGGTGAAGAAATTATTTCCTTTGAAATCACAGATCAAATAAACTAAAATACAGCTTTCAAAGGGTGTCCCATTTTTTAATGGAAAAATGTCAAACAGAATCAATGGAGAGACTCAACAATTTGGATGTTGCTTAGAGCAAAAGGAATTTTATTGTAGACTGTGTGGCCTATCTGTGTCTCCTCCACTTATAATGCTTATTTAGATAGATCATAGAATCATAGAATCATAGAATCATAGAATGGTTTGTGTTAGAAGGGACCGTAAAGATCACTCAGTTCCAACCCCCCTGCCATGGGCAGGGACATCCCACTGGATTAGGCTGCCCAAGGCTCCACCCAACCTGGTCTAGAACACCTCCAGGGATGTGGCATCCACAATTTCCCTGGACAACCTGTGCCAGGGCCTCACCACCCTCATTGTGAAGAAATTCCTCCTTATGTCTAGTCTAAATCTTCCCCCCTCCAATTTATAGACATTCCTCTTGCCCTATCAATACATGCACTACTAAAAATAGATCTGATAATCTGAAATACTCTAGTAACTCAGCTCATCTAAGATTTCACAGTATGCACAGTTCTCTAAAACATCTAATGCTATATGGCTTAATTCAGATATCTGCAATGTATGTATTATATAAGTATTTACACACATATTTCATTATTAATCAGTTAGTTACACAAATCTTTAATTTCCTTCACATCTATTATAGTGTGATGGTCCATAGTTCCATTCTGGGTTTTAGAAAAGTTTAGAACTTTTCAATAAAACTTAACAGAATAAAAATTACATTAAAATTCTTTTCTTGAAAGTATCAGTTTCATGGCATAAACCTGATTTCTTGCAACACAGGCTTTGAAAAGGATGGATATCAACTGATATTAAGGCAGATTTAGCATATATTGTAGCCACGCATAAACCATGCCTGTAAGTGTCTCAGTCATTCTATTAAAACCTATGACTGCTCTTCTGTAGCCTTCCTGAAATTTAATTAGAATTTTTGAAATTACTTTCAAAAGATTGCACTTGTCAATGCCTATAGCTGGCATTCGGCTTTCTCTCCACCTCAAATTTTAATAGTAAGGAGCTTTTGAGTACTTCATATTCCTAACTTGCTCTCCAATTTGATCTTTTTCTAGACTTTTTGTTTATTTTTAGAATGTTGTAGTCAGCATATTTATTTTCTGCCACTAATTTTGTAATCAAATATTCCAGAAGATGATGTCCACCGTGTCAAATATATGAAGTTCACATTCTTAGTTCTTAGATGCAAGCTGTTTCCAGAGGTTTAGAAAAAAGTAAAATACATTGCATAGAATAATAGTGAAATAAATGAATCATCGTAAGTGTATAGATTGAATTAGTGTGTAACATTTTATGTATTTATTAACAAGATTTATTCCTTTCAATATATCTCAAATGATGAAACCCCAGTCTAAACATTAAATATTTTCCTTACTGAGTCAGAATATTTGTATTCCTCTTGGGCTTTTGGAATTTTTTTTCCACTTTGTTCTTTCTTGAGGGGCAATAATTAGGTATGTTAAATTATGAATAGCAGAATCATAGACTCATAGAATCACCAGGTTGGAAAGGACCTACTGGATCATCGAGTCCAACCATTCCTAACACTCCCTTAAACCATGTCCCTAAGCACTTCATCCACCCATTCCTTAAACACCTCCAGGGAAGGCGACTCGACCACGTCCCTGGGCAGCCTCTGCCAGTGCCCAATGACTCTTTCTGTGAAGAATTTTTTCTGATATCCAGCCTGAACCTCCCCTGGCGGAGCTTCAGGCCATTCCCCCTTGTCCTGTCCCCTGTCACTTGGGAGAAGAGCCCAGCTCCCTCCTCTCCACAACCTCCTTTCAGGTAGTTGTAGAGAGTAATAAGGTCTCCCCTCAGCCTCCTCTTCTCCAGGCTAAACAACCCCAGCTCTCTCAGCCGCTCCTCGTCAGACTTGTTCTCCAGCCCCCTCACCAGCTTCGTTGCTCTTCTCTGGACACGCACCAGAGCCTCAACATCCTTCTTGTGGTGAGGGGCCCAGAACTGAACACAATACTCAAGGTATTGGACATCAGGAAAAAAAAAATCACAGAAAGGGTCATTGGGCACTGGCAGAGACTGCCCAGAGAGGTGGTGGAGTCATCTTCCCTGGAGGTATTTAAAATACGGGTGGATGAGGTAATTAAGAATATCATTTAGTGGCAGAAAGGAATGGCTGGACTCGATGATCTTGAATGTCTTTACCAAACTAGTGATTCTATGATTCTATGAATAAATATACATTTCACTCTGATTTCTTGTAAGTTTTGTAATTCTCCTTACATGTCTTGATAGCAGATTTCAGGGAAATGTTGAAGCTTTCATGTTGGTTCATACATCTTGGTATTTTGGGGCAAATCTTTATCCAGTATTATTTTTAATTTCAATTCGTGAATATTTCAGTTCTCAATTTACATTTATCATTACTAGGGATCTGGTTGTTTTTCTTCCTGTTTCCATAAAACAAACTTTCAGAGGTCATAATTTTAGAAAATATGAGAAAATTTATTCTAAATATAGCATTAAAATGTGAGATTAATTAATCATACTATTTTCTTTACGAATAAGAAGAGCCAATTGTTTATTAATTTGAGGTATGCATTTGGAATCATACTTGGTCTATTTTTCTGAGTTTCAAGAACATTAGACAATATAGTAGGTTATGACATATAAGATAAATACAATTTTTAAAATATTATTACTTTTCAAAGATTTTATGCACTTCCCATGAACTATTGAAGGAAAGGACCAGTATTTTCTCTACCCTTCTGGGTTTTTTTTTTTCATATTTAACAGCTAAAGAACCACGTGTTAAGAAAAGCAGATTTTAAAGCTTTCCTAGATTTTAGGACATCACATTCCAATTTTAAGCAATAATAATAATAATAATCATCCTCCTCCTCCTCCTATTAAACTTTCATGAAAGATCTCTAGAAGTACATCATAATAATGACAGGCAACGTAGTTTATTTTTACGAAGTCCTCTGAGAAACTAAAAGATTACTTGTTCTTGAAGGGTAGGAATGAGCCGGATGTTAGTGAATGAGATTATTTGCTATTCTCCACTGCACAATTTCAACCATAGAGCTTTCTGACTCCCATCTAGCAATTCCCTGACGCTTAGGACTCAGTGACTTAGAAAGACCAAACTAAGATGTCTGCTTTATCAAGATCTCTTTGTTCACAACATGGGTTTATCAGACACAGATTTAAAAATGCGAGAAAGCTAACAACAAAACCAGTTAATTATGATAGCGAACAAAGAATTTCACTAATAATAAATGGAAGCAGAAATGTAAATACTGTTTAGAAAAGCCCTTTTTTAGATACACAGTAACCACATGCTTTTTTTGTTAATTCCTCATAAATGTTGGTCAATGTTGTTCAGAAAGAAATTATTATTTAAAAAGGGTAACAAATCATTTGAAAGAGACACAGTACAAAGTTATAAGTGTAACAATCTGTCTCTATTCTAATAATAGTTATCATTAAGCATAATTTTTAACAGGATATTTAAAAAAGGTCAGGAATATTTAAAGAATTATCACAATTTACTGAAATTAATATTTCTTAGTTCTACCTGTGGACAAATTACCATATCTAACTACTTATTTTCTCAATTAGGCCATTAGGGAGGGATTGAAATTATTCATGAAGTAAATTTTCTTGCCTGAAAGAACAGCGGTTATATATATTATATAAAAATACATTTATACGTTTATTGAAGTCATAGTTTAAAAGATGAAACTTAGTATCACCATTACTTTATATTCCTAGTTTTACTTCTTTAAAAGGTGGACAAACTAAAGAGTAGACCTTTTCTTTATAGTATAAATATTTCCTTATGAATATAGTATTGACGGAGTATTTTCCTTATGAATATAGTATTTCTCATCGTAATTTCTTTGTTTGGACCTAGAAATATTGTCATTGGTGACATTTACATTTATTTGGGTGGAGTGATATTTAAAATATGTTATAATTCTTTTCTCCTTTTTCCCATTTTTCTCTTAGGGTGGGTGCAAGCGTACAGTTTTCATGTGAAGATAATTACGTGCTGCAAGGTTCTAAAAGCATCACTTGTCAGAGAGTGACAGACACACTGGCTGCCTGGAGTGACCACAGGCCAATTTGCAGAGGTAGGTGTTAGTCTTTGAATTTTTTTC
Organism: Cuculus canorus; assembly: GCF_017976375.1. Lineage (NCBI taxonomy): Eukaryota > Metazoa > Chordata > Aves > Cuculiformes > Cuculidae > Cuculus > Cuculus canorus. The sequence goes on along the minus strand of NC_071403.1, from coordinate 6,904,970 downwards.
CTGAGGTTTAAAAGGGTAATTTATAATTTCTGCTTCAAAATACAATGAAATTATATTCAAAACAAAGCAAAAAATTATATATCATATATGTGTGTGTGCTTATATGTGATTACGTATATCTAAACTTCCCTCTGTAGTTTGAAGCACGCAAGTAAAAATGCAGAAACAGTATCAATTTAGGGACCTCATTTCATTTTAATAGTTTTCACTTCATTTAATCTTCTTCTTGTCATGTTAAGCATATTTTAAGTTGAACTAGTTACTAGGCTTTAGTTATTTTTTTTCTAATTCCTAAATAAGAGCTCTGCACAATCATATTGCGTTTCTACCAGTTCCAGATATGTACATAGTCCTCGTTGCACGGTGAATTCCGCTCTAGTTCTTCTCTTTTGTGTAACCTTACATAGGTCGTTACCCAACCTTCTGACTTGTTTTCTAATTATTTTCTCATTATGGTCTGAACTAACGGATAAGTTCCTCCCCCTGCTTTTAAAGAGGAGAGGGGAAGGTGGCTTTTTATTTGTTTGTTTGTTTGTTTTCCGTTACAATCTATTGCCTATAATAAAAGCATAGAAAAATATGTAAATCCTGTCAAAGTACTCCAGAACTGAGTTACATAGGAAAAATAAAGAGTATATATCTATGTACAGAACTTTTCCTTTTTCTTAGTAGAAAAATTGAATTGCAGATTTCTACTGCATATGTTAATGGAACTCTTAACCCTAGAAATGTGCTCACCTTATGCCTTAGTACCTTACCTGAACAGGACAAGCACTAGAAAACAAGTAAACCCACCACCATTAATTACAAAACCAAACAAACAAACATCTGAAAACACAAAAAAAAACCCCACCCCCAAAAAACCAACCCATAACAAAATAACCCCACACCCAACCCTAATTGTTTGATATACTTTGTCATTTTCAGATATATCAAAGAAAAACTTCTTATACTCTCAAAATCTTACGCTGAATGCCAATTACCAGGGAAGCGAATGATAGAGAGACTGTGGAGGGAAGGATTTGCAACACTCAGACTGAAACTTTTGCTAGTTCAAGGATGAGCTAAAGCATAATCTCACTTATATAAAACTCATATACTTATAAAAAATATTCCATTATCTAATTATTTCATAATACCAAAAGAAAAATGTCTTTACCTGTTGCCAGAAAAGGTTTTTTCAACTTATATAACTACAAATGTAATATACTTGTAAATTATGCTTTCTTCGTTAAAGAATATAAACAGCTCTGGTGGGTTGATCCTAACCAACATTTAAGTCTACCCAGCCCCTTGCTCTCTTGCCCCCGGTAGGATGGGGGAGAGAACTGCAGAGAAAAAGCTGAAAATTCATGGGTGGACATCAAGACTGTTTAATACACAAAGAAAATCTGTGCAAGCAACTAAAGCAAAATAAGGATTTTATATTTAACCATTTCCTGGGGAGCAGCACTTCAGCACAAGTGATGGTTACTTGGAACAACAGACTTGTAACAATGAACATTCACACTTCCTCCTTTTCCTGAGCTTTTATTGCTGACCATGTTGTTATATAGAATCATAGAATAGTTTGAGTTGGAAGAGACCTTAAAGATCATCCAGTTCCAACCCCCCCTGCCATGGGCAGGAACACCTCCCACTGGATCAGGCTGCCCAAGGCCCATCCAACCTGGCCTTGAACACCTCCAGGGATGGGACAGCCACAGCTTCCCTGGGCAACCTGGGCCAGTGTCTCACCACCCTCTCTTTGAAGAAATTCCTCCTTATGTCCAGTCTAAATCTGCCCCTCTCCGGTTTATACCCATTCCCCCTCATCCTATCCCCACAAGCCTTTGTAAACAGTGCCTCTCCAGCTTTCTTGTAGCCCCTTCAGGTACTGGAAGGCTGTTGTAAGGTCTCCTCGGAGCCTTTTGTTCTCCAGGTTGAACAACCCCAACTCTCTCAGCCTGTCATCATACAGAAGGTGCTCCAGCCCTCCAATTATCTTTGTAGCCCTCCTCTGAACCGCTTCCAACAGCTCCATATCCTTCTTATGTTAAGAATTCCTGAACTTATTATTATATGATATGGGATATCCCTTGAGTCAGGTGGTGTCAGCTCTCCAAGCTGTGTTCCCTTCCATCTTCTTGCCCACTCCCAGCCTACTGGCTGTTGGGGCAGTGTGGGGTATGGAAAAGGCCTTGATATTGTGCAAGCAATATCCAAAACACTGGTAAGTTATCAGCACTATTCTAGTTACAAATGTAAACCACAGCACATATAAGCTGCTATGAAGAAATTTATCTGCATTACAGTCAGAATTAATAAAATTATATAAAGGAAGCTCTTGGATAATTTATTACAACCTTTATGTAACATGAGTAATATTATATAAAGGCATATCATGTAAAGACTGTACAATCTAAAACATAGTAAAAGATAAATAAATAAAAATTACAACTCCTACTCTTTCCAGAGCAGCAAAGCAACTGTGGTTCATAGGTGTCCCTTTAACTCAGTGTATCTAAATGAAAAATCTAAATACACCCTCTTAGTATTTGGTTTCATGCTACTGCAGAATATCTTGTCCATGCAACTCCATTGTTCATTCGCGTTAGTCATTTTTTTGGTTTTGTTTTTTTATTCTATCTCCTGAATTTGTTATTCTTTGCTAATACGGTGCAAAAATGAGCTGAAGTAATCTATCCGTGGTGAAAGTAATGCTCAGCAGAAAGGGGCTATTTGCTGCTGAATTATCTGTGTGTTATTACTAGTGTTTGCTATTCCTTCCAATTTATTATCTGCAAATATCTCTGTAATGCTTTACTCCCTCCAGTAAACTTCTACCAAATAGGATAAATTAGTCTTATACTGCCATTAAAACCTCTGTTGGAAAAAGAAGTTACTTTCTGCAAACATAGAATGGTTTGGGTTGGAAGGAACCTTAAAGATCATCTAGATCCAACCCCCGCTGCCTTGGGCAGGGACACCTACCAATTGATCAGGTCACTCAAAGCCTCATCTAACCTAGGCTTGAACGCCTCCACGGATGGGGCGTCCGTGACTTCTCTGGGCAACTTGTTCCAGTGCTTTATCATTCTTGTGGTGAAAAGTTTCTTCCTAATACCTAATATAAATCTCCCCTCTTTCAGCTTAAAACGTTACTCCTCATGCTATAACTACACTCCCTGGTGAATAGCCTTTCTCTATCTTTCCCGTAAACCCCTGCAAGTACTGGCAGGCTGCTATGAGGTCTACCTGGAACCTTCTCTTGGCTAAACAAGCCCAATTCTCAGCTTGTCCTTGTATGAGAGGTGTTCCACCCCTCTGAGCATACTTCCAAAATTACGGAATCACAGAATGGTCAGGGTTGGAAGGGACCTCTGAAGATCACCTAGTCCAACCCTCGTGCTAAAGCAGGTTCACCTACAGCATGTTGCACAGGAATGTGTCCAGGCAGGTTTTTAATATCTCCAGAGAAAGAGAATCTGCAACCTCTTTGGGCAGCCTTTTCCAGCACTCCGTCACTCTCAACGTGAGGGTGAAAAACTTGGAGCTGTAGTTTCACAACAGTCAGTGGGTCTAGTCAGCCAGCCTCTAAAAGTTATTTGCTTTTCTCTAAACATGGGTTAATGTTGTTTAGCCTGAATGATGTATAATTCTTGTTCAATAACAAAGCATTGCATGTGCTGCGCATTTGTGGATGGTGGGAAGTGAACAACAAAAGTTTTATTTGCAGTCCATATTTTTCCCAGTCCCTTTACAGACTTTCAAGATGACAGTATTCATGGTACTTATAACCAAATATTTAATAATAAAATGCACAACACAAAGAACTGTTTATCACATTTTTAATTGATCATCAACCTCAAGTGGAAAAGCTCATAAACTACATGCAACTACTGGGGGCTTAACGACTTCAATTCTATGAGACTTTTGGGAGAAGCCAAACCTTACATTTACCCCAGAATGATGACTAACAAAGTTCAGAATTTATGAAGCTAATGGATAGACACAGGAACCATCTTACTGAAGGCAAGTTCCTTCATTATTTCTGTTAAACAATATCCATGTAATGACCTTACTTACCAGAGCACAGGAGGGGCTACTTGGAGACTAAGAGCTGTGAGCTCTGCCCGAGGCAGCACTGCAGGGGCATGCCTTGAAGCAGGGGCCCATCCCACCACTTCGGGTAGGGTGCAGGGCAGACCAGGGGCATCCCCAGCCTTGGGCATTGGGCACCTTCCTGGGAATCATAGAATCATAGAATCATCAGGTTAGAAAAGACCTCTGAGATCATCGAGTCCAACCATAATTAGCTGCCACTAAATGATATCCTTAAGTACTGCATCTACCCATCTTTTAAATACATCCAGGGATGGTGACTCAACCACCTCCCTGGGCTGCCTCAGATACAATTTTTTGGTGAAGTTTTTTTCCTAGTGTCCAATCTGAACCTGCCCTGGTGCAGCTTGAGGCCATTCCCTCTTGTTCTATCACCTGTCACTTGGGAGAAGAGACTAACACCCATTTCTCCACAACCTCCTTTCAGGCAGTTGTAGACAGTGATAAGGTCTCCCCTCAGCTTCCTCTTCTCCAGGTTAAACAACCCCAGTTCCCTCATCCCCTTCTCATAGCACTTATTCTCCATCCCCTTCACCAGCTTTGTTGCTCTTCTCTGGATGCTCTCCAGCCTCTCAATGTCCTTGGAGTGAGGGGCTCAAAACTGAACACAGGATTCGAGACAGGGACAGGTAATGGCTGAGCAGAGGCTGCAGAGCCTGGATGAGGGTCAGGATCAACAGACTGAGGAGGCACAGCCGTGACTGTGGTGGAACTGCAGGCAGCTGCTCAGTGGGATTGCTCAAGCAGAAACTGATAGTTGAATCCCACACCGACATCAGCCCTCTGAGCCCACAGACAGAAAGTGGTGGGAGGCCCCAGGTGTGGCTGGTCAGGGCAGTTTAGGCTTGTTAGTGCCCTCAGGAACTGAATGGAGCTAATATAAATGTTCCCAGTTTGTTTGACTTCTACATTGAATTCTTACAGCAATTCATTCTCATTTTAAGTAAGTGCTATGTAAGTTTATCTTAACTTTTGTGCGATGTTTTATAGTAACTCCATTTCCTAAACAGACCTCTGGATGGAACTTTACTGCAGCTTTTGCTTGCTGGTTTTTTTTTCTTCTACCTGAAGTTCAAATGGGAGAGGGATAACATAACAACAGCTTGGCTTTAAAAAGAGCTGAAAGAGAGTTTTCTAGACTTTCTTCTTTGTGGATAGCTGAGGAAGTTACAAACTGGATTCAAAAGCTTATTGCCACGAAGCTGCGCCTCTGCTCTGGATTAGTTCCTCCTGTAGCAGATTTTATGCTGGGAGAATCGAAGAAAAGAAAAAAAATTCTCCTTGTCATAATGTTGGATGTGTGGTGCTTCCATCAGTTAGGAATAAGAATATCCTCCCTCTTTCAGAGTCTCGGAATCTGCTCTTGTTATTCTAGCAATTAGAAGAACGTGTTTTGCTTGATACACAGCAAGATGCCAAGCTTTCTCTGTTGCTAGTGGGCACCACACAGTGGCATACTTAAATGTCATTAATTCTTTTCTTTTTCATGGTAAAGCACCAACAGGTTGTTAATAATCGTCAGTGATGCCTCGGTAGAATTTTCTGCGTGGATGAGAGGGTTTTTTGGATCCTAATGAGATCATTGTGGAAGATTTCTGTGTGATGTGTCTCACACAAATGTTTTCCTGCCCATGTCAGGAAAGTTGGAACCAGATGATCTTTGAGGTCCCTTCCAACCTAAGCTATTTTATGATTCTAAACGAAATTCACGGCAGGGTATTAAGGCAGTTTCTATCATGAACATAGACAGACACTTTCATAGTAAACTGAGTCTTAGCTGAATCAGTCTAGACATAGAGTATCAGTTATTTCTGAAAGTCAACTTTGTAATGTACTGACAAGGACCAAGTGCTGGTTGCAGATTGCCATGGGAGGATGGAAAATCTGGAAGTAATTTCCCCCAAATTTTCTTATTTCCTCTTTGTACCAGTCACATTTGCATGAATGCACAGCTCAGGCTTCAGCCCAGCAAGTTTGTGAAGTAAAAACTCAATTCTTCAGAATGGAGGCAGTCACAGAGAAAGAGGAAAACTAAGATTTTTCCAAAGTACCAGGTATATGCTGGGTACTTTAATACAATATTCCGAAAAAAATAAATGTCCAATGAATTATGGTTGGACTCGATGATCCAATGTGTCCTTTCCAACATTGTGATTCTGTGAATGCATTCATTTCTCTTGGCAGTACTGGGACTTAAATAAGTGGAGGATCTATATTATGCAAAAGTTAATGGAAGTTATGTAGATAAGTCCTGAGATTCAGATCTTTGAAGACTTACACTATCTAAATACTTAGAAATGGTCTGATGTAGACTTAGCACGGTGCCAAAGAGCTGTAGTACCATACACTTGACAGCAAAATCGTAAAATGTTCCAAGTTTTGTAACTCCATTTGATGTCCTTGGAAATTATATGTCTAAGTATTTTTTTTTAAAATACTTTGAGATACTGATATGTTTTGAGAAGTTTGAATATATTAGGAAATCTATCCTTAATGCTTTTTGGAAAATAACTTGTAAAGTAATAAAGTTAACTATCTAGGTCTGCTAAATGTGCCAAAGGGATTGTGATGGTTTCACGTTTAAATCTGTTCTTTACAAAAGTAAGACTAGTACCTTTTTTTTTCTTTTCTGATTTTATTTCCTCCAGTGTAAAGAGCTAAGACACCACAGAATTTAGAGTCTAGCTTAAGGATATACTGTTACAAAGAGTCAAATGCTGTGATACATTTTCTTTTTTCCTCCAAATTGTGGGGGACTGAAGGAGAACACACACCAAACCATCTTGCAGCCATACAAAGAAGGCTCCTTCCATCCACTTGTAGAGGATAAATCTCTTTCTAAACAGACTATAGATATGATAATCCTTAGAAATTAATTTATGTAAAGTAAGAATACAATACTGTAAATGTTGGGCTGATTAATTGAAAAGCGCTGGCTTCCTTTCTCTGTAGGATATTCTTCAGGACTGTCTGGAACACCTTCAAAGGCAGATTTCTATAGAATGTATCAGCAGAATAATAATTCCACAGCAAGTTGTTATTGATGCTGTGGCAATTTTTTAATGTTTACTTTAAAGAGAGAAATTGATCAAAAGCAATCTTATTTGTTGTTTATCGTTTTAGCTAGAACATGTGGCTCTAATTTACGTGGACCAAGTGGGATTATTACATCACCAAACTATCCAGTTCAATATGAAGACAATGCACATTGTGTGTGGGTCATTACAACAACTGACCCAGACAAGGTATGTTTTTTTCTCTTTTTCTCAATTCAACTTGTAGAATTTTGGATCTGCCATAAAATTATTTTGTACATATTTGTGTAAATGCATGAATACATGCAAATCTGTATGTTCTTTTAAATGTAAAAATTACCAGAGTACAGATGTTAAGAAAATATATTGGGCACTAGGAAAAAAAACATAAATTTTTAATATCTGTGAAAATGAATACTCAGAGTAATAGGTCTTAATCAAAGTTTCCAAGTTATAAATAAATTTTCTAATGAAATACAGAAAATAACACTGAGTCACACATTGCTAAATGAGTTGATAGTGTATATTTCAATTTGTATCTTAATACTTAATCTTAGCATAAAAACTAGACACATCTAAGTACTTTGTCTGATCTTGTTAGGGGTTTTCTACTTATCTATTTTCTCTTATCAATCCACTATTTTCCAATAATGATTCTAAATGCATTGCTATAAATAATGGCATACAATAGTAAGCGCAACCATGTATTCTTATTAGAATGTAGTGTACTGAGATGCATTTTTACTTGTACTTCTGTAAAATCAATTTACTAAAGGACAGAGAGGCTCCCTACTTGCAGGAAAAAAATGAAATAAAAGAAATATCTTTCCCTTATTTTACTTTTCTGCAGTGAAATGCTGAATAAATTAGTTAGAATAAATTGAGGAACATACAATCTATATGTACTTTCACAACTACATAATGGATTTCCTATGCAAGGTTTTTGAAGGCTGAATTCTTCGGTTGTTTATTGAAGTTAAGGGAAAATATCTAACTGTCTCACCATAAACTAATACAAATGTTTAGCAGCAGAGAAGATTGCTTTACTGCATGCTTTCATAGCTTCTTGTTGAGATGTAAACATTTTCTTTGCAAAATCAAGTTCTTCTTGTTTTAAAGAGGATTCAGTGCCTCAGAAAATAGATGTATTCAAGGAAAAAAAAAAACACCAATGGCAAAAGTACAACGCTTACCACATTGTGAAACATTTCACTACAACAGGACCTCTCTTTGAACAGGAAGGGGTTTATTTAGTTTAAACTCAGCTCTTGTATTTTATTTAGTATAGAAATTAGAAGTGACTACTTGTCAGTGAATGACCTTTGACTTTCTATAAAATTTAATGTCTTGAAAGTATTAAATTGCTTTGCATTTGCAAATATAGATTAGCATTTAAAACATGGAAAATGTCTGACAAATGCATCTGCTCAAATTTATGTTCAGTAATACATAGTCTTCTTGGTTCTGCAAAATGCAATATAGTTTTATGAGAAAAAATTGTGTATCAAAAGAAAATATGTGAAATAACTGCTAATGTAAGGGAATCTTGACGTCTTAATGGTTTCTTTCTTCAGAGCTGTTCCATTAAGTTTTCATTTTTAATTTTATTTTTTTTTCAAGAATTTCAGTTAAGTGCTGATTTTTGTATTTATAATAAAATGAAGATAATGATCTCCTGGCTGATTGCAAGAAAGTTGAACCGTAATAATATGAAAATTGGTACTTCCTGTGCAGTGCTGTTTATTAAACTCTACTGTGTATTCTTCCTATGGACACTCAGTTCTGAAAATCGCTAAACCTTAATCTAGCACAAGTTCTGCTCATTCTACACAATATATCTTTCACAATGGATTTAGGATTTTAGTAGGGTAGATCTTAATGAGATTGGTGTGGATTAGCTTATTACTTTGTTCACTGAACTTGAAAAGGCGCTCTTAAGCAGTAGTCTGTGGACAGCTTGATAGTTTATCACTCGCAAGAATACGCTGAAGGAATTGTACACCCAGACAGATAAATTCTTTTGTTGTGTTCAGAATGAAGAGGTATGAGTACACGTTGTGGAGCTTTCATCTAGGAAAAAAAAAAATTACACACTATTACATCCAGCCGGGTGGAAGGTAAAGACATATGCTGACAAACATATCGATAATTACAATGTAAGAAAAAGACTTAGACCTTTAAGTCTTTCGGTTCCAGACAGGATGGGCGATAGGGAATGATTTGTATTTTTATTAATGATGGATTTGTCTAGCAGTGCAACAAAGGAAGATTCTTTTCTAAACTTCATGTATGTAGGCAGGATGGATGTTTGCTGTAGGACTGACAAGTGTGTGAAGTCTTAAAACCAGATTTGTTTAAGGCTTACAGTATCCTCAAATTGCTTTCACATAAATTCTATATAATCCGAATCAGTGTGTATCAATACAGATCTGATATTGGGACTTCCATCCCCAAATAGCTGAAACTATATTTAACACATATCCTTTCAGATACCAAAAGATATGTTGGAAAATGCTTTTACTTTGCAGACAACCTGACTGAAATAGTACATTTTTCTTCTTTGTAAAGAAAAGTATCTTGCCAGCTAGTTCACAAACCTGTGAACTTTAAAAAATCAATTGCAAAAATCATTTCTAGGTTTCCAAAATAATGAATTGATGTTAAGATTTGCTGAATGTTGTGCAGATTTTTATCTGTGACTTTTGTTAGAGTTATGAGTGACAGAACTGTTGAAAACTGAACTGTGTGTTGAGGGTCTGATTTTAAGATTAGATTGAGGAGCCTACTTTTTTGCCCTTCAGATTTGAAAAAAAAAATATCAGAATGCTGGAATGGCTCTGTGCGATTTTTCTTTTCTGAGACGGTAAACAGTATGACACGTTGTGACTGTGTATTTTAAATTAGTTTTAACTTTAGTAGTGAATTTGTGTCCTTTCATCGGATTAGTTTCCGCATAGTATTTTGCAAGATAAGGCAATTTTTCCTCTTAATTTAACATTTGGTGAGGTTTAAAGAACATAGTGTAGTGAAGAGGTGCCCTTGCATGAAATGTGGAACATAATGTGCTGGAATAATTTGAAGAATATTTTTTTTTTAAAAAAGGTACATAAAATTTTCTATATTTTCATTCTGGTGCTGATGGATGTAAGATTTTTAATGTGAATTCAAAATGAAAACACATTTCAACTTCCTATGGGGCAGGGACATACTTCGAGGTTTTAATCAAGCCTGAATGTTGTTGTTCGTTAAATGTTTTTCTAACATGTATTTGACTTATTCTAAGCAACACAAAAATCTAAGTTAAGCTTGGTTCTTCTCCTGTTCAAAGGTATTACTGTTAATGCTCAGCTTATTTTGAAGAGTTGATTTTCTTCTCTTAACATTTGTTTCCTCCGGGTCCCAGTATGGTAGCTTCTGATCGGCATCTTACTGAGTCATTTATTAGACTTTTAGTGTTTGCAAATACAACTTTATGGTGCTCTTCTGACTCTCTGACAAGTACATGCTGCAATTCCTGGTAACGTTACATTGGCTTAGTCATTCTGTGATGTAGTTTCTCAACTTTTTAGAATCGATTACTTTGGACAGTTCTTCCGATGTCTTGCTGATCTGTTGTCTTTATCTCCTTCTTGCTGTTATAATCTCTTCACAGTACGTTCTAAACATGCCTCTGTCCCTGGCTGTTTCAATACATTCTCCAGGCTGTGGGGGTTTTCATATGACTTACTGCCCTGGATTTCCTGCTGCTTTCACTATTTTACAGCAATATAGCTAGATACAAGGTCTTCAGTTTTCAACTCCAGTGTCTATAGGAGGGCAAGGTTTGGTGGTGTTTCAGCAATGATACTGAGTTTGCACAATATTCTCCTGGTTGACTGAGAGTTTTGCTATAGTAGATGTGCCATAAGCAGCAATAATGCTAAGTTGAATGGCCTGGTAAATAAAGAGTTTGTCCCAATTACAGATGGATGTAGGGGTTTGGGTGTTTTTGTTGTTACTTGTTTATTTGTTTTCATAGAATCACAATCCCTATGAGATTCTATGAGAGAAGACCTTTGAGACCACCAAGCCCAACTGTCCCCGTTCACTACTAAACAATACCCCTAAGCACTTCACTACCCATCTTTTAAATACCTGCAGTGATAGTGACTCAACCAACTCCCTGGGCAGCCTCTGCCAGTGCTTGAGAACCCTTTCAGTGAAGAATTTTTTCCTAATGTCCAATCTGAACCTCCCCTGACACAGCTTGAGGCCATTCCCTCTTGTTCTGTTGCCTGTCACTTGGGCAAAGAGACCAACACCAACCTCACTGCAATCTCCTTTCAGGCAGTTGTAGACACTGATGAGATCTCCTCTCAGCCTCCTCTTCTCCAGGCTAAAGAACCTCACTTCCCTCCATTGCTCCACATAACACTTGTTCTCCAGCCCCTTCATGAACTTTATTGCCCTTCTCTGGACACACTCCAGCCTCTCAATGCCCTTTTTGTAGTGAGGGGCCCAAAACTGAGTTGAGTACAGGGGAAGAATGACTTCCCCGATCTTGCTGGCCACACTGTTTCTGATACAAGCCAAGATGCCATCGACCTCCTTGGCTACCTGGACCACTGCTGGCCCATGTTTAGCTGCGGTCAACCAACACCCTGAGGTCCTTCTCTGCCAGGCACTTTCCAGCCACTCCTCCCCAAACCTGGAGCTGCACAGGGTTGTTGTGTCCCAAGAGCAGGACTCTGCACGTGGCCTTGTTGAACCTCATCCCACTGACCTGAGCCCATCGATCCAGCCTGTTCAGACCTCCCTGCAAAGCCTTCCTTCAACCCGATCTACAATTCCTTCCAGCTTAGTGCCATCCGTGAACTTACGTGGTTAATTTTATTTTGTTTTCCTGAATAATGTGTTTTCTCCACCGTTCTAAGCATAGCTATTGAGTATCTCTTTGGGTCTAACAACTTTCTTCTTAACAAAAAGTTATTCACTGCAGTTGTCATAATTGAAGACATTGAAATTAATTAGAGAGAGAGCACAGGAAGCTTCATGTGTAGTTCTGTAGGACTGAACCTTCAGGTTTTTGTATAAAGTTGGACTATAGCTTAATATGTTGCCATAAAATGCTATTTCTGATTTGTTTTTTTTCAAAGCACATAGCTGGGGAACTTCAGGAAAACGTTCTTATCCAGGAAAACTTTTCCCAGTTCACAGCTATGGAGTCCACAAACTGTAAATGATGATTTTGAGATAATTTCTTTGAGGACAATTAAATTTTACAATATGCTCTATAAAAAGCATTATTACTAAGTAGCATATGAGAATATAATTTTTTTTTTTTTTAGTGAGGTTATCTTACTGATTTGTGGACTGGGTCAAAGTGTGTGGTAGCTCAAATCTTATCCTTTATTGACATCCCTGTCATCCTCAGAGTCTTACTTCCAAATAAGCAGCTTATGCATATATAGTACTTCACAATAGATTCAAAGCCTTTGTTTCAATAGGCAGATTTCCTCCTGTTATACAGCATTATTGTGTTACACTGTTTAATGTTACAGTGTTTTTGAGAAAGTATGCCCACAAAAAGCCTGTTGCTTCAAGGCTTCATCACAGACAGAACTCCCGTCTCTCTGAATGGATGCTCAGACCACCCTGCCACAAGTAAAAGGATGTTTGTCAGCACATTTGACATTTACGGCACCTGCAGTCTGACACTATACTATGACTGGGGAAGAAAGCTATTGCTGAGCACTGTGTATCTCGTCTCTACAGAGATTACCAGTACGTTGCCACAGTATTGATTTATTTATCTGTAGAATTTGTCCTCTCTTCTGTACCACAGAGTTTTGTGTTGCGGGGATCCTGATTACCAAAAAATCTTATATCTAAAAACTACTTTAACATGAGCCAGCAGTGTGCCCAGGTGGCCAAGAAGACCAACGGCATCTTGGCTTGTATCAGAAACGGTGTGACCAGCAGGTCCGGGGAGGTGATTCTCCCTCTGTACTTGGCACTGGTGAGACCGCACCTTGAGTACTGTGTTCAGTTCTGGGCCCCTCACCACAAGAAGGATGTTGAGGCTCTGGAGCGTGTCCAGAGAAGAGCAACGAAGCTGGTGAGGGGGCCGGAGAACAAGTCTTACGAGGAGCGGCTGAGAGAGCTGGGGTTGTTTAGCCTGGAGAAGAGGAGGCTGAGGGGAGACCTTATTGCTCTCTACAACTACCTGAAAGGAGGTTGTGGAGAGGAGGGAGCTGGGCTCTTCTCCCAAATGACTGAGGACAGGACAAGGGGGAATGGCCTGAAACTCCGCCAGGGGAGGGTCAGGCTGGGTATCAGAAAAAAAATTCTTCACAGAAAGAGTCATGGGGCACTGGCAGAGGCTGCCCGGGGGGGGGTGGAGTCACCTTCCCTGGAGGTGTTTAAGGAACAGGTGGATGAAGTGCTTAGGGACATGGTTTAAGGGAGTGTTAGGAATGGTTGGACTCGATGATCCAGTGGGTCCTTTCCAACCTGGTGATTCTATGATTCTTTTGAATGTTCTTGGCAGTATACAGGCTCATGCTAGTGATTTGTTTAATTCTTACTATTTTATAGGTCTGGGGATAGACTTAATGGAGTGGAGGAAAAGGCTATTGTGAATTTAGAATAGGCTCACTTGTACATCCTGTGCCTTCTAGATCATACCAGTATACTAAGAACTCCCTGAAAAGAGTCTTTCCCACAGTACCTTGAATGAAAGCACAGTTTTGTATGCTGTTTCATTCTTCACACAGTGTTAAAGCTGAAAATTGTGCCATAGGTAAATATGCACATTTAAGTTTAAATTTAAATGCCTTTATTTTTCATTTGCTGGAACAATGTCTTTCATTTTCGGGTGTAAACTGGAGAGAGGCACATTTAGACTGGACATAAGGAAGAATTTCCTCACTATGAGAGTGGTGAGGCCCTGGCCCAGGTTGCCCAGGGAAGCTGTGGCTGCCCCATCCCTGGAGGTGTTCAAGGCCAGGTTGGATGGGCCTTGGGCAGCCTGAGCCAGTGGGAGGTGTCCCTGCCCATGGCAGGGGGGTTGGAACTGGGTGATCTTTAAGGTCCCTTCCAACCCAAACTATTCTGTGATTCTATGATTATCTATTTAAGGGGGATATGGTATCATTGTCAAAGGATTCATGCAGTTTAGAATCAAAATTATTAAAATCTCTGTGATGAAACAAATACTGCTCAAGTTCCCTCTTGCTTTGAAATAGGCTCATGCATTTTATTTGTTTTTCATAGTTAGGCAGTATAATTTAGACCACAAAGTACAACTATAGCAATTATAGGATTAAGATTTTAAACTTCCAGTGTCCTAAAATATTTTACAAAGTTTCCAAGGTAGCCTTGTTTATTTACAGTCTTAAATGCCTTTCCAAACCAAACAAAAAAGTCTGTGTATTTTAATATAATGTGCAAAATGTATTTACAAGCCTACTGGGGGGCAAAAATTATATACAGATAAAACTCACTGTATTTATATATATATATTTATCATCAATTTGAATTTAAATACATAAATTCTAATACAGAATTCTCTATATGTACAACTAATATTAGACAAAATAAAACATATTGCACAAAAGCAAATAAAAATACATCGTTATATTGCTTTCTGCATTTTCCGTATGCTTATTAGAACATTATGATTTCTGTTAATAATTCTGGTACTTCTGCCTTTGAAGAAATAATGTGAGTGAGGTGCAGTAGCATGGCTTCTATGTAATTTTCTTAATAATGTTACGGAATCTTTATTAGGTGATACTGTAATTGAAGTAGGTCTGAAACAGAAGACTCAGTTCTGTGATTTTAGACATTTAGGATGAAATTTAATTTGCACTTATGGGTGTTCATGTCCAAACTCCAATTATACTTGATGGAGAACTGTCAAATAGTTAGTAGAGCTTAAATAGTGCCTCTTCTCATCCTAAAGCATTCCAACAGACTGATCAGCTAAATCACTGTTTGGGCTTTCACTAAATCAAAACCAAAAGGGATACAGCTTTGTGGAATAAAATATGCTGTTTTAGATGAAGGACATGGCTCACAGATGAAATGGGAAGAGTCCCATAATGTCCATATCATGAATGAAAAAGCTTAACTTTGCAGTAAGGGTGTACTGGAATTAACTAAAAGAAAACGTCATAAGAATTTTAAACTCTTACATGAATATATCTGCTTCCAAGTATGGGCCTTTTAGTGAAACTCATATACTCATATCAAAACTGCTTTCTATATTGGTTTTAGATGTCTCACTTTTTAATTCATTACAAGAAGTTTTAACTTGATAACTTCAAAGACTGGTGGAGGTAGTGATGGATGGGGAACACTTAGGATAAGTACTCGTCTCATTATGAAAGGATGCAAGCACAAATTGCCTTCAGCATGGGAAAGTACTGTATTTCCTAGTTTGAGGAAAGCTAACGGAATAAGCACTCTTAATGCTTCTGCTCTAATTTCTCGTGGTATTTTCTTTTTTTTTTTACCAGATGATTTCTAACATTAAATGCAGAAACACACCCAATTCTTAAGTTTTTCCCTTTTAAGGCAAATGCCACAAATGCAGGCTGACAGTTATATTCCATGTTGCTTGCTTTCTCTCTGACCTTCCTGCTCCCATCCTGTTTCGAATGAAGACTAACTACTGAGTCTTGTCTGTGTTCAGTATCTCAGATTTGCTTTCAGGATATCAGCTAGGTTTACTCTACCAAGATTTAGCTGTGGGATATGAATTTTATGAGCCTCAGATGGCTCTAATGATGACATACTGTGTTGGAAATGGAATTTAGAGGGGAAAAAAAGAAAGAACTGGGATTTTTAGAAAGAAACTATAGAAGCATGTACATGAAGGAATGGAAAAACTGAAGGAGGAGGCTTAGCGGTATATGTGGCTTAATAGAAACTATTTAAAACAAAAACAAACAAAAAAAAAACCTCAAAACCTTCAAAATTATCATGACAATTTTGTTAATAACAGAAATATGTAATTTTAAAAGTTATATGGCTTCTGTTCCTCATGTTCTAATACCGTGTCAAGGACAAAGCAAAAAGGTTCACATTTGAAAGAGGGTAATTTGTAATATTTTCACCTTGATGTTTGTACTCTATCTACATGGGAGAGAATTACACAAATGTATTATTGTCAATATTTTTTTAACATTTCCTGCAGTGAAAGGCATCCGTATTTGCCTTTCTCATAGATACACTTTTCCAGTCTTGATGACTGTTAGATCCTTCATTAGCCTATAACTTGCAAAACAGAAATAAGCAATTCCTCTTTGAATCTATTTTATAGATAAAACAAATGATCTCCTACTCAGAAAATGAAAAAAAATTAAAAAAAAAAATCCAGAGCTGTATAGCACATAAGCATGCCTTTTTGTTTTACAATTGCCAGGGGTAAACTTTAAAAAACAAACAAACCCACAAAACCGGAGAAGTACAGAGACTATACCTTCATCACTGGCTTTTATTGTTATGCAGACACTGCTATGCGTGTACTTCACTTGTTGCTGAAAATTAGGTTGTTGCTTCCAGCTTTTTTTCTTGGAGGAACTTATCTCCTGCAAGTGCATTTGATGCACTCGATTATTCCATGAGATCCTTTCTCCACTGTATTTTTTTTTTCCCTTTCATCTTCTTCAGTTTCTTCTGTGCTGTTTTGCTCTCGTTCATTATATAATTTTTTTCTCTTCTAGCTTTAAGGTTTTCTTCTTTTTCATTTTATTTTTCCTAATGTGTGGCCTAAACCTCCCCTGGTACAACTTGAGGCCATTTCCTCTTGTCCCATCCTTTGTTACATGGGAGAAGAGAACAGCACCGGTGTCACTACAACCTCCTTTCAGGTAGTTGTAGACAGTGATAGGTCTCTTCTCAGCTTCCTCTTCTTCAGACCAAACAGGTCCAGTGCCCTCAGTCACTCCTCGTAAGGCTTGTTCTCCAGACCCTTCAACAGCTTCATTGCTCTTCTCTGGACGAGCTCCAGTACTTCACTGTCTTTCTTGTAGTGAGGGGCCCAAAACTGAATGCAATATTTGAGATGCAGCCTCAGCAGTGCCAAGTAAAAGGACACAGTAGCTTCCCCCTGGTCCTGCTGACCACACTGTTTCCGATACAGGCCAAGATGCTATTGGCCTTCTTGGCCACCTGGGTGCACTGCTGGCTTGTATTCAGCTGCTGTCAATCAACTCTTTCAGGTCCTTCCCTGCCAGGCAGCTTTCCAGCCACTCTTCCCCAAGCCTGTAGCATTGCATGGTTTTTTTGTGGACTGAGTGCAGGAGCTGGCACTTAGCCTTTTTAAACAATGTACAATTGGCTTTGGCCCATTTATCCAGCCTGTGCAGATCCCCTTTGTAGATATTTCCTTCCCTCAAGCAGATCGACACTCCCACACAATTTGGTGTCATCTGCAAACTTAATGAAGGACCACGCAATCCCCTCACCTAGATCGCAACTAAAGGTAGTAAACAGAACTGTCCCCAACACTGAGCACTGGAGAACACCACTTGTGACCAGCCACCATCTGGATTCACTATTCACCATATCCCTTTGTGCCTGGCTATTTGGCCAGTTTTTCATTCATTGAAGAGTACACCCATCCAAGACATGAGCAGCCAGTTTTCCCAGGAGGATGTGGTGGCAAATGGTCTTAAAGGCTCTATTAAAGTACAGGTAGACAACATCCACAGTGTTTCCCTCATTACAGAAGGACATCAGGTTAGTCGGGCAGTGCCTGTCTTTCATAAACGCGTGCTGACTGGGCCTGATCACCTGCTTATCTTGTATATGCAGCATGATGGCACTCAAGATGGTCTGCTCCATAACCTTCCCTGGCACTGAGCCCAGGCTGACAGACCTGTAGCTCCCTCAATCCTCCTTTTGGCTTTCCTTGTAGATATGTGTCACATTTGCTAATCTTCAGTCGAGTGGGACCTCCTTAGTTAGCTGGGACTGCTAATCAATTATTTAAAGTGTTTTGGTGAGCACTTCTGACAGTTCCTTCACTACCCTTGGGTGGATCTCATCCAGCTCCATAGACTTGTGTGTCTAGGTGGAGTAGAAATGATTAGTGACCTGCCTCTTGGATTTTGGGGCCTCCGTTCTGCTCCCCATCTGCCTTCCAGGTCAGAGACCTGGGTAACCAGAGAACAACTGCTCGCTATTAAAGACTGAGGTGAAGAAGGCATTGAGTACCTCAGCCTTTTCCTCGTCCTTTATCATCATGTTTTCCCTCACATCCACTAAAGGACTGAGATTCTCCTTAGCCCTCTTTTGGCTGCTGATATATTTATAGAAGCATTTTTTATCATCCTTTGCCTCAGTAGCCAAATTAAGTTCTGCTTGGCAATTGGCCCTTCTGATTTTCTCCCTGAATAACCTCACAACACTTATATGTACTAGGTTTTTTTTTCTTAGAATTCCTTCCAGTTTCCTTTAGATTTGGTGTTTGGCATCACTGTAAATAGAATCCTCCAGGTGTTTATATAATGGATTAGTGTTAGCTCTTCATTTAATTAACTCACTTTGATATATTACTAAACAGCAGCTTCATATTATAAGTAAAGAACCGTTGAGAAGAATAGTAAATGGAGAACCAAATCATCACATGTACGTTAAGATGTGCAAATTTCAGATTTCAGTTAGATGATGTTAACGGGGGAGAATAGAACTAATTCTAATTACTGGGATTTTTGCTTAGTATGTGAAACATGATAGAGTTTGCAGTAAGTTGTTATAGAAGATATGTTTTTCAAAGTGGGGCAAAATGGCACTGGGGCTAATCTGGAAGCTGAGATTCAGCATGGGAAAAGCAAATCCCAAGGGGTGTGCCCTATATTAACTGCTCCATAATTTAAAGCCTTGAAGTGCATTGCCTAAGTTAGTTTTACTTCTTTAAGATATTTCTGTCTTCAGAGTAAACACCTCAAAGGGTATTATAGCCCACTTAAAATCAAATTTTCCTCCTGACTTTCATTAATGAAAGAAAAACTGGAATGATCAATGCTAATTATGGCAGGTGGAGAGTGAACTTGTATATGTAAACATTTGAATATATCTGATTCAATATGAGGAGTTGCTGATGTCTAATAAATCACAGAATCATAGAATCACTTGGTTGGAAAAGACCTCTTGGATCATCGAGTCCAACCATTCCTATCTGCCACTAAACCATATCCCTGAGCACCTCATCTACCCATCCTTTAAAGACCTCCAGGGATGGTGACTCCACCCCCTCCCTGGGCAGCCTCTGCCAGTGCCCAATGACCTTTTCAATGAAAAATTTTTTCTGATTTCCAGTCTGACCCTCCCCTGGCAGAGCTTGAGGCCATTCCCCCTTGTCCTGTCCCCTGTCACTTGGGAGAAGAGCCCAGCTCCCTCCTCTCCACAACCTCCTTTCAGGTAGTTGTAGAGAGCAATGAGGTCTCCCCTCAGCCTCCTCTTCTCCAGGCTAAACAACCCCCTTTCCCTCAGCCGCTTCTCGTAGTGTAATAAAGTAAATGTTTAAAAGTTTTGGAAATGTGGATTAAATAATTTAGTTGGAGTTGTTTAGTAAATATGAAATTCCACAATAATTTAATGCTGCTTTGAAGTAAATAGGTTTGGATTTTTTGTCTCTAAAGTGTGAACTCAGCAAGAATCAAGGTACATATTAATACACCTGCTGTATATATTGAAAGGGATTAACACGGATTAGCGTGCTGCTTTGTCAGCTACTTGATCTAAGAAAGGCATGGGTAGATTTGAAGTATGTCAGAGAAAAAGAACAAAGGTTCTTCAGCAGTTGGTGAAATATTCATGTATTTATTTATAAAAAGAGTTAAGAAGTGCCACCATAGTCAGAACCAAGATCATGATCCTTCATATCCTCAGCGCAAATTGGCCTACATTAGCCTGTGAACACTGACAGTCTGAAGATGTGCAGTATAGTTAGGAGACTCTTTACATGAAGTTTTAAACATAGCTTTCAATTCAGCAGGCAATCTCTAAGACCTCTCGAGGGCTATCATCAACCGTAGGGTTTATTTCAGTCAGATGACACATCTCTGTGCAAGTCATTTTTTAAAAAGTCTAACATTTCTTAATAATTAAACCTTGCGACAGTACGTAGGGCAAAAGTTGAACTACTTTCAAAAAAAAAAAATAGTATGATTTGCTTCTAAAAATACCATCCATAAACCTTTTAAAAGGAAAATAGGTTTTAGATTTACACACACATAATGTTCATCTGCTGTACTAGAAAATAACATCGCATGCTTGCTTATCACATCTTTGGTTATTTCTCTTTATGCAGAATGTGACTTTTCATAATTTGTTTTTTCATAAATTTCCAGTGTTTTTAGTAGGAAGTAACTTTTTTTAAAAGAATCTTTTCTCATTCCTTATGTTTTCCCTTTTTTTTTATGAGATAGATCATGCAATGAAATGCTGAGTTCTGTTACCAGTCTCGTCTCTGTATCCAGTGGAAGAATAGTTTAGGCAGAGGTTGTTAGGTTGGCCAGTTCTTTTTCACGCAGCCATCATCTCAACGTTTTACTCTTCATCTATTTAATAGAAAACTGTTATCACTGTTCCAGGAACACTGGAAAGGATACAAGCAAAGAGGTCGCAACATAATACAGATGTTCTTTTCTAAACAGACCAGGGAAGAACGCTGGCTGCAGGGCAAGGAATCTTGAAGTTTTTCTGCACTGTCACATTGCTTTTGTGATGGATTTGAGGAGTTTAATCACGGACTCTCAGGAAGTGCAATTTACAAAGCCAGAGGAAAGTACATTCATATCATAAATGCAAATAAAGCAAAAGAAATAACGTTACTGCAGGTTTGTTTCCTGTTCTTTGCACAGACTTCAGGGAGGAGTGGGGGTGCGTGTTGCTGGTTAAACATGAGCTGCTTTTTCTTTTTTTCCAGAGCGCTTTGTACCTTAAACTGAATAGTTCAGTCCCTACTAATTTTTTTCTATGTTAGCCAGTTATTAACTCTTTAGGGTTTCAATGATCTTTCTCCTTTTACCCTATCTAAAACAAAAAGACATCTTGCTCATCTTTTCATCAAACAATATAGTCAGTTTTTATTTTACATCATCTGCCTTGCATTACTGCCGTTTTACTAATTAAAAAAAATCTAGTAAATAATTAATAACTACTTCCGCTTGACATCAGCAATGAGATTCTAATGTTTCTGAGGTAAATGTTCAGCTCTTCCACCAAACACTCTGCACTCTGCAGAAAGTCATTGCTGATTCCACTTGTTCATTCTGCACACTTTTAGTTCCATAAAGAGCGAATGAAGATAGGAGATTGATGGTATGGTTTTGCACTTGACATCCAATATTCAGTTTAAAAATGCCTTCAACTTGTTGCCGTATATAAAAAATTACGATTAATGTGATAATCTGTGATTAATCTGAATGTGATTAATTAGAAGACTAAACATATTTAGTTAGACATCAGGAGGCGATCTCAAGGTTCGTTTGCCTACCGGAGTTCCTGTCTGTAGTTTCTTTTGAGACTACGTTCTTCTGCTTTCCCTCCAGGTGTGGACAGAGAAAAGAGTAGGTTCCTGTAGATTCTGTTCTATCTACCAGCCCATGTCTTTGATACTTTAAACTAAAATCAATTAACACTAGTCATTTAATTGTGGGCATCTACTGAACCATCAATACCTAAGCTTCAGTCATAACCAGGGGAACCTGCAGAATATTTCAGCTTAGCCTGAAGCAGGCACCTAGCTGCTGGTCAGATGAATAACTCTAACAGCTATATTTACTGCAGTGAGAGATTAGATACCTAAGGCACCTTTTGACACAAATAGGTAAACACCTATATTTAGGTGTTTTAGACCTTATTTCATCTATTTCGCCATACAAAATTCCTTAAGTAATCCTTCCTGGCCTCCAGCTGCTGCTTCAGAAAATTGTGGACCTCGCAGATCTTGTATCTTCAGGCAATGTGTGGGGTTTACTTTCTACTTTCAAATAACACTAAGCCGACTATTTAGATTTGTACTGAATTCCATTCTTAGTACTGATTTCTGCTACAAAGTTCTTTTTACTTTAAATATTTGCCTTTTTCTCCTATAAAAATGAGGTAGAAGAATCCTGTTGCAGATTGGTTTGGGTGTTTCTGTGCCGTACTTTGAGTTTGAACAGTATTCAGACAATTGAGAAATACCTGTTTGGTCATTTTTGCTTGATTTCTTTGTTTTCATTTATGACTTTGACTCCCGTGGATATGCTAAGTGTATCTCTTGGTTGCTGTTTCAAAGATATCCGCTGAAAAATTACCTTCTAAAGTTCTATGATCACTTAAGCTTTGGAACAGTTTGTATTTATTTATCTTATGTTGGTAAGAGACTGTTTTCAGCATAATTACTTTCAATCCATTTTAATTAGGCCAATAAAAATACAACTCCTGAACTGAATTTACGATTATGTGATAAAATAATGAGGGAATTGGTATCCTACCTTTAAGCACTACTTTTATGATAGTTTAGTGTAACCACTTCAAATATGATAAACTTTGTAATCTAGTTGTACCTGCTCTGAGTGAGATAGTTTGGTGAGATGACTTCCAGAGGTCACTTAAAACTAAATGATCCACTACTTAGCAAAGTCATTTAAACACTGAGAATATTTTATGTGTTCATATTAGTATTTCACAAGTTTCTCGGGTACTAGACATCTGTTTCCATTCCTGCCGAGATTACAATTATCAAGTTTATATTAGTGTTATTTGAACTATAGCAGTGTGATCACTGAAAAATTGAAGAATTTACAGCTTTTCATATAAGCCCTGTACAATGCTAATTATGATTTCTAAAGGTATTTGATTATACAGATTTTACAAAAGAAGGGAAGCAAAAAAAAATATTTTATGCAACTTCAAAAAAAAAAGTTTTACAAGAAAAATATGATGTTATGCAGAATTTCAGTGCTTATCTGTTAATATCTCAGTAACCCAGGTTTGCCACTAGAATTTGGACTTCAATGTGTCTGCTTATCTCTCTGTTCAGTTAAAAAATGAACATATAAAAATCAAGAATATCTTTAAGATCTTAAATTAATATTTTTGTCCTAGAAGCCTTTATAGAAATATTTAAGTAGTTTTATTTTTAAAAAAAAAAACCCAAATTATAGTGTGAGGATCTTTTCAAAATTATATGACAGCTTTGATAGACATAAGTAATATTTAGAGATATGATTTAAATTTTTTATTACTATCTTCAAATTTTATTTTCACTTCAACTTAGACAATTTCATCTTATGGAGTCTGAAGACTTGCACAATATGTTTTGACCCTTACAATATTGTTCCAGTGCATTGTTTAATCATAAATAGTTACACATCAGTTTGAAACAGAATTAATTCAGCTCACTTTCAAGAACTCCCCTTCCTTCTTATTCTTCTTGAATAAGAAACTTAGGGGAAATTTGCAGTAGTAAATATGCAATAATAGCTTTCAAAAGTTTGGGTAGTGTTACTACATCATCATTATTACTCTTACTATTGTTGTTGATGTTGCTATCATTATCATTATTGTTACTATTAGTGTGTTTATTTATGGAGCTCTATGGGTGTTAGCAGCTAAAAACTGTCAAAATTATGCAGATCAATTTTATTTTTAATTTCCTGCCACTGTGCATACATTAGAATTCAGAGAATCTGTAGTTAGTTTCACAAATTAATCTTCTAAGTTCTAAAAGCCTGAGGAAATCTTAAGATCCTACTTCGTGGTTGTAAACTGAATCCCAGTAGCTCCACCCGAGGCAGGAGACCGATCAGCCTATATATGTCCTGTAATTAATTGAGTTTATTGTCTGTTATAGAGTGGTATGGTCTGAATCGGATACAATGAAACAGAAAAAAGATAATGGGTATAATTGGCATTCAGAACATTCTCTCGCAAAAGTGCAGCATTTTTGGTGCTGTGGGAAAACGCTAATATCACAGTCTAAAGGTCCCTGATGAGGCATAATGGGCAGAATCAATCACCACAAGCCATTTTCTGAGTCTTTCTACATATTCATATTTGGCCTTGGTTTGCATTTTTAGATAATCTTTGCAATCACAGAATGAAAAATGTTTTTAATAAAAAGAGAGAAGTGCTATTCCGCAGAAAAACACTGAGAGAAAGTGAGAATTCTACAACAAATGTTTTGATAATAGCTCTTCTGAATAGTGTTTTATAATAATGGACAGTTTGAAGTAATAGAAGCAAAATTCGTATGTACTTGCACTATGATCTTCTAGATCATATGAAATATATTGGAAAAATGAGGGGGGGTTATGCTATCATTTCACACTTCTTTTCTATGTGACATATATTGCTGCGATTCATCTTTTTTAGAAACAATGTTTAATTTAAATAAAAGCACATGAACATCAGTATCAAAATTGACAAAATTACGGGGTTTTGTGCAGCTGCCTGACGGTCACCAGATTCAAGTATGGGATTTTTTTTTCACAAAATAATGTACAAAATCTCTAGAGAATTAATAGACTAGTAAAGCTGTTATTGAAATAATTAGAATAAATCCAACTCTCTAAACCGAGCTATAACATTTTTATGGAGGCTCAGTATATCCATAGATGTAACGCAAGCATATTTTTATTTAATAAAAATGTCTACCAAATAGACACTGATAGTGACAAAAGAGAATAAAATAGTTTGGAAATGACACTAGAGATCCCCATTTAGAATTAATAACATTAGACTAGTTTCAAATGCATTTATTTTTTAGTATTGTTATCTAGATTTGTAATTCATAAAGCAGCTTGTGTTTTTCTTTTAAAAAATGATTAATGGACAGGAATGTAAGCAGAATAAATCTTTGTTATGTCACATCTGCATTCTGAAGCATTTCTTGAAAAAAATATTACATGAAAGAATGCCATTTCCTTTGATACCAAAGCAAATGCTGAACTTTGAGTTGGCATCAAGCATATTTTTTTTTCATTTCACTTAATCTTACTGACAGCTTATGTTTAACGACAGACAGAAGAGAGCTGCAAAATAAGGTGATCTTGGGCATGTTATTGGTAGCTAGTAAGTCCTTCCTTTAGACACAAGCTATACTCAGTTAAAGCGAATAGTGGTGGAAACCAAACAGAAATATTAGCAGAAATGGAGCCTAACCAAAATTAACTTGATATTAACAATATTCTCTATTTCCTATCTTTATTTTTATGCTAATGTCTTTTTAGTGAGAATCGGAGAATAAACGATTATTTACTCTTACCAGTGGCATTTCCTTACTTATAGTTTCTTTAATCTTTCTTCAGAATTTAGAAAGGTATAAAGGCTATGCATTTACCAAACCCTATTGATGTGTATTAGAAATCAGACAATCATTCTATTTTATTATTTCAAATTTAAACTTGACATACTTTTAATTCAGCTTTAAGACTGTCGGCCTTTGAATGTAATTGCTTCTGTCTGGCTCCAGTGTTTTTTATTTATTCATATATTTTAAAATAGAACATAGAGAATGCTGTATGCACAAACTCTTACCTATGCCAGAGCTTTCACATTAATATCTTAGCTTTTCACCTTTTCTGTTGTTGGATTGAGTCCAGAGGAGGGCCACAAAGACAATCAGAGGTGTAGAACACCTCTCATATGAGGACAGGCTGAGCAAATTGAAGCTCTTCAGCCTAGAGAAGAGTAGACCTTAGAGCACCCTTCCAGTGCTTAAAGAAGGCCTACAGGGAGTGTAGCGACAGGACAAGGGGTAATGGTTTTAAGCTGAAAGAGGGAGATTTAGATATTAGGAAGAAATGTTTTATTGTGAGGGTGGTGAATAATTGGAACAGGTTTCTTCATATGTCAAAGGCCTTACTGAAGTCTAGGTAACCAATATCTACTGCTCTTCCCTCATCTGCCAGGCCAGTCACTTCATCACAGAGGTTCATCAAGCTGGTCAAACGTGATTTCTTCTTGGTGAGGCCATGCTGACTACATCTGACTTTCTTGTCCTTCATGTGCCTGGAAGTGGTTTCCAGGTTTAGTTGCTCCATCACAACCTAGCTGGGCAAAGCCCTGCCAACCTGGTCTGAATTCCTTCTTGACTACTTTGAACCACAGACTTGACTGCTAAGCTACAAAGGTCCCTTTGAACCTGAATATCATCTCAGCACTCTTTGTTCTTGTTTTTTCTGTCACAAAACCTGCAATCACACCAGGACAAATAAAGTCAATCACTGTTAGATATCTTACACTGATTCTACCAGCTTATGTAATTTAGAATCATAGAATCATAGAATAGTTTGGGTTGGAAGGGGCCTTAAAGATCATCTTGTTCCAACCCCCCTGCAATGGGCAGGGACACCTCCCACTGGATCAGGCTGCCCAAGGCCCCATCCAACCTGGCCTTGAACACCTCCAGAGATGGGGCAGCAACAACATCCCTTGGCAACATGTTCCAGTGTCTCACCACTCTCATGGTGAAGAAATTCTTCCTAGTGTCTTGCCTAAATCTGCCCCTCTCGAGTTTGTACATGTTCCCCCTCGTCTTATCACTACAAGCCTTTGTGAACAGCCCCTCTCCAGCTTTCCTGTAACCCCCTCAGGTACTGGAAGGTCGCTATAAGATCTCCTGTGAGCCTTCTCCTTTCCAGGCTGAACAAGCCCAACTCTCTCAGTCTGTCCTTGTAGGAAAGGTGCTCCAGCCCTTCAATCATCTTTGTAGCCCTTCTCTGGACCCGTTCCAACAGCTCCATAGCCTTCTTATGTTGAGGATTCCAGAACTGGACACAATATTCCAGATGAGATCTCCCAAGAGAAGAATAGAGGGGCAGAATCTCCTCCCTCACCCTGTTGGCCATGCTTCTTTTGATGCAGTCCAGGACATGGTTGGCCTTCTGGGCTGTGAGAGCACATTGCCGGCTCATGTTGAGCTTCTCATCCCCCAGCACCCCCAAGTCCTTCTCCTCAGGGCTGCTCTCAATCATGTCATCCCCCAATGTGTACTGAAAATGGGGATTGCCCTGACCTAGTTGCAGGACCTTACACTTGGCCTTGTTGAACCTCATGATGTTCTCAGAGGCCCACTTTTCCAGTCTGTCCAGGTCCCCCTGGATGACATCCCGTCCTTCTGGTGTGGCAAAATTTCATAGAATTATACTTGTTTGGTTGTTTTTTCGCTGTTCTCTGTCCATGGAGGTGGAGTTATTGCTGATCAATTTTATAAAGAAAAAGGGTTTAAGTATAGACCCCTGAGTATATAGTAACACAGAGATATTCCATTATTATCCATCTCCAGGAATGCAATCAGATCTGAAGCACAAATTATTTTTACTCAGATGTCATGCAAGTTCAAAATACTTTAAGGCTGTTTTGGTCACAGCCTCATTGTAACTGAACTTTCTTTGCCTTTAAAATTTTATGTACTACAAAGCTGAAAAGGCTGAAAAAGTATTAAAGCAAAATCTTGATTGAAGACCTGCAGTTATTACTTTGTTCTATATTCCTGCACTGGAAATAGATTAGGTGTGAATAAAATTCACATTTTCAGTCACGCTATGTATATTCATCAGTTTACTGCCCTTGGAGAAAGGTAGCATGCAGCATTGAAATTGCATCTAGAACTACGAGGTGTCTTGAAGATAACAGTAGAATAGAAACTCGACACAAATTTGTAGGCTGGTGAAGAGAGTCAGGTCTTTCCCTCAAACATCTACCTTACCCTATACTCACCAACCTTTCATCATAGTTTTATTATTTTTGCCTTTTTCTCTTTATGGCTAGATATATTATGCAGCTTAACAACGTATTGTATCTTGCCATTTTTAAAAGCCCAAGATGAATACTTACATGATTCACACTTTTCTGTCACTTATATTTCTGAGAACTAAATAATATAATCTATAAATATTAATATATTTTACATGAAATAGTCTTTAGTGGTTTGATCTCTTTCTTGAAGATTCAGGTGAAAAATTGGTGCAGCTTTGCAGTTGAGGTTTCATAAATTTTGATTAAAGAGAAAAAAAGTCTCCTCATTCTTTGCAGGCTATGATGTACCCTTTATTATGATGTCTGACGTTTTCAGAGAGGTGACTGATGATTTGTGTTCAGCTCAAGCTCTCTTATGACATCTAGATCCTCTTCTGAAGAGCAGTTATCTGACCAGCTGTCACTCAGTCCGTAACTGAGCAGTGCATTACAACTTTCTAAATGCAGTGTCCTGTTTAATGACACTTTTCTGGTCTTATGTTTGTTTGGATTGGTTTGTTGGGTTTTTTTTGTTTGTTTGTTTAGTTTGTGGGCTTTTTTTCTTTAAGGCAATCTCTCCAGTTCTTCAAGATGACTTTGCTTTCTAAATCTGCCTACCCGTGTACTTGCAGCCCTTCCCAGTGCAGTGCAGAAGCTTAAATATTAGACTTATTACTGCAACATACAGCTTGTTTAAAAAGAAGGACTATGAAAAGAGCTTTAGAATTCTCTATGCATCTTTCAAATCTGAAGTTGAAGGTACTAACTACTCATACCATCTAATAGCTCTGACCCTACCTTGTAACACTTTAAGTTAGACAGTATTTCCCATGGTTGCCTATGAGGCACTCATATGTTGATGAGACTTATTAATATCAAAAAGCCTTACTGCAGTCAAGATCTATAGCTGTTCTATTACATCTTTTAAATTTTTTAGGTTAAGGACCAAAGCTGCATGAAGTATTCAGGATGAGATTTTGTGCAGTAGCAGGGTAAAGCTCTATATTTCATTTTAATTTCCCTCTTAATTTGGAATGTTTATTTTAATCTTTGTCTGTACTAAGTGCTCAGATTAATTTTTTGTGGCATCTTTCATGATGCCAAAGTGTTACCCTTATTACATAGAATTGTATAATTGCTTGGTTGGAAAAGACTTGAGATTGAGTCTAACCGTACCTGTCCACTAATAAACCATATCTTCACCAGCTTAGTTGCCCTTCTCTGGACATGCTCCAGGACGTCAATGTCCTTCTTGGAGTGAGGGGCCCAAAACTGACCACAGGATTCAAGGTGCGGCCTCAGCAATGCTGAGTGCAGGGGAAGGATGACTTCCCTGGTCCTGCTGGTCACACTGTTTCTGATAGAGGCCAGGATGCTGTTGGCCGCCTTGGCCACCTGGGGACACTGCTGGCTCATATTTAGCTGGCTGTCACCAAATACCCCCAGGTCCTTTTCCAGCAGGCAGCTTTCCAGCCACTCTTCCCCAAGCCTGGAGTGTTTTATGGGGTTGCTGTGTCCCAAGCACAGGAGCTGGTGCTCAGCCTTGTTGATCCTCATACCATTGGTCACAGGCCATTGATCCAGCCTGTCAGATCCCTCTCTTCGTCAGTTTAGAGCACATCATTTTATATGTGGAGTTATAATTATTTTTGCCTTGTGCATTATTTAATATTTGTCTACATCAAATTTCATCTCCCAGTCACTCCACATTATAAGACTTTTCTCTGTTTTTTCACAGCAGAACCTTGTCTCTTCTATTTTGAAAAAGTTGTTTGTCACTACTAAACTTTCTCACTCCATTGATATTACAGTTCTCCAGATTTTCTATGAATGTGTTTGACAGCACAGCTCATTCCAGAACTCTACTGGTAACTCTGTCAGTGCTGGAAAAAACAGTTTACTCATATTTCTAGTTTCTGGATTTTAAACAGTTCTTTTTTTGTCTGTGAAAGACCATTTGTGCTATGGCTACCTAATTTCTGCATGAAGCTGGCGACAGACTTTGAGAAAAGCCCTTGGAAAATCCAAGCGGATAATATCAAGTGAGTAATCTTTTGTGAAAAAATATAATTACTCTTTCAAGTAACTCCAAAAAGTTTAGTAAAGAATTTTTTTTTACAGAAGCCATGGTGACTTTTCCAGGTATACCTTCGCTTTTCACTGAGTCAGTTTTTTACTACCTTGGCCAGTGCTGGATATTAGATTTACAAATCTGTGTTTTCCTAGGTTGTATTTGAAACTCTTTATGGCAACTGAAATCTTCTGGGTTTCAGGTACCAAAGCAGTTTTAAAGAAAGAAATACCACACCCCTCTTCTTAGGTCAGGTATTTCATTCACTCTTGCCTTCCGTAAATCTTAGTCACTTGCTATTTTTCATTTTTCTCTACTTGTTCCACTGTCACAGACATTCCTACTCGTGATGATGACTTTTGAACTTATTCTTATCTTTATCTTCTCTCCTGGTACTCAATATCACAAGGATCTAATAGTTACTTGGCTGCAGCTCTAAACTTCAGATTAAAAACGCATGGGTTGCCTGCAGAGGGAAAGAGAGAACAAGCAAAGTCAGTTCTTTATCTTGTAAAAAACAAATGACCTGTATGTGCAGGACCCCCCAGTGTATATTGCTGGCTGTTGCAGTCACCATCTTCATCTCTTTCCCTTACCTTCTGATTATCCTTTCCATTCCAAACCAGATTGGCCTAACATCTGGAAAAGAAATAGCATAAGATATCTTTGCTCTGGAGCTAGTGGCTAGTGACTTAATGATGCCATTAATTTGTTGCTGCATCACACTGTGTGATCCATGGTTTTTTCAGAGTTCTTTTGAAGAGACCAGTAAGATCAAGATGGTCTCACTCACTCTCTGTAAATCACAAAGGTAGAGGTTTCTGTGGTGAATGTTCTCAGGTGCTGAAGGGAAAATGTAGTTGATAAACCATATTAAATTTAAAAAATATTAAAATATTCTATTTATAATTTCAAGCTTAAGGATTGATATTAGATGGTGTTGTTTCAGTTGTTCAGAGAGGGTAAGTGCTGCACGATTGTGTCAAAAGGGTGTACTGTCATATAGAGATAAAACCAGTCCTTTATTACAATCTCCTTTTGGATCTGGCACAGGATCACTGTCAGTTCAAGGTCCTTCCTTTTGCTTTGTGTGTCTTCATGAGGATGTTAACTATGACTGACGGTCATCTCACATGTAGTATAAAGTCTATTTTTTTTATCCCATTGATTGATCGGTATTGAAAACTACAAGGAAAAAGCTTTTTATCATCCAGTAAGGTGCAATATATGTCTAAGCATCTAGACCTCACAGCTCAAGGTTCATAAGTCAGATGTTACTCCAATGCAAGCCATAATGGAGCAACTTCTGATTCTTTGGCAATGATGGCTTTTCTTCCTTGAACAGATTCCAACCTACTTGTTCTAAGTCTCTGATTTCTGTCTCACATGATTACAACATTAAAGCTCAGCCTGTCTGTTTGGGCCTCAGTTAAACCCTACTGATGTTTTCTAAGCCTCCAGAGTCTTTCGAAGTATCTTCACTCAGTCCTTTCAAAAACTTCTTCAGCAGGCAAGTTATAGTTCTTTCAGCTACAGCACTGTTGTCATTATGGTCATGAAACATCATTGAATCATAGAATAGTTAGGGTTGGAAGGGACATTAAAGATCATCTGGTTCCAACCATCCTGCCATGGGCAGGGACATCCCACTAAACCAGGCTGCCAATCAGAGGATGCATTTTCACTTCTCACTTCAAGAATCAGTTCGTTCAGGGAGTGTGTGTGGACACACAGAGGGGAGATACAGGGAAAGAGAAAAACTGAAGATCTGATAAAACCAATATATTATCCAAAAGGCCTTTTGGAAATGTTATTTTTTCTTCAGAATAGTTTTTTTGTCGTATGATACAAGTATGTTTTTAAATGCTTAAAGTCTTTAAAGAGGAAGAAATACACTCATTTTTAAAAGGAATAAAATAAGACTGTCCTGACTTAGGATCTAAAGGGAAGGCAGTAATAATCATTTAAAAAAGTGCGAAGGAAATGTATACAAACAAAATCCAGAGACTAAGTAAAACATGACTTCAGA
The DNA here is from genome assembly GCF_017976375.1 of Cuculus canorus. Classification (NCBI taxonomy): domain Eukaryota; kingdom Metazoa; phylum Chordata; class Aves; order Cuculiformes; family Cuculidae; genus Cuculus; species Cuculus canorus. Next base: position 6,873,007 of record NC_071403.1, on the reverse strand, counting down.
CTTCATTTTGAATATAATAGAATTTTTGTTGATTTATACTTGCAACATCCATAAAAATAAGAGCAGAAATCTATTAGGATATATCAGCTAACTTGATGGATGGCACTAGATAATAGTTGATCAAGAATTTTATTATCAGCTCATTGTGAATTCAAAATTTGTTTGCTGGGGCATAAATGATGTGGGTTTACAATATAAGTAGGTATGGCATTTTTTTATTACAAAACATAAATTCACAAGATAAACTAGAATATAAATCTTTATTTTATTCCATATATTTATTTCAACATTTCATGTATTTTGAAATCAAACTCATAAAGTATACAGACAGATGAAAGACCGTGAATATGGAATGAGTTTATATGTACGTGTGTACACTTACAAAAAAAAAGAAATTTGAATTCTGCATACTCATTGTGGAGAAATTAGTATTTTCAGATATTATGTTTCTACATGGAAAAATCAGATACTGAAAGTTAGTTTCTATTTTCAAACATTTTCAGGTATGATAGAACCATCCATGATTTTTCTGGTTAAAACTCCTTTCATTCTCAAAGCGCAATGGATCAAGTTCTGATCTGCATCCTTGTGTACAGTCTCATGTACACTTAAATTATATAATTGTAAAGAGCAAAAACATACTTATATCCAATTTCAATTAAGGTTTTTGAAAATACCCCTAGTTGTGTCTTTGTTAACACAGAAAAGGGGGAAACAATTTTGTGATTACATATAATTCAGTTTTAGAGACCAAGACTAGTTTACAGCTCTTCACATCAGATCAAAGAATGAACTCTGACTCTGTTTTGAATATGTAGACAACAGCAGTTTTTGCTATGAAAATGTTGCCAGGGTGTTGCAAGTATTGATATTTGTAGAAAATTGTAAGCTCCTTTTGCTATAGGAAGGCAGTAGACATCACCATTAATCATGGTGCCATCAAAATGAAAGTTTGGGCAGAGAAATGAAATATAAATTAATCTGCTAAGGTTGACTCTTCTGTTATTTTTCAAAATGGTAACTCAGCAAAAAGAGATCTAAATCTTGTTCACAGGCAAAGAGGAAGCATACCACGTTTAAAAGTAGAGCAAAGAATTAATTGCTACTTGGAAATCTGAACAGTTTAAGTCAAGAAAAATAATCTGCAACTAATTATTACAGAAAAAGGAAGACTAGTAGCACAGTTGAGTACTTTTATACAGAAGTGTAAATAATAATAATAGCTGTAGCACTATTAAATTGTAACTGAATGAAGGCATTGAGTGCACCCTTAGCAAGTTTGCGGATGACACTAAGCTGGGTGGAAGTGTGGATCTGCTGGAGGGTAGGGAGGCTCTGCAAAGGGATCTGAACAGGCTGGACCGCTGGGCTGAGACCAATGGCATGAGGTTCAACAAGGCCAAATGCCGGGTCCTGCACTTGGGGCACAACAACCCTGTGCAGTGCTACAGACTGGGGGAAGAGTGGCTGGAGAGCTGCATGGAGGAGAAGGACCTGGGGGTGTTGGTTGACAGCCGACTGAACATGAGCCAGCAGTGTGCCCAGGGGGCCAAGAAGGCCAATGGCATCTTGGCTTGGATCAGAAACGGTGTGACCAGCAGGTCCAGGGAGGTTATTCTCCCTCTGTACTCAGCACTGGTGAGACCACACCTTGAGTACTGTGTTCAGTTCTGGGCCCCTCACCACAAGAAGGATGTTGAGGCTCTGGAGCGTATCCAGAGAAGAGCAACGAAGCTGGTGAGGGGCTGGAGAACAAGTCTTACGAGGAGCGGCTGAGAGAGCTGAGGTTGTTTAGCCTGGAGAAGAGGAGGCTGAGGGGAGACCTTATTACTCTCTACAACTACCTGAAAGGAGGTTGTGGAGAGGAGGGAGCTGGGCTCTTCTCCCAAGTGACAGGGGACAGCACAAGGGGGAGTGGCCTCAAGCTTTGCCAGGGGAGGTTCAGGCTGGACATCAGGAAAAAATTCTTCACAGAAAGAGTCATTGGGCACTGGCAGAGGCTGCCCAGGGAGGGGGTTGAGTCACCTTCTCTGAATGTGTTTAAGGGACAGGTGGATGAGGTGTTGAGGGGCATGGTTTAGGGATTGATAGGAATGGTTGGACTCGATGAGCCAATGAGTCTTTTCCAAACTAGTGATTCTATGATTCTGAATTTCTGTCTCAGGATTATGCTCACTGTTCCATTGTTCCTCTGGGTCTTAAAATCAGCAGGTTTTGACTGCTAGAGAGGTTATCAACATAAACCGTCAGTGTCTGCAGTCTTTCATTGGCATAAATATATTGATGATGTTGCTGCTTTCCTCTTGCTCCCATAACACCTATTTTGGGTCACTTTTATCTATTTGCTAACACACTATTACACCTTTATCTTTCTTTACTGATCTGCAGCTACAGATCACATTGCATCCAAGTTTACTATATACAATATGCTTTATATATATGTATATTAGATACTGGGTTTCTTTGCTCTCTTTGTTATCCCTAAAGCCAATTTTGTCCAGCTGCGGGTCTAAATTTCTTGATCTATGGTGATTTATAGCTTTGAGGTCTCCAATGCCATACACCGTCTTTTATCAACCCATGCTGCCTACCCCTCTAGACTTCACCCTGTCTTGTCATCTCTCAAGACCTCTGCTGTTATACCAAACCCACATTCCTTTATGCTCTTTAATTTTATAAAAGTAATATATATTTCACTCAAATAGAACAACTACTCGTTACAGCTGTCTGTAGAGATACTTATACTATGCAAAGATAAACAAAGGTAAACAAGCCATAGAGACCTGCTCAATAAGAGGATATGCTGTCAGAGATACATGTAAAACAAAGCTGCAGACCCACCAAGAAAACTTGAGACAAGGCAAACCTGACAAACAGCAATCCTGGGGCCTTGTAATTTCAGCACAGAGGTTGTGGGCTGTTACTAAGAATGGCAGTACTGTATCCTGGTTAAGAGGTAGTAGGGGAACAGAGATGGAACAGTAAGGTCAGCTGTGATAGAGTTATTCTATGTGACTGACTTGGCAGTCTAGTGCTAGTTGGGTGTACCAAGACTTCTTGATACTTAAGTGTATTTAAAGTTATTGCATGTATAAGAAAACATCCATAGAGAAATAAATGACTTTTCATAATATTCCCTTCTTTCACAGCCCGTATTACATGGTTGTAAGCTTTTGTACTTCTCAGCTAAAAGATGACAGATAATACTTATTTCTCAGAAATTATTCTTCCAAGAGTCCATGTTTAGCAGTAAAAATAATTTTGAGTAATCACTGCACAGTAAAAATCAAAAAAGCTGAAAACCTGAAGCTTTTATACATATTTGTCTGTCTGATTATTTAACTATATGTTTGTGTAAATGGACTATATGTTCTCATATATATGGTTACATGAAGCTATTGTGCTTGGCGATACTAATTTGTTGTATTCTGAAGACCAAAATTGCTTTCTGCTCTGTGTATCTGGCAATGCGCTGCTTTAATAATACACTCTTTTAGTGTACGTGTCTCAAGTGAGAGCTGAGGCAGCTCGCCCAAGGGAAGGTAGGTAGAACTTGCTGGGAATAAGCAAGGATGTGTTTTTCAAGGCTTGAACGTTCACACCTGAAATCCAGTTACATGTCCACAGTGATTTTGTTTCATGCTTGCTTTATACCTTTTCGTCTAGAGTCACGTGTTTTAACAGACCTCTACTCATCTCTCCCCTAGTGACTGTCAGGCATTTAATGATGTTTTTCTTTCAACTGAACCTGAGCATTGCTCTTCCAGGATGTAGAAGACATGTAATTTTCATCAAAATGTCTGGTTATGGTGCATCCTGAGCAGATCAGGAAACTAGGTCATTGTTCTTGTTGCTCTCCATGTCAGATTTCAGTCCGAAAAGAATCATAAGATGTTGCGTAATTAGAGGAGGGGGGGAAGCCCAACGCTGTAATCGAATTTCCTTTCATCATGTCTCTAAATTCCTACAGAAAATTTTGCAGTTGTCAAAAAAATCAAGCTCAAGCAGACAGATTTTTGCCACAAACCAAAATGATTGTTAAATTGCCTACAGTTCTTAAGCAATATGGAGGATCAGATAAAAATTTAATAACTGAAATTTTCCCTAATGTTACACACATTAGCACCCAAGTTTTGAGCTAATGATTGCATAGCTTAGAGTTTTTCACATGACTTTGATTGATTTCCTTATTTCTTTGGATTTTTACACACATTATGGTACTTCATAATTTTGCTCTGGATTTGGTTTGCAAAGTTTTATGATTTGCAGTAAGAAGTATTAATAAAATGCTTAGTACTATAAATGAAAAACATTTTGTGACACAGGAATAGATAAGTGAAAGATTACTTGAGGATGTCGCCTCAAACAGAAACATCATACCAAAAACGTGTCTAGAAACATAATGCCAAACACAACCGTACAATACATGTGAAATATGGAACACTAAACACAATATTATGATAGGCTGTGTGTGAAAAAGATCACTAGTCCTAGTTCCAGCATCAATCCTGACTAGGCATAAGGAAGAAATTCTTCTCAATGAGAGTGGCGAAGCACTGGCACAGGTTGCCCAGGGAAGCTGTGGATGCTCCATTCTTGGAAGTGTTCTTGGACAGGTTGGATGGGGTTTTGGGCAACCTGGTCTGAACAGGCTGGACTGCTGAGCTGAGACCAATGGCATGAGTTTTAACAAGGCCAAATGCCGAGTCCTGCACTTGGGGCACAACAACCCTGTGCAGTGCTACAGACTGGGGAAAGAGTGGCTGGAGAGCTGCACGGAAGAGGAAGGACCTGGGGGTGTTGAAAGACAGCAGCTGAACATGAGCCAACAGTGTGCCCAGGTGGCCAAAAAGGCCAATGGCATCTTGACTTGGATCAGAAACGGTGTGACCAGCAGGTCCAGGGAGGTTATTCTGCCCCTGTACTCAGTACTGGTGAGACCGCACCTCGAGTACTGTGTTCAGTTCTGGGCCCCTCACCACAAGAAGGATGTTGAGGCTCTGGAGTGTGTCCAGAGAAGAGCAACGAAGCTGGTGAGGGGCTGGAGAACAAGTCTTACGAGGAGCGGCTGAGAGAGCTGGGGTTGTTTAGCCTGGAGAAGAGGAGGCTGAGGGGAGACCTTATTGCTCTCTACAACTACCTGAAAGGAGGTTGTGGAGAGGAGGGAGCTGGGCTCTTCTCCCAAGTGACAGGGAACAGGACAAGGAGGAATGGCCTGAAACTCCGCCAGGGGAGGTTCAGGCTGGATATCTGGGCATTGGGCACTGGCAGAGGCTGCCCAGGGAGGTGGAGCAGTCACCATCCCTGGAGGTATTTAAAAGATGGGTAGATGGGATGCTCAGCAGCGTGGTTTAGTGGTTGATGGCAATAGTTGGACTCGATGATCCTGAAGGTCTTTTCCAACCCGGTGATTCTGTGGTCTGATGGGCCGTGTCCCTGCCCATGGCAGGGAATTGGAACTAGATAATTTTTAAGGTCCCTTCCAACCCAAACCATTCTTCGATTCTGTGATTCTGACAACGGGGAGGAGGGATAAAGGTGTTAGTCCTTAGGAGCCCTCTGTCCAAAGTCTTTCCTCATTGCTGGTCTCTGTCTTTCTCAGACAGATAAAACCAAGAAAGCCTCTGCTCTTTGTCCTTTTCTCTGGCTGGTATGTCCCCCCTTCTCCTTGGGACACATCCTCTCCCTTTGATTAACTCTTTACCTCAAGAGATTAAAGGCTGACAGGGCAGTCAGGGTCCCTGTTCTCTTGGTGGGCTCCTACATCTCTCTGGTATCCAGTGATGGGACAAATGGGAATGGTTCAAAGCTGTGTCATGTGAGGATCAGACTGGATAGCAGGAAACATTTCTTTATTGAGACGGTGGCCAAATAGTGGAAGAGGTTTCCAGGGGAAATGGTTGCTGACCCAAGCCTGTTATTGTTTAAGAGTCATTTGAAGAATTTAAATATACTCTAAACATTGCTCAGCTCTGAATTGTTCAGGCAGTTGAACTAGATAATTGCTCTTGGTTCCTTCCTACAGAATTGTTCTGCTCTATTCTATTCTGTTTTGTTCCGTTCAACCCTAATTTATCCTACCCTACTCTATTTGACTCTACCCCATACTATACACATGGCTCTAAGTTCTTGTCTTTGTGTAGAAAAGGCCACTAATACGTCATTGAACGTAGAGGATGTCAAAGGGCGGCATTTATTGCACTCTAAAATGTGTTTGTTTTCATTTACTTGACAATTAGTTTTTGAGTTGCACTTATAACAACATAACACTTTTTCTTTTTCAAGTATTAAAAGCTCGTTCTAGCCTTCAGGAATGTTTGTGCTCTGCTTTTGTTATGAAGTGGTGGGACATAGTTTTATTATGTTTTCTCAAGCTCTTTAATACAATGCAATTATTTTTGTTCCAGATAAGTCTGTATTAATGAAGACAAAACCCAAACACCATTTATCAAATTCAATGCCCCACCTCTAACCTGCGTTACGAAGTCTCATTCTGCACCTCTGTGAGATAAAATAATATAATGAAGTGTCAGAGTTTATGCTAAATGTAATAAATGTATACTGTGTTTATCCTTTGGGGAATATTCTACAGTATTTTATGATACATTGCAGCTTTACTTATTTGCATAAACACATGGAAATGATGATAATAAAATAATAAAATACGGGAATGTGTTATCGTGAAGTGTATTTCTAAAACGTTCAGTGATTACACTTTCCTTTTAAGGCTCATATGTAGTAATACATAAACAAAAGAAGAAACTGAATAAAGACAAGAACATTATTTTATAATTAGCTGAAAAGGCAAAGGTAAACCTGTAAGTCCACCTAAGGTTTTTGTTCAGATTTCATTGAAATGCAAGTCAAATTTGCACTGTTCTCATGTCTTAAAATCTACTTTGTTTGGTCACTGGACCAAATTGTATGAAGAATGTTTTAATCTATATCTAAGTTTCTAGCCAATATCTCTGTTGCAAGATGAATAAGAATTTCAACAAGAAAGCCGTTGAGCACACATCTTGGAAGCAAGCTAGCTTATTTAAAACTAGTGGAAAGTATTTGAAATATAGGTGTAAATACATTCTTCCCTTTTTTTACGTTGTTTTATTGACAGCATGTTTTGCTAATAAATGAAATTAAAATAGTTTTTCTGCAGTAAATTATTTATACGTTATACACTATGATTTAGAAGTAAGTCACATAATACTGCAGAGGCAAAACTGCAGCTACTCTTTTCTACTATTCTCTTTACATTTTAATGGAGTCTTTACAGAATGTCCTCATTGTATATTCATTACAGATGATTCCTAAGCGAACTGACAGAAAGTGTTCTGTTTACCCATAGATGATTTGAATTAGATTCAAATAATAGCTTGTGCCCCAATGTGTTCTTACAAGGCACCATTACCCGTGTATTTGAGTAGATTGCTATATGGTTTTGAGACTATTGACCAGAGATTATCTTCACTGATTCTGGTGTCATTTTTTTCCAATACAGGTCGCAAATAGCTCTACTCAAGTGCTTACAGATCCAAAGATGTAAAATCAAAGTAGATGATATAAAAATCAAGCCTGTAATCCTTAAGGTCAATCGTATTTACCATTTTCTCTTAACATGGATAAATTTCATTGCTCAGAATGGCACAGGATGAAAATAAATATATTAGTTATTACTGAGATATGAGAGACAATTTCACAATAAGTATAGGACTTAAGAAAGTGCCTTCAGGTAAGAGAGATCAGATTTTAAAGCTGACATATTTAGACTTTATTGCAAGTCAGATTCAATATGTAATTAGTTATTGTGTTGTGCTTTTTATTTTTGGAAATTTAAACTATGATAATAAGCATTACTGAACAAAGCTCAAAATGTATATGCTGTCATCACTGTCATTATTCTTATTGCTTTGGGGAGAGTTTGTTTTCTCTGACTGTGATCACTCGGAGAATATTAATGTTTAACATACTTTAAATGCAAATACCTTAATAAGTAATTTTGTTAAAAGTAATGTTAATGTTTCAACTCATAATGTTAAGACAATTCTTCTATATGGTTGTCATGGGTTGACCTTGGCTGGCTACTAGGTGCCCACCAAGCTGCTCTTTCACTCTTCCTCCCCATCAGGATAGGGGGAGAAAATAAGATGAAAAAGCTCATAGGTAAGATATGCATAGGGACAGTGCTCCTCAGCTACTCGCACAGGCTAAATAGACTCAGTTTGGGGAAGAGTAACTTATTGCCAATTACAAATAGGGCAGTTGGTGATAGAAATAAGAACATTTTCTCAAGCCTGACTGTTCTACATCCTATCCCACCAAGCGGTGCAGGGGAGTGGGGAATGTAGGCTGCAGTCAGTTCATTAAAACCTCCTCTCTGTTACTCCTTCCTCACATTTTTCCCCTTGCTCCAGAGCACGGTCCCTATTGCGGGTTACAATGCTTCATAAATTGCTCAAATGTAGGTCCTTCCCCCTGGATGCGTTTCATAGCTCCTTGACTGTTTTTTTTTTTTGTGGCCAGTAAATTACAAAGTTAAGCTTTGCATGCTAACATTCTTACTTCTTCTTAGACAGTAGGTAGTTCAAAGTTCTCCAAAACAGCAAGGTAGTTTCTCTTTTTTTCAGTTTGAACTTTCATTTATTTTCTGGCTTAAAATATACAACCTAGTTTAATACAAGGTTACTTGCATTGTGTTGTATTTATACTATCACGGTATTTACTGAAAAAAAAAATGTAATTTTGTGAGATGAAACACAAAGAGGTATGCCATAAACTTCTGAAAGCTAATTTGTTTGTGAAGTGGGCATTTAAACAATTTCCTTTTATTAGATAGAAGTATTAGATTAAGTGATATCTCAACATGAAAATCCTTATGCGTTCTGTTTACTTCAAGAGGGCCAGATTTTCAGCTTTGAATTTTATTTTAGTAGAGTAATACAGGGAATTATTTAGGAAAGAATGTTTTTCTTATTTCAAAAAGTATGTTTGAGCCAACAAGCCATGCAATTGTATGTTTTTAAAACACAGTAGGAAGAAAAGCTTGGGGGAATATGCAACTTTCAAAGTTAGTTTAAGTTAAACTGGAAATATAAATGCCAAAATTTCATATTCATATTTTTCTTATTCATAATTTAAATACGAGACAAACTTATTTGCATGTTCTTATTGAAAATGAAGTTAACCTCAAGATATGTAAAATTCTTTGTGGTATAAAACATCTAAAAACTGTCCAGAGTTATATGAAACTTTGGTGCTATGACAAAACAATGTCCCTGTACTCCTTTGCTACAGGAATATATATTCAGCCATAGTTAATTCATTTGTATTACATATAAATATACATAAGCAGTTTATATGCCTTAACATTTTAATTAAGAGGTTTTCTATATGAAGCAGAGTCCTTCTTATGACATCAAACACCTCAGGACACAAGAGATAAAATTCTTTTTGTGATCCTCAGGTGTTTATTACCGTATGAGATGCTCAGGTATTCAGGATGTCCATGCAAGGCTGGCGGGTATAACAGTGGAAAATCCTTCTGAATACCCTTCTGGAGAGGCAGTTAGAAGTCAGGCAGGATGCAAAAGCATCTTAAATGTCAGAACATTTCTCAGTGTGGACATCTGAATTCAGCCCAAAGAAGAATATACTATATCTTGAAATACTGTTTGCTTTTCATCTAAAAGTTCATTTCCATAAAGATGATCTTCCATTAGCAGAGTAACATTCTTGCCTTAGCAGAGTTTCTAACTTGGCTCAGTATGGCTCAGACCTTTCCATTTTCTATTCTGAATAGCATTAAACAGAAGTTGAACCCTGAGACTCTGTACATCTCTAGCAAATTAATTCCAGTGATATGTTATTTTTTTCAGAGACATTTACTTCTATAAATATTTAGGCATTTTTCTTTACCCTTGGAGGCTTTCCAGTACTCACTTCAATTGCCTGGTTGCACAACACAGTGAGATGCCAAGATTTTTCACCCTTCTAAGTGAAATACTTGGTGTCCTTGGAACTATTTTGCCATCGCAACAAGAAAATGACAAGCTGAAGTACTCCACTTCTCGGAGAAAACAGGTGTTTGTGGACCTTTTTGCTACTGTTGACAGACTGTTAGCACTGAATGAAATTCTTTAAAATTAGTTTCATAGCTATCAAATGCATGAAATACAGACTTAAGCCAACACGCCCAGCCAAAAATAACATTTAAGCGAGAACTACTTAACTTGATAATAAAGATATAAACTTTCTGTAATGATTTTTGTTGTTGTTTAAGGTGATAAACATAAACATTGCTTTGTTCTTTTGTTATTGTTATTTCCTAGATATTCCACTGTCCGACACAACATTACAAGGATGTATAGATTTCCTCAATTCATCTTATACAATAATGTTTGATTTAGCACTTATAGAATTAATACTTTTTTTTTTAATATCAACCTTTTCTGAAGTTTGACTTTCTCATATTTTGTTCATGTTTTACATGAAGTTTAAATAAGAAGAATTAAAGTGTCAGAAAACTCTTGAGGATTTGTGCTGTTAAGAAAGTAACCTTCAAGGACACGAAATGGATTGCCTGGAGAACTACGCGATAATAACCGAGCGGAGATCTAACTCTCCAGATTTCTACCTAGGGCTCTGTTAGAGAACGATTTGTGTTTGTATAAATGGATGTGCACCTTTGATATGTAACCACTTCTTCATGTAGTCCTTTACTTCTTGTGCTCAATCACGTCACATAGCCACTTTGGATCAATTTATTAAATTAACCTATTCTTTAAAGACCGTTGGAAGTAAGACAGCATTCTGACAGAATAAACTACGTACCTTTATCCTTGAATTTCTGAGGCCAAAATAATTCATGTGCATAGGGTGTCTTGTTTAACGAGTAAAGTTCTCAACCCTTGTTTAAATTGAAGCTCTTATCTGGTGATTCATGCATTCTTAGTTTTATATAACTTGTTTTTAACAAATGCTAAGTAGAAGCACAGTTTTGAGACCTTATTTTGAACAGCAAATATATAAAGGTGTTTATTTAATCTTTATCATTACTGTGTCTTTTCCACGAGTGAATGCTGCTTATCATTTTAGAAAAATTGTTTAAAATTTTTTGAAAACGATCTCCAAAGATAAAAACTCACTTGGAATTATTTTTCATGAGTGGCAAGGAGAGGTAGTAATGAATGCATGCTTTTTTCCTTTCTTTTCCATTGTTCTGTTTTGGGGGGTTTTTTGTTTTTGTTTTGGTTTTTTTACATATAATACTATATAGTGGTTTTTTAAAGCTTATATGTCATATTTGAAATTAATTAGATTAAAATCTAATTGGTTACATTAAAATCTAGATTGGCAACAAGCTTCTGATCTGACTAACAGATTTTGGCAGCTTGTTAAATCTGAAATAATCATTATCTTTTTGTGTGTGTGTGTCTCCCTCTACAGAAGAAACAAAACTGTATTCAATAATATGCTCATTTCCCTCTGGAGAGGGACTGTTTGCAAAAGCTTGTGGGGATAGGACGAGGGGCAATGGGTATAAACTGGAGAGGGGCAGATTTAGACTGGACAGAAGGAGGAAATTCTTCTCTATGAGAGTGGTGAGGCCCTGGCCCAGGTTGCCCAGGGAAGCTGTGGCTGCCCCATCCCTGGAGGTGTTCCAGGCCAGGTTGGATGGGCCTTGGGCAGCCTGAGCCAGTGGGATGTCCCTGCCCATCCCAGAGGGGGTGAAACTAGATGATCTTTAGGGTCTCTTTCAACTCAAAGTATTCTATGATCCTAAAATTGGTAATTATGTATTTTATATTAAAAACAAATTTATGTTTTCTAAATGAATAAGTTTTACGTATGTGTTTTTAATAGCTGAGATGTAATATCTTCATTGAATGTCAAGCAAATTTCTTGGTAGGATGAAAATATGCATTCCTTGGTAGGAGGAAAATGTGGATAGACACAATGTTTATTACCTTTAATGTGCTAATATTATGCTGAATCTTCTTTACTATCTGGAAAAGAGCAGATGATCTACAATTGGCATATGATTTATATCTAACTTCAGCAGCACTTCCTAACTAAAATTTCATTATTTGGATGCAAAATTCATATTATATATACCTGTGATTTGTTTATGGGCACAGGCATTTACGCTTTCAGGTGCAACTGATGTTCTTATTTTTTCCTTACAGTGGTGCTATGTATTACAAATCCTGTATTAGACACTGGCATAGCTTGGGCCAGTCCGACCGCTGAGGAAAAATTAGATAAAACTATCATAATAAAGTTTGTATATAAGAACAAATATACTTTTCTTTTTCCAACTTGATTATCTGTTTTAAAGGTCATAATTTTGATATATCCTCTTCTTATTTTCTTATATTGATTCAGTTCCATACACTTTTGAAGTTACAATCACAAGTAATCTACTTCTAAAGTGTTTTTGCTTTCAGATCCATCTTCTAAGGCAAAAAATGACTTATTTAATTTTGTAGGTGAATATTTAAAATGCTTTTTAGAAGACACTTAAAATACTGTATGTCTACTTAATGGGGAATAACCCAACGACTTTTTTCTCAAATTTATATTACAATTACAATTAATGTAGATGTCATTCATCCTTTGTATCGTATGCAATCCCAAAAGTGAGTAAACAGCTGTAAAAATACACAAGAAGAAAAAAATGCCTCCAGAAACAAATTTGGCTATATTTCACAACTTTCAATTTCATATCATTTCAAGGAAGGTAACGTTATCTAATGAACAGGTAAATTGATTAGGAATCTGGATACTGCTGTATCTCAGGCTATTGAACTGCCTCTCACAACGTATTTTTTGGCTTGCTATTTCAGTCTAAAATTGTAGCGATGAGGACTAGCCACGTTTTGTAAAGCATGTTGATATTTTCTGAGTAAAATTAACTAAAGATGAAGAAGAAAACTGGGAGCCAGTAATTGAAAAGAAAAATTAAAAATACCCAAAGCAAACGACAAAACCTCTTAATTTCTTTTTGGACGTTTACCTTCCTTTAATGTGAGTAGAGATGGAAAGGCCTATAGAGGGAGTTATAGGTGATGGGAAACACAGAGTGGAAGAACAAACTTGGCAATATATAAGCCAGTGTTGTGGGTTAAACCTGGCAGGCAGCTCAGCTCTACACATTCGTTCACTCGCTTCCCTCCACTTGGACAGGAGAAAGACTTGGAAGGGTAAAAATGAAAACTCGTGGGTTGAGATAAAGATAGTTTGACGAATAAAGTGAAAGCTGCACGTATGGCCCATTTCCTCTTTATTCTCTCAGAACAACATCATATGGTATTGGATATCTTTTTGATAATTAGAAATCAGCTGTCCCATATGTGTTCCCTCCCAACTTCTCGCGCATCTCCAGTGTACCCACTGGCACAAAGAGAGACAAAGGTGGCATTGGTGCTGTGCAAGCACTATTCAGCAACGACTAAAGCAGCAGCGTGTTATCAACACTGTTTTCATCACAAATCAAAAACGTAGCACTATACAAGCTATTGTGAAGAAAAACAGCCAACACAATTACAGGCAGTTACCAGCTTTACAATCTGTAGTAGACTATGTCAACAAGGATAACAGTTATAGTGGATTGGATTCAGGTTCTAATTAAGCGATCACGTTGTAGATGCATTCAGGCCTTAGGCTTCCACTTTAGTTACTGGCACATAGGGAAGTAAATATAGCAAATATTTAGTGGTTAGCAAGCAGCACAGGTTTATGGGTTCTGTTAACTATGTTTGCCACCTCTCTTGTGTGAACAACTGAAGTGTTGGAAAGTTCCTAATATATTATTTAAGAAAACTGTAGTTTGATTAAATATTTTCTTTGAATTTTTTTTTGTTTGTTTCAGAATTTCTCTATTATCTTCATTGGCCACTTAACTGAACTGAATCCTAGATGCAAATTTATATTCTTGCAAAAAGAGATGGCTAAGAGCTGTATTAATAATGAATTTTCATTGTTTCCATTATTGAAAAATATTCTGGTCCTGAGAAGAAAGGCATGCTGTTACTTTCTTAAAGAATCTTGGCAGAAAATCTCTTTACTGTTGTTTTTACTTCACGAAATGTTCCCATATATGTATTTTCTTCATGCATACTGTTGCCATGATCTCGGTACTGTGGTCATGTTTCTAAAAGGCATTCCTTTATATTTACATCTTGTACACAAAACTAGTGATTATCCTCATGTTTTTTGTTGCTGAAAATGAGATCTTTGTAGTTCAAATTTAATCAACCATTGAATTTGTGAATAAGAGCTATTTTTAGTCAACAATCTGTTTCCTTCCAACAGGATTTTGGGCATAGTCACAGTGACTATTAAGACTTGAAAGCATATCATTGTAGGCAGGGGTGGACTAGGGAAAAAACACATTTTTTAAATCTTTAAGGAATGTTGGATGTGCATATGTATTCTCTAACGTTGGTATCATCTTTCGACACTGCTTCTAAATTATGTTGTCTTTAAGTGAAATAGATAATCCATAACCTGGTTTAAAGCTCTACTTTAAGCATCTGGCTCATTTCTTCTATAAATTGTTAAAATATTAAAGAATCGGAAAGACTATAGCAGTATTTCCATGTTTGTGCCTGTAGCAATGGCTTCTTTTGTTTCCAAATCCCTTTAAGCATGAGGTGTCTGTATAACAGAGGCAAAAACATTTGCATGATTGGGTTACTTTCAAATTCTACATAGCAGCAGGGAGAAGATGCGGAGTAGTAAAATAGTATTATATTTGAAGCTAATATGTCAATGAAATGGAGTAACTTGTAACAGCTGCAAACAGCTTTCATCAAAAGCCTTTATAATGAACGCATTTTCTATTTACAATTTTCGAACTTCAAATTAAAGATCTTCAATTATATTTCCCAGTTCTTCATACGTTTTACTGTAGTTTTCCTGAGGCAACAAATTCTCTCACTTAATTTTCTTATCATTAAGAGAAACTTCTTCAGGGATGCCCTGTTTATTGTTTCACTTTTGGCTTTTTTTAGACACATTTCTGCTAGCACGCCTGCTCTTTTTGAAGTTGTTTGCTTGATCTCCTTGTAAAGCTCAGAAATATTTTGCATGTAGTTCGCTTTTGTGCTTGCATCCTAAAACAAAATTTACTGATCTCACTTTTTACTTTAGTATTTACTGTATTGAATAACTCAGTTTCTAACATTTAAGAGCTAATAAAACAGGTCATCTTAGTATTGAAAAGAACACATAAACCCAGACATTTTAGAAATGTCACCTTGCCATGTTCCCTACTTCCATTCAGGAAGAATGTCTATACAGAAATTCCTGTTAGCACAACTCTGGTTCTGCCTTTTCTAATTACTTGCTATAGCAATTAAGCCGAAATATAAAGTGTGGGAGTGGCTAGATTAAAGGAAAATGCATCTAACGAAAAAGTAATTATAACAGGAAATCTGCTTGCAGAGCTTCCATTTGGTACCTCCTTAGGAGTCTCATATTTTTAAGCTTTTTTATTTTCACAGTCTATTTATGTAATCACAAGTAATTGTTCTGAATTGCTTATTAGTGAATTCTGTCTCATACATTTTAGAAAGCAAACAGGTTCATTCTTCTGTAAGAAGTATAGTTGATTATCCAGAAATAATATAATAGATTTGGAAGTAATTTTTGTGTTTCCAATTTTTCTTAATGAAAATTCATCTTTTTCTTTATTTTAATCAGTTCAGAGTAAGCATATTTAATGATGATGAACACATTAGTATTACTATTGCATGGGGTTTTTTTTCCATTGCAAAACAGTGTTGGATCTGGATTAGCATTTTGGAGCTGCTTTTTCCCCCCCAGTATATAGATCACTATTATTTAGCAATGTATATATAGGTATATTGTCCTTGCTGATATTGATTCAATCCATTGAAGACAGATGAAGACTGAAGATCTATGCCTATACAAAACTGTCTTACATTCTTTCTGAAAAATAAACTGACAAACAACCCTCTCTCCGTCCAACAAATCTTAAAAATCCTTCTGATGATTCAGAGCTTTATCAACGGAAGAAATATTTTTATCTAAATATATCTATGTATTACTTTCCCATAGTCATCCCAGTAGTTAATGGAAAGGATAACTAAATGGCAGTTTTGTCCACCTTAAGATGAGTAAAGCGACTTGTTATCCAGATGTGATTTTTCTGTCCACTGACTGTAGAAGGAGCCGGGATTACACTGGCTGCTTAATATTTACATAGTAAAACTTACATTTTATGAATCATTTTAAAGGGATTTAAGTTAGACCTCTTAACTCTCATCCATTTGAATGCCTTTCCAGCACATTTTATGTTTTAGCATACAATAACAATTAGCATGGAAGTGGAGATAACAAGATTTTGTTTAACAGTCTAGTATTTCTTCACGCACAATATATTTCCCCAAACCAAACCTTTCTTGTGACATTTCCTATAATATTAAATGGGTCTTTAAATCTTTCATTTATGGTTTATATCCAATTACATTTTTGTAACTTATTTTATTATTAAAGGGGTGAACATTCACTTTTGTTTTTAAACTGTAATGTAAAAGAGCTTGTGAGTCTAACCAAATGGAGCATATTTAAATAATACATTACCATATTTTCTCATAGAATATTCTATCAGGTTCCCAAAACACACATAAAATAAAATTTGCATTAAAAATAGAAGTCTTATATGCATAGTTATTTTTATTGCTGGAAAGAACTCTGCTTTTATGCTTCTACATTTTTTTTGCTTTTCTTTGCCTTTGTTAGACTTGATTTAGTAATGAAATTTTGCATGTTAACCACTGTAGAATCTAGGAATAGTAGAAAGTACATCAGGAGCAGATGGAAAAGCATATTATTTTATCTACAGCATATTGCCTGAAATTCTTGTCATTGCTGAAACATAATGTAGATAATGCAGTATACTTTATCTCAAAATCTGGCAGGTCTGCAAAATGTGCTATAAAGGACCTGTGTCAGATCACTAAACAAAATCTCTGACCCAATGCCAAAGTAATATACAGATAATATACAGATCTTTGTGATAATAATGCTTTTTATAGCTAGGAATATCCTAGGATCATTCGGCTTTTCTTTAAACCTCCCACTCTTTTCCCTTCTAATGACTCTCATGTTAATATTAACTCTGTTTTAAAACATACAGAATTACAGAATGGCAGAGGTTTCAAGCGACCTCTGGAGATGATCTAAACCTGCTAAAGCAGGTTCACCAAGAGCAGGCTGCATTGGGAAGTGTCCAGATGGGTTTTGAGTATCTCCAGACAAGGAGTCTTCACAGCCTCTCTGGGCAGCTTTGCTCCAGTGCTCCATCAACCTCAGAGTAAAGATGTTTTTTCTCATGTTGAGGTGAAACTTCCCGTGTTCGTCTGTACCCTTTGCTCCTTGTCTTGTCACTGGGCACCATAGAGAAGAATCTGACCCCATCCTCCTGACATCCACCCTTTAGATATTTAGAAACAGAAACCTCAGTGTCAAGATAAAACAAAGATACAGTGTGCATATGTACGCATACGCGTAACCTGCAACTGCTTCTCATCAGTACGGAACTCTAAAAAGTGCCTGTCTTCAAAGTGCCTTTGGATGAAATGGATGGAAAATCCATTTTCATACTTTTATCTTATAAAATTACACTTTCAGTAAATTATCAATTCCTGTACAAACAATTAATTTTTAATTTTCTGGGCAATTAATGATTAAACATTGAGTGAAATCATAGTTTAATGTTAGTAATTCCTGTAAGGAAATTTCTACTTCTGTATTTCTGTCTATGAGCCTTCTCTATCTTCTTGTGAACTGATTGTTCGTACCTGCCATCTTGTTATTGTATAATTCAACAGACAAGTTTTTAACTTCTTATACTTCCAATATTGTACTAGATAGTTTTTATATAATTACTATAGTAAAACCCCCAGTTTTACTGCTGTTTATAATAACTTCTCAATAATAAGAAGAATTATCACCAGTTACAGGCATCTTTAGCAAATGATACTTCAAAAACACTATAACGAGGACTTGGTATTAGAAAATCCATGTTTCCCTACTTCTGCTTTTTCTATGTATCATTCTCAAATCAAATAAGATTAATTGAAATCACGAGTGAGTGCTACAAGACTTGACTTATGGTAACCAAATAATTTCTTTTAAGACTGGAACAGATCAGGTAACCTGTGGGTATGCTTTGAAATAACTGTATTTAATATATTTAATTTTAATAGGTCATAAAGCTCGCTTTTGAAGAGTTTGAACTGGAAAGAGGCTATGATACTCTTACTGTTGGAGATGCTGGGAAAGTTGGTGATACCAGAACAGTGTTGTATGTGTAAGTACAGAACTTCAAATGCTTTCCTTGGAAGTTTATTGTGGTATATTGTTTCTTCTGTGTCATGACATATCTATTTATCTTTGTAATTTTAATAGACACAATTTATTTACATACTGGAAGCTTAAAATTCATGTACTGACAAAGGAAACTGTCCATTTCAAAAATCACTCCAGATATTTAACATCTTTATAGGCTTTAATAGCAGAGAGTAAAACCTGGAGAGAACTGAGCTTAGATCTCTTTAAAGCAAAAAAAAAAGCTGCTTCTAAGAAAAAAGTACTATGTGTACAACTGTAACTATAGTCATAAACAAGTAAAGGAACAAAAAAAGCTTAGATTTCAGCAAACAGAAAATACAGC
Organism: Cuculus canorus; assembly: GCF_017976375.1. NCBI lineage: Eukaryota > Metazoa > Chordata > Aves > Cuculiformes > Cuculidae > Cuculus > Cuculus canorus. The sequence continues at coordinate 6,854,307 of NC_071403.1, read as the reverse complement.
TTCTGTAAAACAAAAAAAATTGATTAAATTCAAAATTTTTTCACTTCATTTGATTTATGAACAAAACTTCCATAAAATCACAGAGGCTACTGTACAGTAAAGTTAAACATGCTTCATATATTAAAAATGTACTGTGAATGCAATGTAATATAAAATACTATATTATATTAAATCATATACAGCAAATGTTGGAACTTACAGAAATTTGAAAGAAAACTTCCAACTAGATAGTTATTCTTGAGTTACAGGTCTTTAATACTGTTTGGGATAATTGAAATAATAGAATCCTACAGAGATTGATTAATATAATCTACCTGAAACATCATATTTTGATTGCATATGCTCTTTTTCCTTCCTTCATAAAGAGAGTTTCTGGCCTCAATATGTTTGAATTCTAGCTTTTAGAGGGTTAAGATAGTATATGAATCCTAATTAGACAATACAAAACAAAATTACAGAGTTAATAAATCAGCAATGACTAAATAAGATCGAAAGCAGCAGCACTTATTTCATAATGAGTGCGCTTAACACCCACAGAATCTATTTCAAATTAGTTAGAATTGTTTTGGAGGGACAAGTAGGAGGACATTATCTTCGTTTCACTGATTTGTTTATGAATTTATAATATTTATTAATGGCTGCCTTCAGAACTATGATATCAAAGTACAAAGAATACCTCTAGTTTACTTTGTCTTAAAAGCTAAGACTGGAAAATTATTGAAGGATTTGCATGATGTGTGTGTTTCTTGTTTTGCAGTAGCAAATAGCTACTACCAGGTAAATTGAATTCCATGTTCTGATTCCTGAAAAAGAAAATAAGAAAAAAAATCCTGTTCTGAGACTTTGAATTTTAAACAAATAAGTCTTGAACTGGGAGTAAGGATTTCAACATTCACGTTTATTTTTTCTTGTATCTTGCAGATCAATTAAATATTGCAACAATGTTTCTGGAGATGTTAATTTAATTGCTTCTAGCTAACAAGAGAGTTTGCAATTTTTTTTTACTTTTTGTATTGGGATACATTTTGCCTTACAGGGATTTCAAAACTCAGAGTCAAGCTTTGGAACTCAGTAAATTTGGTACCCTGAATTCTTCATTCTGTTTGTTACAGTATGAGAATTTCACATATAAAATTTTGCCTTTTTAAAATGACTCATCAAGTAATTGTCTAATTTCTTTACCTTTCCATTTGAAAGGTTATAGCCTGTGACTACATGCTCCACATTGATTTTTCCATGACTGCCCAAAAAGATTCCAAAAAAAAAATAAATAAATCTAAAACAGTCTTTGCTCGTATTAATTGCTATTTTTTTTCTATCTTAAGAAGACAGGCTTCCTTAATCATATCACTTAATATAATTGTTTTTCACTTTAATAACATTTTGAAGACCTCTGTGGCACACATCCCCTTCAGAATCCGTCATTGGCGTTTCTAGCGCTGGTACAATATTCTCACCCAGGACAGGCAGTACTTCTAGCTCTTCCTTCAGTATGATTTTTGACCATTTTTAGCATCTGTTTCATCCTTATTGCTCTATAGTCTATCACTTAGGATTACAGCACAGTGTTGGCCCTTCCATCTTTACTGTAAATTGTATCTGATGAAACCAAGGTTTATGCAATTAAATTTAGCTGCCTTTTGGGGTTTCAATGTTTTGCATGTTACCGTTACTCTGAAGATCATTTGAGAAAGTCGATTATTAATACCTTAAATACTATGGAAACACAGGAAGGCGCAGGAATGACACTACAGTGGCACAAGAATTAGCAATGAATCTGGATTTCTATTGTGACACTGTTTTTGCAGTTATCAAATGCCAAACTGTATCGCGTATTATGAAATTCATTATATTTAACCTGTATTGCTGATGTGCTCCATTTCACTTACTTTTGAGAAAGGTCTTACGTGGATGCAAAGTAACTTTCCTCATAAAACACTAGGCCCACTTGCAGACTACATTATCATAAGAAAGCTCATAACTAAATGTCAAAGTGATTCTCTTGCCAAAATTTTCTATTAGTTGGTTTTAACAACTCCTATTGTATTTAATGAGATTTGAGCAGCAACTTGCAGGATTTTATTCTTCTCAGGAGAATGAAGCAGCTTCTTCTGGCTAGATTTAGTTTATAATTTCTCAGGATCTCTTAAAAATAATATTTTCTTTCTTATGCTGAGAAAGTTTCTATTGGCAGCTTAAATGCCAGCACTTCTGCCTTTGATTCTAAAGCTTCTCAGCTTTTACTATTCAGTTTGAACTAAGCATACAAAAATAAATACAGTTCTAAATCCAAACCTAATTTGTAAGTGATTTTAACCTTTACTTTAAATAGAAAATTTTCATGTCTGAACACACAAGCCTCAGCCTCATGCAAAGTTTTCCAACTCTCAGCTGCCAGAGCCCTCAAGTTAGTACCTGATTCTGGATGCCTTATTGTAAACTTAATAATCAAACTTTACAGTGAGCTCAGTTATGCCAGGATGCTTATAAGCCGTCCATCTGATGAATATTAGAAATGGTAAGTCAGTAAGCAGAGGACCTTTCACGTACTTGATGGTGAGAAGATTGAGAAAGTTGACAACAAACACAATATATGAATGATCAGTCCTAGTACAAGCTTTCTGTTGAGTCCACACTCTCAACCATTAGCAATTATCTCCATAACATCAAAGCTGTAGCAGTACAGCTAATAGAAAAAGAAATCGATGTTTAAAAAGAGAGAAAAAAAAAATACCCACAAACTATCCCCTTCAAATTTAAATTTTGGAAGAAATCAGAAAAATAATTTTAAAAGTACGTAGAAAGTAGCACTGAGATGGTACAACAAACAATAGACTTTAATGAAGAGTAAATTATTTAATTATTAAATTATTAAATAAATTTAATGCATTCCTGTGACAGCATAGTTGGCATTTTGAGTAGGACTGTGTTGGGTTTTATTTTATTAAAGCATTTAAATTTTAGTATTTATAGCAAGCTTTTTAGAAAATATTATAATCACAGATTAATTAATTAAGGAGGGGATATGCCCATCAATTTTATGACTTTTAACAATTGCTTCGTCTGTAAGCCTTATTTGTTGAAGTCTTAGCAATATTATTTTATGGCATTTGTAAGCTGGAGTGGTTAGCTCTGGAAATACAGCAATACAACTTACTGAAAATTAATCTAAATATGTTTAGGCTACAAAGACTTGATTGCAGTTATTTCTCATATTCAACAGAGCTTGGCTAGTAGCAAGGCTCCTTTAGCCTAGAGAAGAAAAAGCTCCAGGGATTTCTTATAGCAGTCTCCCAGTCCTTAAGGGAAAGCTGAGGAGAGGCTCTTTATCATAACAGGTAGTGCGGTGATAGGATGAGGGGTAAAAGTTTTAAGTTGAAAGAGGGGATATGTAGATTAGGTATCAGGAAGAAATTTTTTTCCTTTGAGGGTGGGGAGGCACTGGAACAGGTTGTCCAGTAAAGTCATGACTGCCTCATACCTGGAGATGTTCAAGGCCAGGCTGATGGGGCTTTGAGCAGCCTGATCCAGTGGGAGGTGTCCCTGCCCATGGCAGGGGGGTTGGAACTAAAAGATCTTTAAGGTCTTTTCCAACCCACATCATTCTACGATTCTCTGATTTCTGGTTTGTTTTTTTTTTTTTTTTAATTGTATTTTGTTTTTCTTTGGAGTTTGTTTTTCTTTGGGGTTTGTTTTTCTTTGGGGTTTGTTTTCTCCTTTTCCCTTTTGCTCCCCCTTCTCAAGGCAGTATGTTTACCCATCTGAATTGCCATTGAGAAATCATTGCAGGAAATCTCTGGTTTCCACTTGTCTCCCAATAGATCTCCACTGTTGTCAAGAGACATCAGTGAGTTTTTCTTCACTGATGGAGACTCTCCAACTTTTGTTTATAGCAAAGTGCTATGCATACAGACCACGACTTAACAGGCATTTTGGTTAAGTTTTTTATCTCAAACTATAGACCAGAAATTGGTGGCTATTGATGGGGGTTCCGAAGGTAACGCCAAAAATATATATACACTCTTCACCTTTTCTTTCTTTATATATCTATATCTGCGGACGTCTCCTAAATGACTTTCAATTATGTAACTATGTTGTGAGTTATCTTCCTTTTATAGGCTACATATATTATCCATTTACATGAATGTCACAACTTTAGTAATGATGTTTATCTTATCAGCAAGAGTATATTAATTATTCTGGCTATAAGCTAACATCTTTTTGAACTACAATTCCTAATTAGTTTGGTAAGCAACTCAAATTTTCAGACTAAACAGCTGCTTTATTTTCATTCTTACTATTAACACAGGTCAAACTGAACAACTTGGCTACATATTGCTGTGTCTTATCAACTGCCTCACCGATCCAAGCTAAGATCTGTTTGTGTACTTGCTTAAGCTGAGCTATGATAGTTTTATTTTTTCCACCTCCTTTTCTGCACTTATGTTATCATAACACTGTCAATTACTTACTATGAGATAGTAAGCAAAAAAGATCTTATGAGAGCACACTCAGCCATCACAATAGCAATTCTAGGTGCACAGACAATAGTAATTAGTAACACCCTGATCTATTTCACTCAGATGGGATTTTTTTTAATTATTTTATTTTCAATGTATCAGAATAAGAAACTGAAATATTTTAGATACATCTTCTTGTTCATAACCATGACTCATGAAATTTCAGATGCAAGACAGAGAGAATTCCTACAGCTTGCCTTATGGTTCCTGAGTTCTCATCTTGTTTCTGCTTAGTCCCTTCTTTTATTACATCTTCACATTTAGGTTGCAATAATACTAAGATTTGGTTGGTTATATTTAAATAATATGTTTGTGGAAAAACCAAAATACTGTTTTCTATTTTCTTTGTAGCTTCTGCCTTGAAGAATTATGCTTCTGAGACACCTTGTCTCTGTTTGGCATGATATTCCTTTTACTTATGTCACACATTTGTTTATCACAGTCAAGGCTTAGAGCTGGAAGAAAGAGAATCAGTATGTGACCCTCTTGAGTAAAATGGAGTCTATGTAAATGAAAGGGACGAAGTCATTGCTAATTGTTTACATCAACTACAATTACCGCCTTTCTGATGCCTGAAGATCTACTTGGAGTTCAAGGCGATATCCTATTCTAGTGATGTTTTTTTTTGTTTCATATCTGATAGCACCTTAGTTAGACATATTCTGTAATCACTGTTTACATGCGATTTTTCCCACTAACTTTTGAAAGCCTCCATAACTATCATCAAGACCTGAAATGTTCATCAGATACGGTACTGGAACCTGACGGTACTGGAATCTGACTATGTGGTGGGCATTTCACCATTAAGTAATCTACAAATATTATTTTGTTTTCTTAATAATTTTTTGACACACGTCTTTTTTGTAGTAAGATACCAGAATTATAGATCTACAAATGATATTAGTGAGAAGCTCTAAGGTTTTATTATTGCCTTATATGTGTCATATTAAAAGGTACATATCTATACGTAGTCATCACACATTAAGAAATAGCAGTTCCCCCTTGAATTTGAAAGATCATTATGAGTTATTTGAAAGAAGTAGATGAGGATCTAGTAAGTTCTTCGGGTGTAAGGCCCGTGAACAAACTTCCTTCACTTTCAAATAGTAAGACAAAAAAAAGCAATTTCAGCCTAAACAAGTGAAAATCCTTTTACTCATACAGTCCCTCACATCTCTAATAGTTTAATTACTTAATGAAAGCTTTAGGTAGGAGCAGCTTCAATAAATGGGTTTAATCATTGCTAACTTGAATGCAGTCATTCAAACTGTTGAGGTTCTTTTCCTAAGACTTCACATTTTTCTAATCCATCTAAAATAGTTAATTTTATCATAAAACACCTGACAGAATATTGGGGTAAAATATTGTAGACAGGCTTAAACATTATATTATTAGTTTAAAATTCTGAGGTTTTTAGTAGTAGTAATAATTTATGCCTTTGTAAATCACTTTGAATTTTATTCTGTATACAGACTCACTGGATCCAGTGTTCCCGATCTTATTGTCAGTATGAGCAACCAGATGTGGCTTCATTTACAATCTGATGACAGCATTGGCTCACCAGGATTCAAAGCTGTTTACCAAGGTACGAACTAAACTAACAGGTTTAAACTCATGTTGTAACTTATTTCGCTACATTCCAACAAATTTATTTCAAATAGACTTTTAGTCTTTTCAAAAATTTAGAGTTTTGATACTGTCTTTATTAATTAATGGTTAATGGAGACATAGCTTTGCAAACACCTATAAAATAACTAAAAATTATCTGATGTAAAAATGAAAGATAGTGTTCTAATGCTTTTTGCTTGAAGGTCAATAGAAAATAAAAATTTCTATCATATTTGAAAAAAAATTAAATGTTACATTCTTCTAAGCTCTGTAATTCCTTATGTTGGCTATTGTTGTAAAATTATGATTAGTTTTCTCGGACTTATTTGGGGTACTTAGAAAACTTGTTCTCGTGCCTTACTAAGAATCTTCACAGACCTAAGTCAAAGTTAGTATGTAACAAAAACCACAGAACAGATATATCATCTATGATTGTAGAAATTAAGATGATGTATAGGGTTATGGAAATTTAACCCAAGCAAAATGATTGAAATGGCTCTAGCCTTATTTGCGTTACTTCTGCCTCATAAAGACATGAACCTTGGCAACAAAAGCATCTTTAATTTTTCTTGACTGTGAGCTTCATGTTGATATTTTCTGATGTTGATTTATTCTAGTCAAAACACCTAATATCTGTTAGTATGCACGCAAGTATTGATATTTTCCATTTTAAAAGGTTGCATAGGCCTGCAGCTAGAAAGAGCTCTCACTTATTAACATATGGTATTACTCCTGGTTAATTTCCATGTTAATTAGTTCACTTTAAGGATAAGGAAAAACAACCCTTAATACTATTTTTAATAGTTTCTTATGGGCATATTTGGTGAAAATTATTTGATAGTAATTTTGTCAAAATTACTTTTGTACGAAAGATGCTGCAAAGCATTGAGAGACTGTTCTTTGTTCATAACTGAAAGTAACATATTCAGAAAAGGGGAAGATCTCCTTAAACTGAATGAGTTTTCCATAAACTGAAGCACCCTATCCAAGTGTTTAACTTCACCTGTAGTTACCTTAATGTTTCAAGACCAAAATAAAGAGTGAAATGTTATGTAGATGTTAGTTTCAAGCTGAGTAAAGTATACATTTATTCCACTAAGGACATTAAGACAGGTTTGCCTGGGCAGGTTTTTACAAGTGGCGTCTGTATCTGTTGGCATATTATGAACTTCAGTGATGGAACAAAGAGAGAAAATGCTCCGCGGTGGCTGCTAGAAAACCCAGTTTTGGTTTATCACACCAGTATCCTACAGGTGGTCTCTCTACTGAAGCAGATTGTGATGATGACCGTGATTAAGAATATATTTTCACTCTGATTTTTCACTAATACTATATACTTTTCCCTGTGACTTAAAGATGCCATTGGTTAGTTCCACTCAGAGTGCTGATTGGAGTATGGTAATTAAGTGAAGTATTATACGCTCATAGGTTGTTAAGTTTCTGTGTGCATATATTGTTGGATAATATTTATTAAGGATTTAAATTACTTTTAATCTACTTTTTACACACTTCATTTCATTTTCTTTAATGTGAACCGAAATCTACAAAAGAAGTAAGGAGAGAAGGAGTAAAAAGGAGGTAATTCTTGTGCCAGTGACAATTGTTTCCCGTGAGAATCCACCGTAGTAACGCTTCTGGGATTTGCAGGTCTGTGGCTGTGAGAATAAGAGAGTAGAGAACAAAAAGGAAAAAGTACCATCACAGAAGCTCTTGAAACACTATCACAATTGCTTAAGTGAGATGTTACAAAGCTGTGAGTAAAAAAGCAGATGCAGGCCCTTGGCATTGCTATGGCTGAGATGTTAAAGTATCTTAAGACTGTGCAACACATTCAGCCTACGCAGATACTCAGCTCAAATATGTTGTGTTGCCTGAGGGCAATGATAGATTCTTTACTTAAGTTAATCCCACGCTTTCTTGTTCTTTCTTTGATAGCTTCATCTTTTTTGCTTATGTCATCTCTGAAGACAGTGTTTATTAAGACAATATATTTTCTTGATAGAATCCATTTGATAATCATGTAAAGTAGAGTGTATAGTGGAAAAAGTATTGACACGAGTTATGTATCTGACACTTTGCATTTAATTTGCCTAAGGAGTTAAGAGAGGAACAATTTATATTCTTAAGCTTCTTCTGCTCACCTTCAAAAATGTCTTAATGTCGAGTATATGTAGTACTCCTAACAATACGCTATCTATATTTATATTACTAGAATTTCTTTTCTTGGTTTTGAATACAGTTGATCTTTACTTTAAGGAAAGTTCTGTGGTCTGCCTAATTAGTCACCTTTCTTGCACTGTAAAATGCAATCTGGAGAAGAAAAATCTTCAGCTCTCCAACAGTTGAATCCACAAGAAAGATTTCAGATGTAGGTCCTCAATAATTAGTTGCTAGTAATAGTTCTGAACACCTAGGAATATCACTGTACCCGTGTCACTATATGCAATGGAAGATGAGCTACAGAAAAGCAGATTGTAAACCTAATATTGAGGTTAGCTTGTTAACTTGACAAAGCTGATAAACAACTACTGTGTTAGTCAGCTTGAACCTTTAGACATGGACATTCTGGAATTTAAATAAGCTTGAGAGTTTTCTCCCATTCAAGCCTGAAAACATGTCAGACTGATAAAAATATTTAATCTTTAATTTCCAGACTTCCTGTTAACCACTATAACAACATCCATTTTGTAGTCTGTTTAGAACTCACCTTTAATTGCTGCCTTTCCATGGTTACAAAAACTAATGAAGTTATCTCACTAGCCTACCCTTTAGTTCATAACAGTGCTATAAAAGTAAACTGGTGACTCAGTGATATAATCCTGAGCGGTTTATATAATTTGAAGTCATTAAGAATTCTTGGAGTTGTCAGGAAATATATCAGCCCCTGAGAGCAGCTGAAAATGTCGAGTTTACAACCTCAATTTGTATTGATGCTTAACTGAGCAGTAAAGCTTTAAGCTCTTCATTATGATGGTTTTCTTGAAGAAGATACTTTCCTCCTGAGACTAGTAGAAAAATACTTTCAAAGCCATATTTCAGTTGCCCAGACAAATGTCAGTTACCTTTTTACATGCAGCTATAATCCTCAGTAACGCTTAAATCAGTGCAGTTTTTTACAAACACATAACTAGCTTACAAATGTCATTGCGCTATCAACTTTGTTATAAAACTTTATTGCTGCTTGGAGATTTAAAACCTGTGCTGAAAGATATTAATGGAATTAGAGTTTTTTAGGACTCTAGCAATCAGATGTGTGTTCAGGGAAACCGTTACGTATAGTATAACGATTGGAAAGAAAACCACTCCTAAGTCGTTCAGTGAAAACTGAGGTTTCTAACTATTTCCTCTTTCTTCTATTCCATGTATACTATGTTTTCTTTTTACATTTTATTCCTATATTTTAGGATTTAGACAAATCATTCCAGTGCATGCTTTTGGAGGACAGACAATAAATATATTTCATATCATATGTGGATATTTTCATCTGTTAAGGCTATTTCATTCTATGGAAAAGTGTCAGAGTTCTACCATAATATAGTATGAATTAATCTGTACTGCCATACATTGCAGGTTAGTTTTGGATAGCCAAATGTCAGTCACTTGATTTCCAGCACAACATATTGTCAATCATTTTCAGATAGGAAAGCTTTCCTATATTGTTATCTGGCCTTTTTAATGTATATTGTTTGGGTAATCCTTCAGCAGTCACTTCTAAATTTCAACATCCTTGAGTTTTCTTTCAAGGAATAAATAGTATCATCAGTAGATTACTAACGAGGTGACAAGAGGCATGCGAAGTTACTGGTAATTACCACAAGTTTTAAAGTAGTTCTTAGTAGTGGAGAATATAGAATCCTAGAATCACTAAGTTGGAAAAGACCCTTGAGATCGAGTTCAACTGTACCTGTCCACTAATAAATCATATCCCTAAGCAGTTCCTCTACCTGCCTTTTAAATACCTCCAGGGATGGGGACTCAACCACCTCCCTGGGCAGCCTCTGCCAGTGTTTGATAACATTGCCTGAGTTTTGTATAATGGCAGACAGAGCTGTGTTTTCATCTAGAAAGTGCACATGGTCTTGAGGAGCATAACGTAATGATGATACGCTTTAACTGGTTGAGTGTGTTGCATATTATATATTAACAGGCTGTATAGGGTAAGATCAAATTTCCATCTGTGCCATTATCCTTTATTAAACCATTGCAAACAACAGAGGTTTAGTGAGGACTATAAAAAGGGGCAAGCAGGTAACACCACATAACTCTTCTCCCTCTCCAAAATAACAAAATAACAGCACCAAAATGCCCATATTGTTTGAGTACAGACTTATTCAGTAAGCACATTTTATGCCTTTAAAAAAAAATTTATATTAATTGTATTAGTCTGCTTCTAATGTCCTATTTTTTTATTATAAGAGCATGTTTCAGAGACTTCAACCAGCTCTTGATATCATTATGGTCAGTTTTGCTCCACGGACAGTCAATGTCTTTGGTTCTTCTTACTCGTTTTACAGATTAACCTGTAACTGTTCGGTTTAGATGTTTAAGCAATGTATTACCTTCTTTCACTGTACCATTTCATGTGATGCGTTCTTGATCTGCTAATAATGCAGATCCTTAATATATTGGAGAAGAATGTGTACATTTAAAGTAGTGTGGTTTACAGACATGACATCTTAGTACATTCTTAATTTTCTGACTTAATTGAAGAATAACTTTAATAATATGCTCCCTTATTTAAACTTCAGAATTTAAAAAAGTAAAATATAAAAAAAATCTAAATACTCACAAGATTTAAAGCTAGTTAGGTACAGCCAGATTACAGCACATATATTCTTTGTTAGTTATATGGGATGACGGTGGCTGGGAAGCTTCCCCCTCCCTTCCCCTCCAGCTTGCAGCTGTGTCTGACTGATTAGGCACATGTGCATTCGTATTTTTTCAGCAATTAACTCAACAGGGTAAAAATCATCATGAGTTGAAAACCTTTGTTTGCCTTTTTGCATAAAGACATTATACATTAAAACAATAACATGTTGTCTGAATTGTTATATTTTAGCTTAGCTAGTGAAGACTATTCTTCTGGTCAGGCTTCCAGTGAAGATTATTCTTCTGGTCAGGCTTCCTTGGAAAGTAGTTTCATATCATAATTCCATACATTCTCTGCAGAAAACAGCTCAGACATTTTTATGGTGTTATAGAAAAGTAAAATGTTGTATGGATTTTTCATCCAGCTTAATTATTCAGTATGTTTGACTTTAACGTAAATGTTACTTCCAGATTCTAATTAAATTTTAATTAAGTTTTACCATGGCCATACTTTATAAAGACATTATTTACATTTGATGATTTCTCTTAAAGTCTAGGCAGAATTTTTTTTACAAATAAAAGCGGCATTTTCTTATAAGCTTTAAGCATTAACTGATTAACTTTTTAAGGAGTTTGATTTCATTGGCTGGTTTTTACTTCTAGCAGGTGTTTAATTTACTTCTTTCCTTCCACTGAAAAAAAATCCAAAAATGCAACTGAACATGATCAAATCTTGGGTTTTGAAAGATAAATTTTGGTCTTTGCTTCTAAGCAGATATAGCTCCATTGAAAGTTTGAAGGAAAAATGCAAACATTTTAAATAAATGGAAATCCATAATAACTTCTTGCCAGTTATTTTTTTTCTCTTTGCTCTTTTTTTCGTACTTGTTCTTAATGTAGAAAATGCCACACTGTGTGCACCATGAACTTAGCTGTCCATCTACAATACCTAGGAAGACAATTCCTTCACTCTTTTAAGCCAAAGTAATTCTAGTTTATTAATTTGCTTTGTATATTTCAGAAATTAAATACTTAGTGTCCTGTTAAAATTCTACAAGTGAGATTGTTTGGCAATCTTAAGCATCCTCCAAAATTTCAGCAAGTGGTGGTCACAGCTAGATAGCAACAGGTAGAATGTTATGAGTTTTTCTTTTGAATAATACTATGATGAATTCTCATAAAAGTATTTGACTTTTGTGACAGTTTCCTGCATTTTTTCGCTAGAAGGATCAAGCCCTGAGAATGATACTTCTACTTAGTTTTCAAACCTTTTGATTTGTGACAGCTCTATTCTGGTTATAAAAATCAAATACTTAATTTTGAATAAACAATAAGTCAGACTTTCATATTGCCTCTGCAGTGATGACACCTAGTTTAAGATTTATTTTCCTGTCTATGTCACTTTAAGTAATCCTTTATAGGCTCATAGAGTCATAGAATCGCTAGGCTGGAAAAGGCCTTTGAGATCATCAAGTGCAACCATACCTGTCCACTACTAAAGCATATCCTCCAGCACTTCATCTACTCATCTTTTAAATATCTCCAGCGATGGGTGCTCCACCACCTCTCTGGCAGCCTGTTCCAGCACCTGATAAAATTTTGGTAAAGGAATTTTTCCTGATGTCCAATCTAAACTTCCCCTAGCACGACTTGAGGCCATTCCTTCTCTTCCTGTCCCCTGTCACTTGGGACAAGAGACCAGATTCACCTCTTTACAACTTCCTTTCAAGCAGTTATAGACAGTGATAAGGTCTCCCCTCAGTCTCCTCTTCTCCAGACTAAACAACCCCCATTCCCTCAGCCCTTCCTTGTAAGACTTGTTCTCCAGCCACTCCATCAGCTTCGTTCCCTTCTCTGGACACGCTCCAGGACCTCAATGTCTTACTCGTAGTGAAGGGCCCAAATCTGAACGCAGTATTTGAGGTGTGGTCTCACCAGTGCCGAGTACAGGGGCAGAATAACGTCTCTGGTCCTGCTGGCCACATTGTTTCTGATACGAGCCAAGATGCTGCCGGTCTTCTTGGCCACCTGGGCAACTGCTGGCTCGTGTTCAGACACTGTCAACCAACACCCACAGGACCTTTTCTGCCAGGTAGATTTCTTGCCACTCTTCACCAAGCCTGTAATGAAAGAATTGTTTAAATGATGTGGTGGCCAATACAACGTGGCTTGTATTCATAGAATGGTAAAATAAATTAGGTTGGAAAATACCCTTAAGGTCATTGAGGAGTCCAACCATTAACCTAATACTATCATGTCTACAAATTCTGACACTGATGTTTTCTTCAAGTATAGCCTTCTGAAGAAATGTATGAACGAGCTGTTAAATGTGATAAGTTATCATTGAAGTCAATAATCTCAAAAGAAAACATTGTTTTAAAAATCTCACTAAATATTTAATTTGCTTCTGTAGGGCAAAATTTAATATTATTGATGTTTTTCTTGAAACAAATATTTATCTAGAATAAAAGATATTTATCTAGAATATCTAGAGTATTTATCTAGAATTGTAAGCCAAAAAAAACCCAAACCAAAACGAAACCAAAACAAAAAACCCACCGTATTTAGGATGCAAATGATAAAAGCTAATCCTGTGCTAAGAGCCAGAGTTTGACTGTTGCGGGATTTTCTGTGTGTACGTATGCATAGTGTAGAGCATAGAACTAGTTCTCTTTGTGAAACAACACGAGGTAATTTGCTCCATAAAAAAAAAAAATTAAACCTGTGCTCCCATAACAAAGTGAAGAAATGTTTTTGACCCTAAAAAGACACCGTACACAAATTCTTGTTTTCAGTTTAGTATTTATAGCAGCCATTTAAAAAAATAAATTAAAGAATAGATCCATAAGCATTTATAGATATTTAAAGTTCATTTCACCTGTCAATATAATATGAAAGGATTTCTATATTCTGTCACTTCAAAATTTACCCAACGTTGTTTCCTATTGTGGTTTTCTTGTATCTCTACTGGAATACATTGCATATACATAACTACAAAAGGAATTCTGTATGTTTTGCATAAAACTTTAAAATAATTTAGACTAAGTTATATTTGTTGTTACAGTTTATAAGGGACATTCTTTTCCACAAGATACATCCAGCTATAAAAAATGGTGTTGTTTTGATCAAAGCCAATGATAAAACCACAGGAACAGAAATTCCCCATATTTTTTGTTTTATAATTTAAATGCTAAATTTTGTCTGCAGGAAGATGCCCAGGGAAGTTTAAATTAACAAAGTATAATAAATTTAAACTACAGATTTAACTGAGTATTTTTTTTTCCCTATAAACACACAGGAGAAGCAACATGTAATATGCTTTTGTGGAATTTAGCTATTTTAATTACTCTCACTGAAAATCTCATTAATTTTATTTATTTCTCTGTCTAGCAATTTATATATTTATTTATTTTCTTGTACGAATACCCTCATAACAAAATATTAGAATGTACACGTACGTATGTGCTGTTTTGGTATGATTATATGGAATATCTTACAGAGTGATTTGTGAGGCTTCTTTTATGCAACTGGAGAGTAGTTTTAAGGTTAGCTTCTGTTCTTCGTGTAGTGTATTATATCAGAGAGGAAATAGTCTTGCTTTCCTTATGCTAGTTGCTAAATCCTTGGTTAAGTCAATGTCTTTGGAATGAGAAGGAAAAGTCTGTCTTCCTTAAGCAGGACTTCCAGGTGGACAAAAGGACAGAAGCAAAGGAGGAAGGAGGTTCAGCAGAGAAATTGTAGTCATACAAGACACAGATAAGAAAAAGCTTTCTAGAAGGAGGGAGAGCACATGTAAGAAAGCCTCAAAGTTTGTCAAAGAGAGAAATATTTTCTTAGAGATCTTAGTGGAAATTATTCATACCTAAAAATGCTAAATGTTGCTGGAATGTGGCCAGGCCTGGAAGGCAGAATTTGTCCTGCAAGGATAGAATATAGGACTGAAAAGCCTAAAGGTCCTTCCTTTTTTTTTTTAATATTTTTTTAATATATTTTTTTTACCTTCAGAAGCATGGTTTTAAAGCAATGCTTTCTCTTTTTTGCTTCTTCACTTAAATAGAATAATATAAAACTATTTGGAAGTCCACACTGCACTAATAATAGCATGTTCGATTGCAGTGTAGTTGCCTTTCCTATTTATACTACTACAAAGGCACCTTTCTCCCTTGTTGTCCATATCCATGGAGAGCTTCCAAAGCTAATGTTTTCATTTGAGCACTTATTCCTTCTATGACCTGCATTAGAAGCATGCCAAGCTAGAAGCTCCAACACATCCCACATGTGACATCCCTCTTAATCTTCCATGTTATTTGGTGAAAGTGAACTCATGCCTCCCGGTCTTTAAAGAGGAGGAGGATCCTGTGTAAGGTACTGAAGTTGATACTTATGAAAATAAGGTCCTCCCATCTTTATTTTCCAAAATTCTCAGCTGCCAGAAGCTTGAAATGTTAATATTTGTATTTTCCTTTGAAGAATATGAGACAAAGCAGGGCTTAAGTGGATACACATACACAGGAAGACACCTACACCTGCAATATATGACACAGTGTTACAGCATCTTGAAAATACTATGGTCACTACCTCCTAATAATTTTCCTGTAATATTTGTATAACAAATTGCTAGGATTATGCTAAAAAAAAGTATATACTAAGCTAGTTGAAGGAGTTCTATTACTTAAGGATAATTCTTTATTCATATTTATGCTTTGAGATACAATCATTATCTAATTTTAACCCTTTTAATATGTGCTGAATTGATTTGCTATGATGCCAGTTCCTAATTAGGATGTCATGTGTGGCTAATTTAAATTGTTGAAAGAAATCCAAATATATTGTGTCAACCAAGTTGATAATCTAAAAATCATATTATTTGCATGACATGACCAATTATCCATAAAATCATGTTAACATGTGTTAATTATATTTTCATCTTTTAACCTTTTAGAAATAATCTAGTGTTGGCTGTTCCGTTACTTTCTTTATCAGTGTTGGCTTTACAATCCTATAATTACACAAATCAATTTGTTTGCACTTTTAAAATGTTGATAGCACTTTTAGATCAATCAATTTTGATAAAATTGATTCTTTTCCAGACAACTGCCATATATTCCTTGCCAGGACTTAAGATAATTTTAGGTAGAGATAGTTTGTTGTAAAGGAAGATAAAGTATATCACTCCCCCAGTTTGAGGAGACAAATTATATACAAATTGCATAATTCCTTGGGCCCTCTTTTCTCCGGTTTTTGGAGATAGTTATTACATGTGACCTTGTCCAGTCAGCTGGGACCTCCCTTGTCCTCCATAAGTTCTTGAAGATAATTGCTAATAGTTCAGAGACTGCTTCAGTTTAAGTACTTTAATGTAAATTTAATTAGGCCCTGTTCCCTTGAATATGTCTACATTTTCTAAATAGTTCTTAACCTGTTCTCTTCCTGTCCTGCCCTTTACTTAATTTTATTTAAATTTTTATTATCTGATTTTTTTTTTTCCTTCTGGAAAAGTGAAGAAGTTGTTCTTCATTGTCCTTTCCTGCTAGCTATTTTTCTTACATTTAATAACTTTCTCCGAGCTCTTTTATTTTTTATTGCCTCATTCAATAACAATAGTTCATTTTCCACAATATTCATCCTTATGTTATTCTCATCATTTCTAAGGCAGCTGCACTTGCTTTTTACTGTATTTCATGCTTTCCACCATAACACGCTAACTTGCATTCCATGGGGTATTTTGAGGCTAACTTTTGTCCGGGGCACTGCTCAGCCTTTTTATGGTGAGGCTCTACTTTTTCTCCTCTTGAAGAAAGACAAGCTCTGCAATTTGAACCATATCATGTCCCTTATCACAAAACATTAGAATGAAAATCTGCAGTGAGACCAAAACCCTGTAGCGTGTTGACAGTGGTTAATAATGAATGTTTAGAGTAAGAACGGTGAAATGTACAGTGATTAATGAAGAGACAGAGAGAATCCCCGAGTACCTCCCGTGTTTCTAGTGATGCATGACTCATGTACATCCTTGTTGTCTTTCAATAAGATGTATTTGTGCAGTCACTTGTTGGACACATATATTTCACCTCTCGAAGAATTACATTTCCAGACTGTTTAGTTGATCCTCAGTTCCTCAGAAACTGTAATTTTGATCTTTTGTTTTCTTTTATTTCTCTAGTTCTAATGCATCTATTTCTATATGCAGGAGCAGAACTACAGGCAATATTCAATATGCTAATTAAATAGGGTTTTGTGTGGTGTCAGAATAGTATTTTCTGGTTTGTTCACTGTTTCTTTCTGACTGATTCCTAACATTTTCAATAGCTTATGGTTTCGCACAATTATCTTCTGTCTGCCAGAGTTCTTGTTCCTGAGTGGTAACTGTCAATTCAGAACCTATCATAGTGCCTGCAAGTTCATAATAATCTTTTGAGGTTGATTTTTCTACAATTATTAATAATTAATTTCACCTGCTGTTTCAACACTCAGGCAGTTGGTATCCTGAACTTTTCTGCAATGAGTAACGAAGTCTGCATCTACCCCTGGAAATGTAAAACAAATCAATCTTTTCTTTTTCTTCACTTTGTAATGGGATACTTAAGTACACAGTAAATATTAAACTCAGAAACTTATTTGTCAAAAAGGTTTGATTTTTTTTTCTTTTCCTTCTCAAATTGTTTTATTACTTTCAAGGATTTTTATATTATATAATATGACATAATAAAATATGATAACTTATTATTGCCAACAAGTTATCCGTATGTTATGACAGTGAACTGTTAGCTTAAATGGACTTCCTACACAAAAAAAATCATGCTATTTTTCCATCTATCTGGTTTCAAGGTCATGGTTTGTTTTCAATATTGATACAGAATGCAATAAGGTAGTAGCATGCGAAATTAATCTACTGGATATGATCTGTGGCCTCTTTGATAACAGCAAGGACAAAGCATTTCAGAGAAATTGCGAGAATCTTTTAGAATGCTACTGGGAAATACATGACCCTTGAAGGAGGCCTTCTCTTTTTATAGGCGGAGACTGATAATAAATTATACAGTAAAATTTAGTTGAAGAAATTTACTGGAATAATGTTAAAATTATCATCATTATAAAATTGTCATGTAAGGCCACCCTGGTTTTAGCTTTAGACCAATCTGATTTTAGCTTTAACAGCCACTTTTAGAGTCCATTTATGTGCTATCTGAAATATTTTTTTGTATTAGCTTTGATTTATCATTTTTGCTTTCAGTAGCTGCTGCTGTGTTCCTTTCCAGGAATCATGTGTATAGTATTATTCTTTTAGTTATGTTCAGTTCTGCAGCTCTGAGCATATCTCTCTGCCCCTTTGCTTTGTATAAGTATTTATTTTTATATAAGTTTCTCCATTTGTCTTTTTTAATCAGATTTTTCTGTGTCTGGTGTTATGGCTGTTGATGTAGGGAGATATAAGGAATATAAAGAAATGAACTAAGTGATTTTTTTCTTGTATATAAAACATGAATTTTTATGGCCTGGCATTTAAGAGTTTGGACATTAAACTGAGAATGTCCTATGTGACATAGATATAAACTGCCATACCTTTTTTTTTTTGGCAATGTATACCTGTGTCAGTTCTCAGCTTCCTTTGACCTATCTTCACTATAGCTAAGATAATAATTATGGAATGTTGTCGAATTTGTGATTTCAGGCCTTAGAGGGATTGACTTCACCTTTCTGATAGACTTTGAACTGCTGAAGTAGCTGTTGAAACAATGGATTTTTGTGAAATCTATATGTGTCTAATACACTTATTTAATTTAAATTGGTTTTATGCATCTGAATTATTAAAATGTGAGGATATCATTATTACTGTATTGGTAAGAGTTGTATCTAGCTACAGGCTTAGAGATGTGATAATGATTCGTGAATCCACTAAGTGAGAATATTGAATAGCGTGAAGGAGAATGTAGTGCCGTTAAGTTCAACTGTGTATCTATAATCTAGTAACAAGCCAAAAAAAGGGTAAATTTCTACCATGTATAATAAAATTAGGACTGGGAAATGTTATAATCTGTAAAGTATTTTATTATCCATTTCAGATACCTGGGTCAAAGTAATGCAAAGCTTTCTCATCAAAAGAACCTGAATTGCAATGTGACACTTTCCAAGCAGTAGTCATTACACTTATTTAACGGGTTTTGCATCACTTTATTTATTCCATTGAAGGAAAACACAGACACAGAAACATCTTTGATTAAAATCAGAGGGGTATGATCTTCTCATCAGAAGTCTAATCTTGTCATTATTCCGACATTAAAGAATATTCCCTGAAACTGAGTAAATATTTCTAGTTTACAAACAAGATGAAAAGTCTCTTTCCCCAGGCTACCGAAAGAGAGTACATGAAAGGCAGAAACAATTGAATAAGATCAATGTTAATATTTCGGTAACCAAAGGAAGCTGATGTTTAGATTTCAGCTTCAGAGCTTATTTGCAAACATCGTGAAGTTCACACAGCTCTAAGGGCTCAGATCAAAAGAAGCCCAACACTGAATAAGTACACAGAATAATCCTAAAGGAGTAGGGTTTCTATTGCCACGCTTTAAATAGGGTAGCATAGCTTTTATTTTCATGTTTGTCATTTTAACAACCTTTTCTGTCCCATAGGATTTCTGTAAGAGATCAACATAGCTCCGACTGACTTGGTCAGAAGACTGTTCTCCTTTTAGCGAACAGACACGTAGGCACTTTGCAGGTCATGTAGCAGAATAATTGGTGCATGTGTTCAAGTAATAGGCACAATACACCTCAACTGAATTTAGACAAGTAAAAAAATCTGTTCTCTGATCAAATCAGTGGAAGTTGGACAGGTACCAGAAAAGACAATGAAATAAAAGGCTGTGCTAAATCCCAGAGGAGAGAAAACCATTTGGATTCATTACATGCCTGTACTGCTCTGGATCTAGTTAGGAACAAAGAGTATTTTTTTTTATGTATAAATACAGAACCACAAATTTGACCTTTGTCTTCCTGAAGTCTTGGTCTGTCATTAATAAACGTGACAGAAATGTAGCTCTTTACAAAAGAGAATTGTGCAATCTTGCACCTTGACTTAATTGTTCTGTCAGTCCCTCCTGATTTCCTGAATACTAAGAAAGTGAATATTTATTGTCATGTTCTGCTGCTGGCAGAATTTTTAAATGGTTTTATATTTTACAATATTTTAATAAAAAAAATAAATATTTGGAGTTTATTACTGAGACTACTAATAAAAGTTTATATTGTTTTATGGGGAAGTGAAGTTTTGTCATCTTAACTACTACGGGTCTCAGTTTATCTATGTTTATCACCGTTTATGAGAAATTTGATCAGCTAAGACAGACACAAAGTGGACGCTTTGTGTTAACCTGAGTAACTTTGTTTTTGACCGGAGTACGTTTTCTGTTAAAGACAGATAGTTTTTACTTCAAGGTTTGTGAAAATGTAAATTTCTAGAGAAGAATGGAATTTGTTGAGCTTTTTACTGTCAAAATGCAAATAAGTCGACTTCAGAAATGTGCTCTAAATTTGTGACGTTTGCTGAATAGGTTTTGTGTTGAACAATATAATAAGCACACATGCTTAAAGTTGAAATCAAAATAAATTTTATACATTTCATTTTGATATTTTTATGAGCTATTTGGCTTTTCACAGTAAAATAATTTGATTTAAAATGTCCTAATGTGTTTTGAGAGAATCTAAAATTCATCATTAAAATATTTTTTAATGAGACAATTTTTATTAAAGCTTTCTTTATCCAAAATAAAAAAGTTTTTTTAAAACTGTTTGACCTGAAATTTTTTTTTTTGTATTTTTTTACTGCTAGCTTGTGCTTGCAAATGAGATACTTAAAAGTTCAAATTATATCTCCACTCCAAGTAAAACTGGACACTCTTGGGTTTTTAGCACAATGTATTCATTTAGTTTTCCAAGTTTACATTGTGCTTGGGTTTTTTGTGCTTGAGGAATTTTCAGCCTGCCTGAAAACTTAATTTGTGGTTATTTCTGTTGAACATTTTGGTTCGGTGATCCATTCCTCTCTCCCAGGGCTTGGTGTATCTCCTGAGAGTTAGAAGGCAACCTGACCTGTCTTCTACTTCAGTGAATTCATTAATTAAAGATATTTTGATATTTCCTCTGTAGACCACGGAAAGAAACACTTGTTGCTTTCTTTTAAGGGATAAATCTTCAGCAGTGCCTTCTGAAAACCTTACAATTTACCTCCTGATACTCCCACCTGAGGCAGTATTGCCCTGATCTTCAAGACACAGCAGGGTTTTGGAAAAGAGTGTTTCTGATTATTCTCCCATGCTGGATTAGATATAGCTCTGCCATCGGTGGAGGAAAAAGAACTATTAAAATGCGATTGAAATGTGGGTTGTGATTTTCTGTAGATTTATTCATGTAGGATGTGCATAGTTAGGAATACACAGGTTTCCACCTCTCCACTGTGGCCGTAGGAATGAATGTCACAGTAGAAGCAGACAGGTGAAGCTACACTAAAGCATCTGTAAATACATACAATTTTGAATTCTTATTTATAAATAAATATTATTTATGGTATTGCTCTTCAGTTTTTTATTATATTTCTGTACTGGTCTTTTTGGAAGGTGTTTTCATTCATTTGTTATGTTCTAGCTTTCAGGTAAGAATTTAAATAAAAGTACTGACTTAAACTGCTTTGAATACATAGATGGAATAGTTACTCCTAAGTTCCCCTTCAAAGTTTGGTTTTAGGATAGGATAACTAAGAACAAAATTGATACCTTTTATTTATCCTGCTTAATAATTAATTCTTTTGTGAAATACGTGGCGTAGCTTTCTGAACATGGTTATCAACAAAATGTTCAAAGCTGCTTTAAACATATAAATATAGTAGATTGACTTCATGTATCATAATAATATCATAGTGCAGCTTAAAATTTCTATTGGAGTTAGCGTGTCGAGATATACACTTCTGCTAATTTTCAGTCCTGTCAGATTGTGCAACGTTTGACAGCAGATATTTTTTAATGATGTTATTTGAATATTTAATAACATTCATGGAGTTGAGTTTTCTCATTATCTTGAATGGTTCAGATTCCATACCTTGAATTGTACTGGTAAACATTTAAATAACGAGAATTTTAGGATTTTATCACTGGTTTCATTCGATGGAGATTTACATCATTTTACTACAGATGTAGTAGAAACACAGTTTATAGAACCAGAAGTGCTTTGTTATTATTTTTGCTGCTTAAATGGAGATTAATTAAAAAAACTACTTTAAATTTAGTGGTGAAGAAATGGAGCCTTCATTTTTGACGGGCAGCCATGTGTATAGTAATTTGTAAGATGATTCAGCATTTCAGTCACAAGATATTAATATTTACATTCCCTCTCCTAATATTCTTTCTATTCATAAATTTCATAAGACTGGAGTAGTCTATGTTCTTATTTTCTATATGTACACTCAATATCTGCAAATTAAATAGTTAAAATAGTAGATCTCCCAGAGAATATAATCCAAAGCATAATCCAAAATATTAATCTCTTTTAAGCATAGGTGAATGTAGCAGGGAAAAACATGGCTCTAATTTCAAGTATGGGATTGAGAAATAAATCCTCAGTTTTTTTTTTTTTTATATTTTAGTGCTTTAAATTAATTTTCACTATTAGTAAATTAATTTTCACTATTCGTAAATTTTATGCTTCTAATTGTATTGCTAATAGCCTTATAAAGGGAATTATAGATGTGATAGTTAAGATAGATCCTTTATTACTAGTACTTCATTACAAGAAATAGGATCCGTATGTAGTATGTCTCTATGTTTGGCATAGAAACCATGGCTTTATATTTTTACCTTCAAACATGCTGTAATTCAGTGCAACCATGCAGCTAAACATGAATATCTTGTTTTCTTCATCAACCCAGGTATGTAAGCTATTAGCTTGTGAAAGGAATTCACATCCTAAATCATCTTAGAGGTGGTTTTACAACATTTACCTCTTATTCGTTCTCAGCTGTAAATATAATTTAAGAAATAACGCCAAATGTTTTGACAGCGCTGCTGATATTGACATCTAAATCACTTGCGTATTTATTGCCTTATTGTTTTCTTTGAATGTGTTGATATTCAGAAATTGAGAAAGGGGGTTGTGGAGACCCTGGAATTCCATCATATGGAAAAAGAACAGGCAGCAGTTTTCTGCATGGAGACACACTTACCTTTGAATGTCAAGCAGCTTTTGAACTGGTGGGAGAGAGAACGATTACGTGTCAACAAAACAACCAGTGGTCTGGCAACAAACCCAGCTGTGTTTGTAAGGATTTTTTTTTCCCCTTCTGTAATATTTCTCTGACCTGAGCCTCTTGCTTTTCTTAGCATTTGTGACTATTTAACATTTCAAAAGACCTTGAAGATTTTTTTCGGCCTTGTTTCTCCCTTTTTTTTTTTTCCCTACTTGGCTTGATAGTAGCTCATTTATGGGGAACATCACCTAGGACTGTTTCAGAATGTTCTTTCCCCTCGTTTTATATTTTATTGATCCATTTAACAATCTTAATATAAATTTGTGTTGAATTAGACTTTAAATGAGCGATCCCTAACAGCATAAAAGTGTTCAAAAGTACTCTGTGGCACATATGCATTGATTCTGGAAGTACAAAGCAGTTTACAGACCCATGTAGAGAAAGAGTCTGTTTTTTTTTTTTTTCTGAAATCCTAATAAAGCGTGAAAATTAATGTAAGGGATATAAGGATATCCAATGTCGAAAGAAGCTAAGTAGGATTATTAGTTGTGAATTTTCTTTTAAAAGTTAAAATGTTGTTGTAGGTAAACTTGTAGATGGATTTAAATAAAGAGGGTACTGTCCCCCTCCCTCTTCCCCCCTCCCTCTTCCCCCCTCCCTCTTCCCCCCTCCCTCTCCCACCCTACCTCTTCCCCACTCCCTCTTCCCCCCTTCCCCCCTTCTTCCCCTCTTCCCCCCCTTCCCCCCTCCCCCCCCTCTTCCCCCCTCCCCCCCTCTCCCCCCTCCCCCCTCTTGTCCCCCTCTTCCCCCCCTCTTCCCCCCCTCTTCCCCCTTCTTCCCCCCTTCCCCCCTCTTCCCCCCTTCCCCCCCTCTTCCCCCTCTTCCCCTCCCTCTTCCCCTCCCCCTTCCCACCCTCTTCCCCTCCCTCTTCCCCTCCCTCTTCCCCTCCCTCTTCCCCTCCCTCTTCCCCTCCCTCTTCCCCTCCCTCTTCCCCCCTCCCTCTTCCCCCTCCCTCTTCCCCCCTCCCTCTTCCCCCCTCCCTCTTCCCCCCTCCCTCTTCCCCCCTCCCTCTTCCCCCCTCCCTCTTCCCCCCTCCCTCTTTCCCCTTCCCTCTTTCCCCTTCCCTCTTCCCCCCCTCTTTTCCCTCTCCTTCTCCCTCTTTATTCCTATCCCTCTCCCTCCCTCTCCCTCTATATCCCTCTCCCTCTATATCCCTCTCCCTCTATATCCCTCTCCCTCTATATCCCTCTCACTCTTTATCCCTATCCCTCTCCCTCCCTCTCCCTCTATATCCCTCTCCCTCTATATCCCTCTCCCTCTATATCCCTCTCCCTCTTTATCCTCCTTTATCCCCCCTTTATCCCCCCTTTATCCCCCCTTTATCCCCCCTTTATCCCCCCTTTATCCCTCTCCCTCTTTTTTTTCCCCTCCCTCTTCAGTTCTCCTGACTATATTACCTTTACCTATTAAGGTCTTTATAATTCAGTACTGGATTTTCAAAACCCATCTCAGTGAGATGTTCAGCTCTACGTGGACATAAATGTATTTTGCATAGAAGAAGTCTCTATATGGCCACGCAGTGCTGAGATGTGGAAGCACATAAGGCGCGGGCACAGCGACCGTGTGGCTGCACTTCTCTTCGAAGGCAGAAGCTGTGTTTCTTCGTGGTGCTTTATTGCATCAGTTTGATGTACGACTTTCTGTTGGCAACAGCGTGGAATATCGTACTGTTAGATGTGCACATGCCTTATGAAAGATAAAGGAACCGAAACTTACAACACCTATTTACAAACATTGTCTTGGGTTTGAACATCTAAGAGCTGAGTAATGGTTATCCTTTCTGCTAATTAATATGCAGTGACCCTTCTGAATGCACTGTACTTCTCACTATATTACCATCCACGAGCTCATGACACTGAAATCAGTTAGGAATTGTCTGGATGAAAAGTGACCCAAAGAGAGTAAAAGGGAAGAAAACTATGAATCATTTTTGTTTAATTACCCTGCTTTATCCAAGGGAAACGATGGGTAAAAAAGTTTATACTATATACACTTAAAAGTTCTTGATAAGCACATCTGAATTTCTACTATAATTTACATCAGCATGAACTATGTGTGCTACAGGCAAAACTGGCCCCTCTGCTTGATTTTTTTTTTGATTACTAAATACATTTTCATGCATATTCCTTTTAGAAAATAAATCACATTTAAATTTGGAGGTTGCATTTTCATTTCAGAATAAACCTGTCAATTTCTCCAAATTCTGACACGTTAGGTGTTATTTTCACTATCTTTGGCACTCTGTGCACTCTTTACGTGCTTCTAATAATCTCTTGCAGTCCTTGGAGCTGTCACTTAACCTCACTTGGGGAAAGGAAAACATGCAAGGCTGACACATGAAGTTGGAGAAACACTGGGAGAGTTTATACATTTCCAGGTTTTAAGTGTAGTAATTTTGACATCCGGGCTTTAAAAGCATCCTTTTCCATAAGAATAAAAAATATAAAGATAAGCATTTGTAATGTTTATGGGTTGTATTCTGAGTGTCTGTTGTTTTTTTTCCTTTAGTCTCATGTTTCTTCAACTTCACCACACCGTCTGGAATTATTCTTTCTCCTAATTATCCTGAAGAGTATGGGAACAATATGAACTGTGTTTGGTTAATTATCTCAGAGCCAGGAAGTAGGATCCATCTGATTTTCAACGACTTTGATGTAGAACCTCAATTTGACTACCTTACAGTGAAGGACGATGGTATTTCAGATTTACCACCTCTTGGGACTTTTTCTGGCAATGAGGTCCCTTCTCAGCTGGCCAGCAGTGGGCACATAGTAAGACTTGAATTTCAGTCAGATCATTCTACCACTGGAAGAGGATTTAATATCACTTACACAAGTAAGAACCTCTACTTTTACTTCATTTTTTTATTTAGTCTTAAAATCAAGCTATCTTACTTCATAATAATGAAAACCAGAATGTTTCTGTTTATGATACAGAAGTAAATTTTAATGCTCATATAATTTCACTGCTTCCAGTTCTTCTCCTGATGTTCGTTAGCTTATCCGAATCTTTATAAGCTATTTATTTTAATTGTGATAATACTGAGGAATTCCCCTCATTATTTAAGGGCCTTTTTGGCTGACACTGCATAAGTGCAGAGCACTTAACTGAAGCCCAGTTAATTCAGATCAAAGCATCCAGTGCAAGATATTTAATATATTTTTCAATGGAACCAGCAGGAATAATTTCACAAAGGTATTAAGCTTAGATCCCAAACACGGAGGAGTTCATCTGGAAAGCACAGGTGTATGAAAACCAATTAGAATATCGTTGCCAATAAATATCTCTGGAAACTTGCCTTGCTTTTCTATTTTACCTTCCACTTAGCTGGTGTAGTATTTAAGAATACAGAATGCTAAGAATATGGTGCTCCTTTTGGGATACAGTTACTCCCTCTGGTTTTGTCTAGTGTCAGCATAGCTGATCTCATGCAGAAATCTTTCCTATAAAACCACACTAATTTAAGAATCATTCTTCTCTCCGGCTATCATTTCTTTAAGAATCCTAAGAACTAAATATCTTTGATAATGTAATTCTCAAATATACAAAGTTTATTTACAACTTGACAACAAGTTCCAAAGCTGTTACGTGTGGACCTAGTAGTTACCTACATATCAAGAGCTACTGAAAGCATAAGTCTTTCTCTTCTGGGAAACCAGGCTAAAAAATATCTGGCTACACATAGCCATCTGTTCTTTCGTTTATATGAAAGGATATTACTTAATAGTACTCTCAATTGAAAACTCTAGTAACCTCATCATCATTTAAAAACATTATTACATTTGACATAGACTGCTAAATCCCCTAGAAGTTTTATAAGTCATGCAAAGAAATTACTGATGTGGAGATTATGTTTTACTTGAAGAAATTATCTTCTAAGGTCATAGAAGAAGTTAATTGACAATAAAGTTGTCTTTGTCACATCCTGCTCTGTCCCTATCTTGTGCCTATTAAGATAATCAATTAGCAGTGTTTGTTCAAGGCCAAGGTGTTTCTTTGCATTATTTGGAAAGATGCCCCACATAAAAGTGGAATTCATGGATTGCAACCCTTTTAAAGTCTTGGATGCTTGAATCGTTCCTTTGCTTTCAGTGAAAGGGATAATTATTGCACTTTGAAAAGTGACAGGAGGAAGAAAGGGAGATGTTCACCTTAACTAAGACTGAGAGATTATGAGATATACCAGAAAACATGAGGCCTGAATTCTAGGTATCCTTCTGTCTGAGATTATGCAGCTCCCTTTTTCCATATGCTATTCTACCGAAGTAAAGACAGACTGTAATAAGGACAATCTTTACTATTTCTATTTGAAGCTGAAGAATTATGCAGTCGGGAATGTAATATTCATGGATCAAACTTTCTGAGAGCTCTGATGGCCTAGGTATTATGCAAAGGAGCTCTCCGTCACAATTTTCTTAGTAGAGTAGATGTCACCACTGAGCTTGACACACACCTCATGTGCTAGAAATGTCTAAGAGCACGTATACTTCCGTAGTGGGAAATAAAAAATGGATGTGTCCCTGATTGGATGTGTTCCTTGTTTGTGGAAAACACTTAGTTTAAGATTAGCCAAAGTGCTAGTACTTCTGGACCTCCTATATGTTGCAGGGGAAAACTACTCCACTCTTATGGTTTAAATCAAATCCAGATCAAAGCAGTTTATTTCTTTGTTACTGAAACATAACTGACAACAGTGAACTACAGATTCAGGTTCAATATCAGCGATTTAACAGACAAACCACAATGTTAGACACTTAAAAAATCTTAGAATCATAGAATACCTTGAGCTCCAAGAGACGCGTAAAGATCATTGAGTTCAACTCCCTACTCCTTGCAGGACCACCTGTAAGTAAACCATGTGATGAAGAGCATCATCCAGACAGTCTGTGAACTCTGACAGGCTTGGTGCCATGACCACACTTGTAACCTCCTTGAGCTGCCTGGTTTATCTCACAATCATGGAATCATTTATTTTGGAAAAGACCTTTAAGATTGTCAGGACCAACTATTAAACTAACATTGCCAAGTCCACCACTAAACCATGTCCATAAGTGCCACATCTACACATCTTTTAAATTGTTCCACAGCTGGTGATTCAACCACTTCCACCAGCAGCCTTTTGGTGAAGAAATTTTTCCTGCTATCCAATCTGAATCACCCCTGGTGAAACTTGATGTGGTTTCCTCTTGTCCTCTCACTTGCTTCTTGGTAAAAGAGGTGAACACCACCCTGCTACAATCTCCTTTCAGGTAGCTGTACAGGTGATAAGGTCTCCCCAAAGCCTCCTTTTCTCCAAGTTAACCTACTCCAGTTCCCTCAGCTGCTCCTCTTAATACTTGTGCTCTGGACTGATTGATCAACTTGGTTGCTCTTCTTTGCACATGCTCCAGCACATCAATGTCTTTCTCATAGTGAGGGGGGCTAAAACTAAACACAGTATTCAAGATGTAGCCTCACCAGCACCAAGTAAAGGGGGACAATCAATTTCCTGGTCCTGCTGGCTACACCATTTCTAATACAGGTCAGGATGCATTGGCCTTCTTGGCCACCAGTGCATGCTGTTGACTGATGTTCAGTTGTCTGTCAACCAACATTCCCAGATTCTTTTCTGCCAGACAGCTTTCCAACCACTCTTCTCCAAACTTATGGAGGGTACACTCAATCCACTTACTCAGACGATCAATAAAGATATTACTCTGACCCAGCCTCAATACTGAGCCCTGGGGAACACCACTTGTGCCTCTTAACACATAAAAATGTGTAAATACTTTTCCACTCTTATCTGTCCTCATCCTGCTCTACTGAGTCTGACACACATACATTCTTCACCATGAGAGTGGTCAGACACTGGCATAGGTTGCCCAGGGAAGTTGTGGCTGCCCCATCCCTGGAAGAGTTCACGGCCAGGTTGGATGGGCCTTGAGCTGCCTGATCCAGTGGGAGGTGTCCCTGCCCGCGGCAGGGGGGTTGGAACTAGATGATCTATAAGATCCCTTCCAACCCAACCCATTCTGTGATTCTTCTCAGAGGACTTCTGATTTCCAAACAGTAGTCACCCTTTTTTCTTGAAGTAGGTTCTCTTACTTGTACACATCTCCTGGAAGGCACGGAGTTCCCTTATCTCCGTATGCACCCACACTGCTTCTCTCTGTATCTCTCTGATCCATATACTGGTGTGAACACACCACAAAAGGTCCAATGAGCACATGGAGATGTGAATTTCACCCTGTGCTGCCACCTCACCAGATGGAGCCGGACTGATCTGAGTGTCCCGCTGGGAGGTTGCTCTGTCTGGCTTAGACAGTGGCAGCAGTTTTTTAGCAGTAGCCTGTATTTCTATCAGCTTCAAGGTGAAGTCACGCTTCTCATTGTGTTAGAAGCAAACAGCTGGATTTTTTTCAAAGGGAAATTTAAGCAATTTTTTCTTGTGTATATGAGCCACACGTAACTAAAAAGCTGCAGAATTTGAACTATGTTGCATCCGGGTGAATGGCAGTGAATTTAATACTGACTTCTTTTGAGAAGTTTTCTATACTCTCAATTATATTGTAATCTTGATACTTATCCAAAGTTATTCCCCCCTCCAAATAAATAAAAAGAGACATCACTTACAGGGGTTGATGATGTTGTTGTTGTTATTGCTATTATCATTATTACTACTACTACTGTTGTTACTATTACGTTTTTATCAGCCTTTGGTCAGAATGAGTGCCATGATCCAGGAATTCCTATAAACGGGAGACGTTTTGGAGACAGGTTCCTTCTGGGAAGTTCTGTTTCCTTTCACTGTGATGATGGCTTTGTGAAGACCCAAGGTTCTGAATCCATAACATGTATTATGCAGGACGGAAATGTTGTATGGAGTTCTACTGTCCCACGTTGTGAAGGTAAGGGCACAATCTTTGCTTTGCACTTGCAGCCTGAATAATGAAACTATATTAAATTTAGCTTACTTTTCTACATTTCATACATAATTAAGACTGCCTCAGCTGAAGTTATTAGTCTTATTTTAACATTCTTCCAGTCAAATGAGAGAGCAATAGTAGAAACAAGATAGCTTGCTTTTATATTCTTGGAATAAATTAGCATTCTAAAAATCTGGTTGCTATTCTTTTCAAGTTCTTATTGTCACCAACGTTACTTGATTATGAGTTATAGCTCTTATAACAGTTTTAGCTGTAGCGTGTTGGAGAATATAATTACCTACCACACAGAAAAGTGACTTAAAGTTTCTATTTCCTGAGAAATATAGTGAAAATCAGAGCTGTCTTAAATATTAATTATATTCCCCCCAAAATTCCAAATTTGTTTGCTTGTTATTCCCTAGGTGTACGAACAGACTAAGACAAGCTATGTTTAGGATTAAATCTCTTTTTGGTATGAAATACAGCGGAGGGGGAAGGGAAAAATTAGGTTGATTCCTTGATGCTTAATAGTGATGAGTCATAAGGCAAAACATATGAATCTATTTAATAAACAACTGGAGTGTGTCTGCTAAAAGTAATGTTCAAAAAAAAAATGTACATCTTTTACTGAATAAAAGATATATATTCAGGCACTCAATTAAATGATACTTCTTTGAAGAAACTGATCCAAAACTTCTAATTGGAATAAATCTCACACCTCCATTAATTTCAGTGTCATTGCAGTAACGTTAGAATCTAAATCATATAATTTTTATGGGTTTTGTTATTTAGGCAATGTGACAACTCAATTTTCATATGGACTTCTAAGAAAAATTAGAGATGATGGAAAAAAATATGTTAGTAGCCTGGTAGAAGCAGTGTATGTGAACATAAATGTTGTACTAGCAAGCAGAATTTCTTATCCTTATAGTGAGTTGCACAATGGAGCAAAGGATTTTTTGCCTAGAGCAAAACCAGCTCACTGTAAAGCAGGGAATAGGGAGCAGCTCTTCATCAAAAGATGTTCTCTCATTTTGAAACTCTGTATACAATTGATAAAGTATTCACTGTAATCTTTGTGTAAGTTTATATCCAGAAACACATAAATAAAGGAACCAAGATGAGCACTTCGATAAAATAAAATAAAATAAAATAAAATAAAAACATAAAATAAAATAGCAAAACAAATGCAGTCTTTAAGACTGTTTTGTATTTAACAATAGAAAACCAATATTTTCTTTAAGAAAATACACAAGTACCACTCAGTTATCATTTCTTTGAACCCTGTTGGATATTCACATACTTTTTAATGAGGAGAAGATTAAATTATTTGACTCACTTTTTAGATTTTGCCTACTGGGTTTTTTTGGTATAGAAGGAAGTATAATTCTTTCAACTTGCATTCAGAATGTGCTCCTTTCTGACGTGGATTATTTTTCTTGAAGGAAAATTGAAGGAGTTTCTGGTTTTGAATTATGATATGGACTGATCCTGCTTGCTAGTTAGTTTAGAGATAATTTAGTTTTCTTGTAGTTGTGTGAGATTTCTGAGCAACTGGTTTATTTTGTTGCTATTGCTCTGCTCTGCGTCTTTGAATGCTTAACAATCTCCATAACACCTGAAATATGTGAAATAAGTGATGTGTTATAATCAGGTGAGGATCCACAATCTTCTGGTTGTTCTTGGTTTTAAAATGACAAAATTCAATTTAAAAAACACCATGGAATACATTTCATTCTTCATTAACTAGAGATATATGCCTTTTTTCCTGTGCCTATTCAGTGTGTATGTTTTGGATTTTATTGGTTGGGTTTTTTCCCACTTTTTTGAGTTCTGAATAAACTTCCTCTGTGTTAATTTTTTTGTTCGTTTTTAAAAAAAAAATTGAATAGAAGCAGGAACATTAATTTATTACTCATAAATTCATGTTACTATTCATTTCAATATGGCACAATAGATTTACTTGTCACTACTTAAAGAAATAGAGAAAAAGTGACAAGATTTCCTGAACTGCAGTGTGGAATTTGCTGATAACGAAAACACTGACTACTGGAGTGTAATACAAATGATGCTAAGATAAATTTACTTGACCTTGAAAGCCTTTCTGTTTTATACTATTCCATAGCCTTTGGTAAAAATGGAACATTCCAAAGCTGTCTGCTATGATATCTTAAGGGACTCATGTTTTCCAAAGTTTGTTCAGTCATTTCTGCTGTTGTTTAATCTTGCACCAAGGTCCTCTGACCCTGCTCTGAAAAATGCTTTTTGTTTAGTCCCGTTACCTTTATAGCCTTATTGCAACACCTTTCTTTCCCTTTAATGGAGGAGAATCAAGTTAGAGAACATGTAAACAAATTTGACATACAGGAATAATCCTGGTGGAATGCACCCAATGGTCCTCAGCCAGTGACATTGCAAGGCCACTCTCATCTTGCAAAGGTCGTTTAACTCAAGGAGGTTTCTGAGGAATGGACAAAGAAAGCAAATTCCTGTCTTCAAGAAAGGAAAGAAGGAGGATCTGAAGAACCACAGGTCTCACCTTGATCCCTGGGAAAGGTGATGCACCAATATTCCTGGCAACCATTTCCAAACCATGAAGAACATGACTGTGACTAAGAGCGGTCAGCATGGATTTATGAAGGGGAAATCCTGCCTGACCAACCTGATGGCCTTCTGCAATGGGATAACTGACCTGATGGATGATGGGAGAGTAATGGATAATTTTTATCTCAGTTTTAGTAAGGTGTTTGGCACTGTATCGTCTAAGAGTCTCATAAACAAACTGGTGAAGTGTAGCCTACAGAAGTGAAAGTGGACTGACAACTGAGTGAAGTGCTGGGCTCATAGTGTTGTGTGGTCAGTGCCCCAAAGTCCAGCTGGAGGTTAGTCCCTAGGAGTGTACTCCAGGGGTCAACACTGTATCCAATGCTGTTTAAAATCTTCGGTAACGATCTGAATGCTGGGACAGAATGCACTCTGAGCAAGTCTGCAGATGATGTAAAATTATGTATCATACACTGTGGTGCTGTTCAGACGGATCTTGACAGGCTGGAGAATTGGGCTAAGGAGAAATGACTGGTCTTTACTCTCTACTCTGCATTGGTGAGGCTACATTGGGAATGCTGTGTGTAGTTCTGGGATCCTCAGTAAAAGAAAGACAGTGCAATGAGTCCAGTGAATGGTCACAAAGATGATTAATGAGGGGGAGATTTAGACTGGACATTACGAAGAATTTCTTCACCATGAGAGTGGTGAGACACTGGTCCAGGTTGCCCAGGGAAGCTGTGGCTGCCCCATCCCTGGAGGTGTTCAAGGCCAGGTTGGATGGGCCTTGGGCAGCCTGATCCAGTGGGATGTCCCTGCCCATGGCAGAGGATTGGAACTGGATGATCTTTAAGGTCCCTTCCAATCCAAACTATTCTATGATTCTATGAATGACTTGGAGCCTGTGTCATACAAGAAGAGGCTGAGAGAGCTGGGGTTGTCTGAACTGGAAAAGAAAAAGCTCGGGGCACAGAAGCAGTATTATCCATGTGTATAAATACCTGATTGGACAATGGAAAAAAGATGGAGCCAAACTGTTCTCAGTGGTGTCCAGTGACAGGACAAGAGGCATCCGGCACAACCTGAAATACGAGAAATTCTGTTTAAACATGAGAAAAAAAAAACTTTCACCGTGAGAGTAAACAAACGCTGGAATAGATTGCCCAGAGAGGCTGCAGAGTGCTTGCCTTTGGAGGAGGAGCATGATCTTGACTGAGCATGGTTCTGTGCGGTATACTGTAAAGAGCAAAGATTGAACCAGATGATCTACAGAGGTCCCTCCCAACCTCAACCATTCTATGCTTCAATGGAATATTTACAACTATCAGTGTCCCTGAGCTGAATGGTTAATCAAAAAGGTATTAGGTGGCACAGTACAATGAATATAATTATTTAAGTAAATGTGGAAACAATTTGTCTGATATTTACACATAGATGTGGAATCATACTAGAACGGAAAAATGATGATACGTTATTTTCTAATGAGGTAATGTGTTTTTCAACAGGAGTAAGGCTGGCAGAATCAAGTGCTCTGCTCTGTGTATTAAGCTATGTGTAGCGTAATAAGCTATGATAAGATACATGGCAGGACTTACACTTCTGAAGAAAATCACGTGTTCAGAATGTAACGTAGAAAATTTAGTTGTGTTGTATATTAAACCTAACTTTCTATGCTTTTAATTCCATTTTTAAAGTTCTTTGAATATATAATATTGCATTAGAGATACTGTGTATGATACAAGTATGTATGCTTTTTTCTTTCAGCACCATGTGGTGGACATTTGACAGCATCAAATGGTGTTATCTTACCACCAGGGTGGCCAGGATATTATAAGGACTCACTCAATTGTGAATGGGTGATTGAAGCAAGACCAGGACACTCTATTAAGATTACATTTGACAGGTGAGAATCATAAAGTCGAACAACAAGTAATATATGGGCACAAATACTGGTTTTAACATTGAACAAGAAAAATATTCTTTAAGAGCCCAAACCAGAGAAAGGAATTCTGACGCAACACTCACAATGCTATTCCTCAAGCAGAAAATTGGAGTTTAAAACTGTATTTATATTGTCTTTATTTACATTTTAAACAATTCACATGAAATGTCCACCTCCTAGCACACGAATAGGGATATCTTCTGACAGGGACTTCTGTATTCAGTATTACTTTTATATTCAGGTACAACTATATACATTGTCCTTGATGATGATGAGGTCTTGCCATAAAAGAGCATAATTTTCCCAGGGGGAAAAAAAGATTTATGAAAAGCAGTTCTGAGTATTGTGTTTTAGACACATTTCTTTCCCCACTAGTATTTTTTTTCTCATGGAACATACATTACACAGCTAGACAAGTCCATAATAGCTTGAACGAGCAATTGGCTGACAGGTAGGGCTCAAAGATTTTGAGTAAATGGGGTCACGTCTTGCTGGCAGCCAGTCACCTGTGGGGTTCAAAAGGGCTCAGCTTTAAGGCCAGTTCTCTTCAATATTTTTATCGATGGTCTGCACACAGACATCAAAGGTACATTAAGTAAGTCTGCCAATAACATAAACTAGAAGGAGCTATGGACTCCCTTGAGCATAGAGAGGCCTTCCAGAGAGATATGTCGAGATTGCAGAACTTAGCAGTCATCAATCGTGTCAAATTTAACAAGAGCAAGTACAGGATTCCCTACATGGGATGGAGTTATCCTGATGTACAAACTGGGGAACAAGAAACTGGAGAGCAGCCCCACAGAGAGAGATCTCGGGGTCTAGGTTGATGGCAAGTTGAATATAAGTCAACAGTGTGCTGTGGCGGCCAAAAGGGCCAATGGTGTCTTGAGGTGCATCAAGCATGGCATAACTGTCGGGGGAGGTGATTGTCCCACTTAACACTGCCCTGGTGCGATCTCACCTCAAGTACTGTGGGCAATTTTGGGCACCTCAGTATAAGAAGGATACTGTGAAAGGACTTGAGGGCAAGACTTACAAAGAGCAGCTGAGGTTGCTTGGTTTGTTGAACTTGGAGAAGAGAAAGCTATGGGGAGACCCCATCATAGCATACAACTCCTCAAGGGGGGCAGTGGAGTGGGAGGTGTTGATCTCTCTCTGGTCACCAGTGACAAGACATGAGGGAATAGTATGAATCTATGTCAGGGGAAGTTGAGGTTGGACATTAGGCAAAGGTTTTTCACTGAGATGGCAGTCATTCACTGGAACAGGCTCCCCAAGGAAGTGGTCATGACCCCAAGCCAGTCAGAGTTCAAAGAGCACCTGGAGAATGCTCTTAGTCATATAGTTTAGTTTTAGATAGTCCTGTGAGTAGCAGGAAGTTGGACTTGATGATCGTTGTGAACCTCTCTCAACTGGACATGTTCTATGATTCTATGGTTATATTCAGTGTTTGTTAGCGTGCTATATACTAACTCAATGGATATCAGGATTTTGTGTGTTTGGGTACTGCAGGTTTCACTAAAAGTACTGACATGAAGGTTCGAACAAGAAAGGAAAAGATGTTCAGACATCAGAATATTGTTAAAGGCAGAGTTTTCCTTTTAAAACTAAAATTATCATCCCGGTTAGTTTTTAAAAATATTACCTCTGTGTAGACCTAAATTAGAGCTACCGGAGTGCACTGGGTTATGTCCCTGTGTAATGTTCAGATTTCTTCTGGAATAATAATATATTTGTCAAGGGAATAATTTTAAACCTAATCTACCTCCCATGTGGACTCAGAAGGTGGTGAAAGTGCGTGTAGGCAGAAGGAATGTGAACTGCAACATGTTTAATCCTTTTGTAATTATTGTGACCTCAATTAGTACTTTTGTCTAATCATATAAGTATCTAACAAAATTGCATATTTTTTTTTTGCAAAGAAAGAAAGGGCATAGAAAAATAGAAATCTTCACCTTTCAAGCATCTTTGTAAAATAAGTAAAAAAATTCCTCTTCTTTAGGTATTTGATCTAGATACTGATATACTAAATACTCCATTTGACAAAAAGATGCAGAGGACAGTACAAAAGACAGTGCCTGGAGGTAGGTTTCAGTGCCTTCTTTTGTACTGGCTGTCCTGTTTTCTGCTATTACCCACGAGGAGACAATAATCTGTATCTCATTACACCTTCACATGGAATCAACAGTGATGAGCAATATTCTTCAATATCATTCAGCCTTCTATTTCTAAGAGACAAAATGAAAAGGGATGAAAATTAATTGGCAGAAAGGCAGAAGAACATAAAAGTGACTGTTACTTGGTCAACTCAAAGATCCTTCTTGCTCAATATTATGTTCCTCGCAGGGACAAAAATGCAGAGTCCTAGAGAAGGGTGTGAGGATCAGATAAGCATAGCTGATATTTCCTTCAAGTTCTTTTCCAGTTTTGCAACTCTCATTCAACATTTTTTAACTGAAATGTGGGTTTTTTTAGTGGGTTTCTGCTTGTATCACTTCCATTGATTTGTTTGTTTCTCCGCTTGCACGCATTTAAACTTAACATTCACAACATTGTTCATTTTGGGGAACTCACTGGAATATGTCTCAGACCAAAGTGCCATTGGTAGAGGTGGTGGCACATACAGACAAAGTGAATAATGAATCACCAGACCAAGACAACATTCACCCAGAAGTACTGAATGAATACAAAGATAAGATGGCTGAATATTTGAAAGTTGTGTGTAACTGTTCTTTTAAAACTACCTTGATACCTGCGCATTTCAGGAACCAGACCTTTTAAGTCTTCCATGGAGATCTGAGAAACTGTGATGGCCACTATGAGAACGATAACAAAGCGTAGCAGTAGTGGAAGCATGGGTTAATATGATATACCGAGGAAATGTCAGTATGGCTTTTGGAAAAGAAATCCTATATCAGGAATCAGGAATTCTTTGGTGGTATCAGAAAGCATAGAAATATATTGGATGTAGTTCACCTGGGTTTTCAAATTGCAATTTTTGTATTATGCACCTTACCCTACAAAAGGCTGTTAAAAAGCTTAGCATCATTTTAAGGCAAGGAAGGACATTGCATGAATAAAAACTTGATTAACAGACAATAAAACTTTCACAGTGGACTTCTGGGAAGTCTATGGAGCTCTCTGTTATGTTCAGAATTGTTCAGCAAGTTCAAAAATTATTTTAAAAAAGAAATTTAGACTAATAAATACTAATTTATTTAAAAAAGGGTGACCGAAGAACTGATGAAGATTCTTACAAGGCCAGATGTTTGAGCAACAAAATGGCAGGTAAACTAAGTAAATGCAAACTGAATCATGTAAGAAAAATAATTCCACTTTGATATACAAAATTGGGCATTTTGAACTTCAGTGATTGAGCTGCTAAAGTTTTCGCAGCCCTTGACAAGAAATGTGAATGAAAACTACCACGTGCATAGAAGATTTTTGTGAACATGATTAGAGGCATGAAACATAATGCAGGGGGGAAGATTAAAATAGCTTGCATATTGAGTTTATCTCTTTTTTTTCCAAGTCCTGTTTTGTTTTCTTATTATAAATAAGTTCAGGGGAAAAGGAAATAATGATCAGTACCAGAGAAGAATGGGAAGCGTTTAAGCATTTTTCGTAACAATTCTTGCAACAACAAATGGTAGTTTGCTTTCATTGCATTCAGCAAGGAATTCCAAAATTTTAAATTTTGGGGTTTTTCCTCATTAAAGATTTAATATATGAATTATAAGCACATATTTATTTGCAAGCTTTTTTTTTTTTTATGATTAATCATCAGAAACCTGAAGTTGAGGGATATCTTTTCAAATGCAGTGAAAGCAAATAGCCGTATTAGTTGTAAGATGGAGCATTTTGATTTTATGAAAGGAAATGTGTTGCCTGCGGTCGCAGATACTTAAATGACAGACTATGATCTTAACAATACAACCACTATATTTCTGGGGAATGAATGGGAACATAGGCTCCTGTGACATATAGTCCGTTTTAAAAGCTAAATTTACTGAATTTTAGACAGATGCACATACATATTCCATTGACAAAACTCTAGAGCTTTGAGTACAAATCGAACTGCACTGAAATTAAACAAGGACTTGGAGTTTGTCCTCATAGACAATCAAGAATTCTGAACATGTATGTTTTTTAAAGTACAGCAGACAGTCAATTGATCTCTTTCAGCTTTGTATCAACATTATTACAAGAAGTAGTTTGTATTCTTTCCCAAAGTGTTTCAATTACAAAATAATATTACCATTAAGCACACTGATTTTGATAGATGGAGGAGAATTCTCTCCTTGCTTTCGTTGGAGGTTTATGGAGCTTTCCTGGCGGGTTTAGAAAATCATATGGCTTTACTACATTGCATTAGAAATTAAATTGAAAGTGTTATATTTCGGAAAGTCAGTGGTAGTACAGTAATTTCCGTTTTGCAATGAAGTTATTTTCTTTAGTTAATGCGAAGACTTTGCTTCCGAGATTAAAATTTGGATGGAAAACCTTTTCGTTACTTACAAGATACTAACACTGTTGCCTGACATAATATTAGCAAGTTACAAATCAGTAAGCAAAATCACTATCAAATAAAAAAGATCAATTAATTGATTTTTTCAATTAATTAAGAAGTATAATATGATAATTTGTCAAGTATCTAGTCTAGTTTGGAGAAAATGGAACCCTTTTACACTTTGCTATGTGCCTTGCCATCACAGATAGAGCTGCCAGAATGAAACTTTGCATGAATGTGATATTTATAATGTAAATTATCTCACTCTTGCACTAATGAAGCTTTAATGTTGCTAGACAAATGTGCCTTAGCAGAGTACTTAGAAACTTTCTAGAAATAGCAGCAAATGGCTGAGTAATCCTATGAACATTTTACGTTGAAACATTTTGCATTTTAAATCATGAGGAATGCCTGGAAACCTAACAAAAAAAAAAGTAAAAATCTAATTGATTTGAGCCATAAGAAAAGGGATTGAAAGGATAAATTCTGGCTGGAAGATTTTTGTTTCTTTGAAAATCGATGAAAACTGATTGGACAATATATGAAACAAACCTCCTTATTCTAAACTTAACTAACTACATATGGAGACCAGCATAACATACCATTATTGAAGTCTTTATAAATTCTCAATGAACATTTGGAGAATGTCTTACCTTTTAATAACATAACTATGCTAATAAACATTAAAATAAAATTAAAAAACCCAACTAAATAGTTATTCTTAATTAAGTAATTTCAGTAAGGATGTACAACTTCCTATTAAATTTTCTTGATTTATCATTTCAGTGACAGTCCAAAGATTGGAAAAAGAAAAAAAAAAGCTCAACATAAAAAAACATCGCACCCCTAAACCCTCAAAACCAGACAAAGGAAGTAGAAATAAATTTCTAAGGTTGAGATGAGCAAGAACCTACTGGGAACAAATGGGAACAAAGATTGCTTTAACGTGTAGCTGTTCCTGTAGGAGTTATTGTAAGTTTTCTGTCTCCAGCAACAGTTTACAACCCCCTGTTGTCATATTGCCCTGCTAAGAAAACTGCAATGGCTGGCTGAGAGCACTTTATTCCTAATTAGTTTTCTTCACAGACGTAACTGTCAACATAATTGAACTATTGAATTATTGATCTTGAGTCCATTCATTATGAGTACAAATAAAGTATGTAAGCCAACCTAACAGCATCTGTCTTTTTTTCTCGTTCCACTGCAGGATAAATCAATGTATAATCTCTGAAATTATGGAAAGGTAGTGAAAAACTGTCAGGTACTTTACTGATGCCCTCTGTGACTGTCTGTTTTGGTAAATTAAACAGAACCAGAGAACCGTCCCAGACACAAGAACTTATGTGTTTGTGTAGTCAAATCGTTAAAATAGTCTCTAACATAATTCCTGAGCTTGCCAAATACCATTCTCCCAGATAATTATCAAGAGTGGCTAGGAGTTAGTGTGGGCAAGCAACCATTCATAACAGGAAATTTGAATACTATCTCCCTACTTGAGAGGCTAAAGGATGTATTTAATAGTATGGATGCAAGCCATTCCATGCTAGCTGGCCTCACTGCCAGAACCTGGTCCTGAAAAAGCTTAATGCATTAGCAAACCTGCGAGCCCTGTGTTCCACTGTCAGAGTGGATAGATAGCGGTGAAACAATCTTATCTGGTGTAGCCAACATAGCCAGATAGAGCGGGCAGCCTGGTTGAAAGTACTGTATATCTAGAGAGTTTTCTTGCTACCTAGTGTAAGGTCCTGCACCTGGGTCGGAACAATCCCGGTTTTGAGTACATGTTGGGGGATGACGTGATTGAGAGCAGCCCTGCAGAGAAGGACTTGGGGTGCTGGTTGATGAGAAGCTCGACATGAGCCGGCAATGTGCGCTCACAGCCCAGAAGGCCAACCGTGTCCTGGGCTGCATCCAAAGCAGCGTGGCCAGCAGGGCGAGGGAGGGGATTCTGCCCCTCTGTTCCTCTCTTGGGAGACCTCATCTGGAATACTGTGTCCAGTTCTGGAATCCTTGATGTAAGAAGGATATGGAGCTGTTGGAACAGGTCCAGAGGAGGGTTACAAAGGTGATCGGAGGGCTGGAGCACTTTTCCTATGTGGACAGGCTGAGAGAGTTGGGATTATTTAGTCTGGAGAAGTGAAGGCTCATAGGAGATCTTATAGCAACCTCCCAGTAGCTGAAGGGGCTACAGGAAAGCTGGAGAGGGGCTATTCGTAAAGGCTTGTGGGGACAGGACAAGGGGGAACAGGTACAAACTGGAGAGGGGCAGAGTTAGACTGGACATTAGGAAGAATTTCTTCACCATGACAGTGGTGAGACACTGGCCCAGGTTGCCCAGGGAAGCTGTGGCTGCCCCATCCCTGGAGTTGTTCAAGGCCAGGTTGGATGGGCCTTGGGCAGCCTGA
The DNA here is from genome assembly GCF_017976375.1 of Cuculus canorus. Taxonomy (NCBI): domain Eukaryota; kingdom Metazoa; phylum Chordata; class Aves; order Cuculiformes; family Cuculidae; genus Cuculus; species Cuculus canorus. The sequence continues at coordinate 6,812,769 of NC_071403.1, read as the reverse complement.
GCCAGTGGGAGGTGTCCCTGCCCATGGCAGGGGGTGGAACTGGATGATCTTTAAGGTCCCTTCCAATCCTAACTATTCTATGAATGATATGAAGGTCCTTAGTCAGTTTCTGAGCAGTCATTACCTCTGATTGTAAAGTAATCACATGCTTTCTCAATTTTGTATGTGCTTTTGTTTTCAGGGAATCGTGAGAGAAGAACTAGAGAGACTACTAAATAGTTGCTAAACTGAACTTGCTGTAAATGATAGTGATATGTCTGTGAAGATGATTTTGCATGATGAATGATAATTGGTCTGTAAAATATAATGCCTGGCTGAGGAACTTGTTCATTCTGTTATCAATATCTAGCAAAATATAGTTTATTTAAGCTTTGAAGGAATGTCTCATCCCTGTGTTCAAGGCCAGGTTGGATGGGGTCTTGAGCAGCCTGATCCAGTGGGAGGTGTCCCTGCCCCTGGCAGGGGGGTTGGAACTGGATGGGCTTTAAGGTCCTTTCCGCCTCAAACCATTCCATGATATATCTCCTCATTTCTGAATGTTTAATTATCTGCAGTTTTCTTTAATCACAAGAACATAGTTTCTTATCTCCAGATCCACTGAACATATCCCATTTTGGCAAAAGTGCTTATGGGCGTTCACTTAAAAAAAATAAATGTTGTATTGCATAGGGACACAGATCATTAGTCTTGGAAGTTGAATTAAAAGCCCTGTGGGAAAAGGAGATAAAATCTCAGAACATATGCATTTCTGAAATATCAACATCTTATGAAAATAAGAATACTGGGTTTGCAGACAAATATATTTAGACCAGTATGGATATCAGTTTAATAACACAAATTTTGCTGACAGGGAAATTGAGGTGTGTGTGGTTTAGAGGCTTCAGTAGGCACAAGGATCTGATATAACCACAAACTGTCTTGAAAAGCATCTGAGGTGAAAAATGCCAGTCAAAGTTTCATCTACAGAAAGAGCAGATTTGAACTGTTTGATTTAAGAACAACTAATAGTGGATAGCTGCACGCATAGACACGAACTAGAGAAATGTGATGTGGTTTAGTAATTGACACAGACGTTGACTCTGTTGTTGATTTTAAAGTTCCAAAGTTTTTAAAGTTATTTGTTCTTCTAAATTAACTATCTCATTAGTCTCATTTTTTTCCATTCTTGGCTATATTATCTGTTTCTTTGATGCACTGAGATAAACCATGGAACTTTGTTTATTATAGCTGTAAATTTCAAATAACAAATTTCAAAATGAGGGCTTGATTTCAGTTTAGTATTTTTTACTGCTTTACCTCTTAGAACAAAAAGTAATTATTTAAGAGTTGAGTAGTAAACTATGTTAATAAAAAAATTTTGGGAAAAAAAAAAAGGTTGAGTAATTAAAGCAGCTTTGGCCAAATAGCAGTTATCAAATAATGAAATTATTGAGGTGAAATAATGTAAAGATGTTCTTAGTATGTTTGTATGTTCGGGGGTTGGAACTAGATGATCTTTGAGGTCCTTTCCAACCCTAACTATTTTATGATTCTATGTCCAACTCTTATTTAGCCTGAAGGCAAGACATTTCTTGGATCTTGATGATACTCTTTTCTTTGAGAAAATTCACATTTTTGTATCCAGGTTCCCCACTGAATTTCTTTGAGTCAGTCAGATGGTTAATCTGAAGTATATTATGAATTTTATGTGATACCAGACATGACAAAGCAAGGGAAAAATGCGTAAAGCCTTCTTTAGTTGTTATCCTCGGTAATACATTCAAGGATCAGTAGATATGCACATTTTTATATGTATGATATTCTTGACACACATGCATTACGCTTTTAACAGTTAAAGAAAATGAAACCATTACTTACCAGCTGACTTGCATATTCCTCCTCAGATTTCAGACTGAAGTAAATTATGATACTTTGGAAGTCAGAGATGGGCCAGCTAACTCGTCACCATTAATTGGAGAATACCATGGAACACAAGCACCCCAGTTCCTTATCAGCACTGGAAATTACATGTATCTGCTATTCACTACGGACAACAGTCGATCCAGCGTTGGTTTCCTAATTCGCTATGAGAGTAAGTCTCATATTTCTCTGATAAATTTTTATTTAATTTTGAAAATAACATTCAATTTGAAAATGAGCAAATGAATATGAACAAATAAACTTCAGTAATTATATTTGTATTAGAACAAATTATGTTTACTGTATGCTGTACTGACAGAAAACTCTGAAACTATTAATTAATTTTGGAATTCTTTTCTTACTAACTTTTTATATGGTATTTGGAATGTTTGTGGACCGAATGGAGAGTAATTTTAGAAACTTGCCTTTATGGGCAAAGATAGGTTGTCCTTTTTTTGGTTTGGGACTTTGTTTTTTTTGACTTCTCTGTCACTTTGTCTTTTTTTCTCTTTCTCTTTTTCTCTTTCTCTGGTTTTAATACACTTTTACAGCACTGAGTAAAATGGAGCCTTATCCATGATGATTCCTAAATGCAGATAAATGCATACTAATATCTCCCTGTGAACTACTGAATCATTATAATAACATTTTATTTTGAATTAGGTATATAAAATGACATATATTAAACTGTCTGAAGTCATACTGATCTTTATATGATAGTAGAGCCATTCACTTAAGTACTGAATAAGGAGAGCGCATGTGTTTATTGCAGTTGCACTAAACAAATAGTATTGTTTTTATCAATTGTTCTTATCTGGAAACTAATCCAGAAAAAGTGCCTAGACTTATATTTCTTAGCTACATCATAAACTGGAAATTCTGTATGGCTTCTTTTAGCTTTGGCTAAACAGTCAATAGTATGGTAAACTGCAAGGCTGCTAAATCATGTCAAACCAAGGATCACTAGGTAGATTTCTGCATGAGTTACATGCAGATGCTGATTTTCCACGATTGTATTGAATCTAGATTTTACCGTTACATTTGTAATACAGTCCTTAAGTATTTATAATTTTCGTTTTAATTTTAAGCCCTCTGTCAGGTAGATGTCTTCGTTCTGTTAAAAATTTAAACATTTAGTAATAAAATATCTGTGACAAACCTTCCTTAAGAGGAAGGTATAATTATTAAATTATTTAGAACAGTATTTGCATATTCACTTTTAATTTTAGTTGAAAAATTCAGTATCTCACACACATGACAATAGTTTTCCAGTGCTATTTCTCTAGGTGCTCTGATAATCTGTCAGAATTAGATTTGATTGTTGCACTTTTGAAATTTGGATTAAATCTTTAACTAAAGATGACAAAAGGCTTATAAATGATCTTCATCTTCTTTGACATAGAGTTCCTATACATAGAACATATTAAAAAATAATTTTAAAAATAACTAATGTAATTCTAATTTTAGAAGTCATAATAAAAGCTAAAAATATTGTTTTACAGGCTCTTTCTGAGCAGGTTGACTCCCTGACTGAAGTAGCTTTCTCTTTCTCTAGAAGTAGCATTCAAATCTGTGACTGGTATTATTTTTTGCTTAGACATGAGTAAGATGATGAAATGAAATTAAGAAAAAGTAAATGATTTCAAGCTCTTGGTTTAAGGAGCGAGTTTGTTTATTTTCTTGTAAAAAACCTGCTCTTCAGAGTCCCTTACCATGATTCCCATGGGTCTGTAATCCCTTTTGATACTCCTGGCGATGTCACTGATGCCCATGTGAAAAACAACAATAGTGAATCTTAAACTGCAAACGAATCCAGCCCTGAATTTCCTCACTGTAGAACAAAATGCAATATAAACAGAGCCTTTTTGCCTGTCAACAACTGGAATGGCTATGTTCATATTCCCAGAATAATTTTTACAGAGAATGCTTGCTAAACACTTAACACCACATCGGTGCAGCGTCTCACAGGGCTCCTGAAGTCGGTCACAGCCTCATTGTTTACACTGGTTTCTTCTTACCCCACGTTTCTGAAAGAACAATACTCTTCTCCGTGTTGCATTGTGTTGTACGTGTTCATGTAATGCAACTGGAATTTATTGCAGTCTCCCGTGTTGTGCTACTCGGCACTGGGAGCTCCTGAAGCATTTCTGCAGTGGGTATCACACATATGTCCTTCCTTGATCCTTATATCTATACTGACAAATATGCGTGCCGGAGGGAAGGAAAGACTAAGCAGATTCAGTGTCTTCAAATACGGGTTGGAAGAACCTGTGGAGATATTGAGTAGTCTCAGGAACAGAGGACACCAAAATTATATTTTGATTGCCTTTGCAGGCTTCAATATACAAGTTGCTGATGTTAAAGATATCACAACAAAACTTCTACTTATTTCACATTTCTTCCGCTCAGAAGAAAAGGCAGCCAACTGCAGGTTTCAAGAAAAGTTTTTGAATATTTTCATTGGAAATTCAAATAACTGTCTGATCCAAAAGTGTCCTAAAAATCTTCCAATTATAGTCATAACTTTGAAGATAAATTAAATCAGTGAACTGTGAAGCAGAAGTGTCTTAGTCGTACTTAAAATAAAATGCTCGGTACAAGCTATACCGAGTTGCTACTGAGATGGCAGTAATTTTCTGTTAAGCTAAAATATGCCTGTAAGACAGCTTTGATAAAAATGTAACCCTTTAAAGGTTCTGCAGATGTGTAGCCAATTTGTTCATTCCCTACCTTAAATTTCTGTAATTCACCTTTTGGGTAACACTTCTAGCATCGTTAATACAAGGTTCTGTATGTCTATTCTTTTGCTTCTAAGCAAAGTGTCCAAAGTGTCCAAAACTGTCTTTAAGTAAAAGTACTGATAAAATGGTCAATGTTATCAAGAATAAATCATCTCTATTCTTTTGATGACCTTGCCTCATGCCTCCCAATTTTCAAATTCCCTAGTTAAGTGGGTTTTTTGGTGTTATTTTTGCAGCTCATCGTTCTATGAGATAAATTTTATAAACTTAGTCTTTTTCATAAAACAAAACAGACAGAAATACCTTTATCCATAGATTCCATTGATATAAAGACATATTTTATTAAGGTATTTTTGAAATGTATCTTTCCTTAAACAAGAAATCATGATCATTTCCAAGGAAAATAGAGGAGTTATTTCTGAAATCCAAATAAGTTATTTGAAGATCTGTGTTTATTTATGGAGATCATAGATATGCATCAAGACAGTATTCATCCCATATTACCATTACCATAGAATCATAGAATAGTTTGGGTTGGAAAGGACCTTAAAGATCATCCAGTTCCAACCCATCAAATACATACATTGCAATCCTCTTAAATAGTCAGAAAAAATTATTTAAAGTCAAGGATCACTTATCTTCACAAAAACTTTCTTTTTAGGTCCTTTAAAAATCTGGTAAAATTAATGTGATTTTCCTTAAGTGAAACTTTATCATTAATAAAAAAGATTGTCATACTTTATTCATGGTGTGTAAAATTAGTTATTTGTTTAGATGTGGTTTTGGAAAAGAACTTTTTAGATCTATAAATATGCAACGCCTCTTAGGGACGTGCGATGAGGTAACAAAGTAGGGAATGAAGGAATGAATTTTGGGTTGGGAAGGAGAGGGTTGTGGATTTGTTTTAATTTTTGTATTTGCTTTTAACCATTCTACTCCATTTTTAATTTGTAATAAATGAATTGTTTTTCCTCAAATTGAGTCTGTTTTGACTTTGAAGGTAATTGATAAGTGATCTCTCTGTCTTTATCTCAGCCCATGAGCTTTTGAATCTTCTTTTCTATCTTATTTTCTCCACCTGAGCTTTTGAGGGTGAGAGAGCAGCTGGGTGGGGAACCGGCAGCCAGCCAAGGTCAACCCACCACATGTAGTAACAGAAAATAAGATAAATTCCTTTCTTTTCAATAGAGTCTCAATTTGTTTCCCTTGTGTATATCCATTATAGCCCATTACATGACTGAATTGTGCAACCATTTGCTATCACTATAAGTGTAATGGATAATGCCTGATTAATGAGCTTCCATTTGATAATTTGGGGGATTTTTATCTTGTTCAGTGTAAGCTCCAGGTTTAATTAGCAAGCACCATTCAATCTCTGCTATAAGACGATTGCTAAAGACTCTTTCTGTCAGGTAAGAGTTATACAATGGTTTAAACTTTGTTCACCGTCTTTCTACTTTTGATGCATGGGATAGTATTTGTAGGGATTTATGGGTAATTCCTGAGTTAATGAACTGCAGGTTTTTAACACTAGTTTTTGATAAATCAAATAGACGTTCTTATGACAGTGGAAAGTTGAATTGTCTTGCCGTGTCAGAAGCTGAATTGTTGAAATGTGATGTTTTAATATGATTTCTATACTAGCAAGACTTGTATTCCCACTTTGAACCTTAATATCTTCCTCGTGTTTCAGATATTTGGTGATTTTTTTTTTTGTCTCTTTTTCTTATTGTGTGATAAAATAGACTTTAAAATTCCAGTCTTTTCCAGCTTTATTTGGGCTTCTTTGTTCTACTAGATTGAAAATTGAAAACCCATGCTCTGAGTGGGTGAAAACAGCTAGAAAAAGTGTTTCATAACCCACATCAGTCCTCAGGCAATGCCAACAAAGATCTTTTGGGGGCTCTTTCTTCCTCCTGTCTTACTAATGCTGTGTTTTGTTTGGAATTTTTTCTGTTTGCTATCTGAAAAAATAGGGAAATAAACAAATTAAATCTGTGTGTTTCAGGTGTTACTCTGGAATCAGATTCCTGCCTCGACCCAGGAATTCCCGTCAATGGCCATCGCCATGGTAACAACTTTAATATCCGCTCTACAGTAACTTTTAGCTGTGATCCAGGATACACGCTGAGTGATGAAGAACCACTCATATGTGAAAGGAACCATCAGTGGAATCATGCATTACCCAGCTGTGATGGTAAGCGTGACAGCTTTAAAGTCTAAGAAAGTTAATCTGTTTTTAAGAACTAATTAAACTTATCATTGTTTCTATCTCCCTTCAATTACCCCAAGGTCTATACTTTTCCAAAATGATTTTGCTGTTAATAAAAGCCATCTCTGTATCAACCTTCAACCAAGTAATGTACAGTGAAATTTACAGGTGTATATTCACTTACAGAAAAATCAGAATACTCAGAGGGTGCCACTGTTCAGCAGTGAATGAAAATGGTGCCACACAACTAATATTTTTGAAGAAAAGCCAATAAATTAAACTTATTTTTTAAGCTTAGAATGTTGAATAGCAAAATTGTTACTCAAAATTTAGGATACTCCATAGATAAACACATCATGATCGGTCTATGTAAATAATTTCCTTGACATCTTTTCATTGATTGTTTTGGGGGATGAGCAATATGAAACCCTGCAGAGCTTTCATGAAACATTTTTCTAAATGCTGAAGTATGCGAGCAAATATTCCTGTGGGCTTTTTTTTATCATTGGAAATGCTTTTCAAACTTCTTTTTCTATGAATTACAGAATCAACTAATTTTTTTTTTTTTTTTGTGGAATGCTTGTACGGTTGCTACAGAATCCCTCTGATACAAATCACAGAAAGTAAGATCCAAATGTAGCTATGCTTTTCAACAGGAATAGAACCCAGAGTCTCTGAAAATTCTCCGTAATCTCCTTCCGTTAACCTCCCTGCTAAAATTTCTTATTTTCTCTCCTCTGGTTGCTAAAAGATTACCTTTAAAAGTCTGTTTGTCTCGATCAGGCTTCTTTCTTGCTAATATCTAACTGCATTCTAAGGTAGTGATGAAAATTTAACGTGTGAAAGAAGAACCACCAAACCCACAGGAACAAAATCTCTTGCTTTAGTGAATTACTTACAGTAGTAAATTTCTAACTTCCTTTTGAGGTCCAAGGTTTCCTCTCCTTACAATGGAATGTCAAAGAGCAAACTTAGATTCAGAAAAGTGTTTTAGTTTCTAACTCCGTTTTAAATAGGTTTGTTAAATCTGAGCCCTTATTGTCACTTAGGCATCTATTTATCACTACAGCCTTCTGGCTCCACGCACAAATATTTAAGGTAGCAGAAGGTGATTGTAGGGTTAAAAGCTCTTAATCACTACAAAGCAAACTAATCTACCATTCAAATGGCAGATTCACCTTGTAAGCCTTACAACTCATTCCTCCTTTGCCAGGACAGAAGCACACTTTTGTTTCCAATTGCATTTTGTGAGGAAATGTTAGACTGTATGATTCTGGCATAACTGATGAGTTGAGGGGCACAAATCTTCCTACAGGGTGTAATTTTAAAATAAGCAAAACATTTTTAGTATTCTTCAATTGTTCTTACGGATTCCTTTTGCTTGTTTGCTTTACCGCAATGAGTTGAAGAAAACTGCTGTAAGAATCTTAATTTTGAAGAGTATTCTATTATTTTTCAATTTACTTTGCACTAAAAAATGCAAATGGATTTTTGAGTTAAAGCACTGACATTCAACTCTTTTGTTTGCACATAAATGTTGAACTATGGAAAGATCTAGTTAATTTTCACTCATTGAAAGACAGTCCTTATCTCCCAGATCCATCAACCACATTCAGCATAAGTGTGTGGTAGAAAGCATCAAACACTTCTGGATGAGGGCCTCTAGGCAAGCTATGTACAAGGATTACACTCAGTTTCTTATTTTTCTTCACATATTCAACTATATTGAATAAATTAGTCTAAAAAGACAATAAAACTCACATTATTTCAATAATCTTCTGTTAGTGTGTTTGTCTTTTGAGGCTCAAAAAGTTGTGACCCACATTTTTGGAACATAATAGATTTTAGTGAGGTCAAAATGAAGATTTTGCAGTCACCTGCAGAGTATTAGAGCTCTCAAAATTGCAACTTAAGAAATTAAATAAGCAGAACAAATCCCTAAGAGAAAAGCATGTTGCTTTGTTTCACGCCAACAAAGAAAATAACTGTACAGACACGGTGGTTAAAGTTTATTCTATGTGTCATTCTGAAAATGCTATAATCTCAAGGTGGAACCTGAAAATCATTTTCTAGGGAGAGCTAAATAAAAGGAGAAAATTTACATATTTTAATTTTTAAACTTATAACTATGTAAATTATTTGTAAATATTTAATCTCTGCTTTAAGGAGCATTGCACAGTCAAATATTTTTCTTCCTTCTGTGATGTCTACAGAATAAGAGGAATTTTGAATGAATGCAAACTACTGTTCATTTATGGCATTATGAACCCAATAGCTGTAATTATGTTATTTATAATGTTATCAATCGTGTATTTACTGCAGTTTTAGCCATGCATATTCTCATTCACACTTATGTACTGAAATATATATATGCAGGAAAAACAGTCTAGAAACATTGTTTTCCCTTCTATTTATAAATATAAATAATACATAAACTCAAAAACCATTGAAAACTTTAACAAACACCTTAATATAAGAGATGAAAATAACTTTATTTATAATGCCAACATGTTTATATATATATATTATATATGTATAATGTATGCATTTACATACAAGTACTGCAAGTTTATCAAACATTTTGTCATGTATATTTACCATCTAATTGATGCCAAAGTACCTCTCTTTATGTGAGCGAGAAGACTGAAAGCATATAATGCTTTGTGGTTTTATATTTAAATACTTCATTTATTAAAATTAAAAAAGAAAACCAAACCATAAAAAACCTGGACAGCAACGGGTGAGTGGAAAACGGAGCTATGCTGTATTTATAAGATCAGTGAACAATTCAGCATGCAAATCTTAAACTTAATTAATTTGCCATGCAAATTTGAGCAGCCGAGTTTAGCAAATGTTAGTATCCATAAAATGTTTTCTGAGGTAGGGGCTTTTTTTTCTTTCAAAACACTCTGTTCCACGTAAATGACTTTATGATGGGACAATCTGAATCTTTGAAAGAGAGGAAAATACTTTTGTTTTCCCTGAACGTCACAGAAGAAATCAAATAAACACACTTTTCTTTATTTGAAAAAATACATTTTGTTTCTTAATAATTTTGTTTGTTAAAAATGGAATTAATTATAAGCCTTTCTAAACAGGTAGTGCAAGAAAAGTAGTTGCAAGATATTTGATTTGTTAGTTCACACAAAAAAATCCTTCTTAAGGAATACTACAGTAGCAATTAATGCTTGTGATATTCTGGAACAAAGTTTTACTTACTTTTGTATCCTACTAACTAACGGGAGAGGCTGTAGATGAACAATAAACGTATTTCAAAGACTAAGGTAAGAAGAATGAATCATTGTCAAATGTGAATGTCGTGGCTTTGGATGAATTAACATCTTATTTTAATAATTGACCCTATTTTTAATTTTAAAGATACTTTAAAAAGCAAACTAGATTTTTAATTTATTTATTTATTAATAAATACCAGGACTTCTGTATGACCTCTGTTGTTTTTTCTCTCACTTTTTTCCTCTTGTTCAGCTTTATGTGGTGGATATATTCACGGAAAGAGTGGAACTGTTCTTTCTCCAGGTTTTCCTGATTTTTATCCAAACTCTTTAAACTGCACGTGGACAATTGAAGTGTCACATGGCAAGGGTAAGAATCTAATATGAATTTCATATGTATACGTAGTGTCTGTGTTTGAACAATTGAAACACACAAACACAATAAAATCCCATTTATGTATTGAGTTAAATTAGTGCTTTCTGCCATTTTTCTGAGAAAGAAGATTGATTTTGCAAAATAAATATCTTTGAATATGGTGTTAATAGTTTGTGTTTATTTTGCAAAGGAAACATTCTTTTAATTATTACCAGAGCTGATGTGCTTTAGTCTCTTTTAGAAAAATAGGCAGAAAAGTAGAAGAGGTAAAATACATTAAAATAATAGTTGCTTATTAAATAGCACTAAAGCTTTTGGTGAAAGCTGTCAGGATCCTGTTGGTTGCTCTTCTACATTATTAAGCATGAAGAAGTAGATTTGATCTGTGGATTAGTAACCTTAGATTTCAGATTTAAATCATTAGGGCCAAAAATTATATATGTATTTGTGTTATATACACAGTAAAATAACATTTGGATGCACAGTTAAGCTTGGCAGCTTATCTGTTAGGGAACCGTGTAAAAGAACTAAGGAAAAAAGCCTAAGTACTAATGATGTGTTACATACCACTGAATCTCCTTTCTATGACAAGAACAGTCTTTGTTATGTGTGAACGTCTTAGAACTATATTGGAAGTTTCTGTTGTTTAAAATCTTCTTACAGACTGGATTTTTGTTTAAAATTTATATGGCATTTTATATGTAAATCATATGAGAAGCCTTTCTAAGAAGAATGTTGTTGCCCACAGTAAATAATTGTGTTTGAAAGTCTAATGGTAATTCAAAATTTAATTCATTGCTGGACTGGAAGTTGGCAACTGAAAAAACAGTCATGGCTTGAGTAAAAGATTGGTCCCAGGAAATATGAATCTGTATATATGGAAGACTGTACATAAAACTTGTATCCGCTTTGTCCTTATATATGAGCACCTCCTCGAAGGTTAGAATAAAAAACAAAATTCTGTTGGACAAAATGCAAAAAATAAAGAATGAATACAAAATTTTAGCCAATAATTTCAGTGCATCTCCTAGTTTAATGGTGAGAATATGACAGAGGTTATAAATAAAAGACGTAGACGAACTTGAATAAAAACTATACCATAAAAATTTCAATTTTCAGAGTGCTGTATACAAATAGCACTGAAGTCCATCAATGTTTTTAGGGGAGGTCTTGATCTACAGTGAGTTAAACGAACATCCACACTGCACATCTTGATTGGTTGAGCCCAAGTTCTTTCTGCAAGTTTTATTTTCTAAAATATTTTATTTTCTGAATGTCATATTCCAATTCCACGTGTGGCTTCTTCTAAAAATCTTTCCATATACTGAAAGTTTTACTTTCTGTGTCGTCTCTGTATAAAGGAAGAGAAAAATTTTCCCATTAAATGCTTGTCTTTTCCCCTTTTTAATATTTTTAAAGGTGTACAGCTGGTTTTTCACACCTTTCACCTTGAGAGCTCTCATGATTATTTGCTCATTACTGAAGATGGCAGCTTCACAGAACCAGTAGCCAGATTAACTGGTTCAGTCTTACCCCCTACAATTAAAGCTGGCCTCTTTGGAAATTTTACTGCACAGCTTCGATTTATATCTGATTTTTCAATTTCTTATGAAGGCTTCAACATAACATTTTCAGGTAAGAAATTCCATTCTCCTAAATGTCTAGAAACTGTTTTCAGATATTTTAGTTGTAAATAGCAAGAACATTATGAAGTACCAGGGCAACAAAAAAAAGGCAATAGAAATTGTATAGTTTGTATTGTAGAAAACTGGTCAAGTTTTATAAAGGCGGCTAACAGATTGACAAGAATCTTTGATATGACTCTTTTAAGGAGAAGTTTTCCTTGTTCTCAGAGAACAATTCAAACTGTGAAAAAGAAGTTTGGAGGAAAACGAAAAGAAAAATAAGTACAAAGGTAGAAAGTATTGCTTCAGAAGAAACTGGCACTGTTTTACTAAAGGATGTATAGAAACAGTAGAAAAGGAGTAGTATGCTAACTCAAATAAACATCATCAGTTTAAGAGTGCAGCCTTATTAAGGAAACTCAAGCACATTTTTTGAAAATGTAGTCATATATCTTTCTGTTCACTTGACTTTTTGTTAGATTTTTCTTCATTATATAATTTAGTTTTTTTAACTCTCTCACTTCTAAATCTGTTTGAGAGTTGAAATGAATCATGAGCTGTATACAAGGATTATAAATAATTAAAGAAAATCATTAAATATTAAAACTTTTACACTACAAGCTGATTACAGCCTTTGAAATTAAGAAAATAAATGCAGTGTTGGTGGCACACAGTAGAGTCATAGAGTCATAGAATCATAGAATCATAAAATCATAGAATAGTTAGGGCTGGAGGGGACCTTAAAGATCATCCAGTTCCACCCCCTGCCATGGGCAGGGACACCTCCCACTGGCTCAGGCTGCCCAAGGCCCATCCAACCTGGCCTTGAACACCTCCAGGGATGGGGCAGCCACAGCTTCCCTGGGCAACCTGGGCCAGGGACTCACCACTCCCATGGTGAAGAATTCTTCCTAATGACCAGTCTAAATCTGCCCCTCTCCAGTTGGTACCCATTCTCTCTGGTCCTATCACCATAAGCCTTTTTGAACAGCCCCTCCCCAGCTTTAGAGAGTTCTCCTCTCTCCAATAGACAGATAATTACTATATACATAGCCACAACAGACATACAGAAACAGTACTATTAGTAGAGAAGACAACTCTGACATACATGTTTTCCAAGTGTTCCGTACTGACACAATGCAACTTATTTGGCAAGCTTTATTTTTCCGTGTGGATGACTTGTCTCATTTATTCACACTTTATGTTTTACTGTCTGCAGAATATGATCTGGAGCCTTGTGATGATCCTGGTGTTCCTGCCTTCAGTAGGCGAATTGGTTTTCATTTTGGTGTTGGAGATTCCTTGATCTTTTCTTGTTTCCCTGGATATCGCCTGGAAGGTGCTAATAAACTTACCTGCCTGGGAGGTGGTCGGCGTGTATGGAGTGCACCTCTGCCAAGGTGTGTGGGTAGGTGGTCACATGCTTTCATTTCATTCATCAAATCGTTAATAGCACATGGCATGTGTCAGAATGTGGGGCAGAGAACAAAGCGCTTGGGTTGAAAGGACTTATCCCCAAGCTGTACAAACTTTAAAGTCTGTGCAAGATCCAAGTAATGCATGTCTCTTTTACCAGTAAGAGAACAAAAATAATAAAGAGGAATAGTTAAAGTTATGATAGAAACTAAGATCAGGAAGTTTTCTGAGATAAAATATAAATCTAATTATTAAGCTGTATGTTTGCCATAGTTAAGATACAAATTTCACACTTTGTCTTTCAGCGTAAAGCAGTAATCTTTAGAGCTTTTAGATGAAAATAGCCTTTTTTTAAGAGCCCCTGGCTGGTTTTAAGGCTCTTTTTTTCATATTGTCTTTCCATTCTTTTAACTCTAAACTGGTTTGGTTTGGTTTTTTACAGTTTATAACCCATAATACAGCATTGTAAACTGCGATATTTAAAAATAACATGTTGTTAAACATTAGCTCCAGCTCAGCGAATATTTCTTTTCTGGGAAAAAATCTGGGACTGGATTTTATAAAATTTGTACAGTTACTGTATTAGATTTGTCAGATGGTTTTATCACCACCTTGTGAAGAGAATCTGGTCAGCTAGTACTGACATCGTGCTTCTGAAATGTCAAATAGTTCCACACACTTCTAAGTGGATTTCTTTCAGAGAGTTCTTGTTTTAAATAAGATGTTATTTCATTAAGGGAGAAACTGAGCTTTGACTTTTTTCTTTTGTTTGTTGTAAAGGGGTGTATCTCTATACACGAAAAAAGCCATATCACTTACATTGTATATACCTGTAAGATATCCTTTTATGGATAAAAAGTAAACTATTTCTGATTTTGTCTTAAAAACATGGGCTTATTTAAGCCAGGATGAAAGAAAGTCATCGATGAGAGAGAGAAACCAATATCATATGGAGTTTGCCATCCATTTGGAAGTTCTGGGTTTAAGGTTTAGGCTATTTTTAGCTTAATTAATCTTGGACGTATCACTGGCTTCTTAACACTGTTTGTCTATGAATTTTCTTTAGCCAAGTGTGCGCTGTGCTTTACCATAGAACCACAGAATCATAGAACAGCCTAGATCGGAAGGGACCTTGAAAGCTCAGAGCCCAACGTTTCATGGGAAAGGGAGCCCAGAGGAGGTTACCTAGCACCCCGTCCAATTGCACTTTGAAAACTGCAGTGAAGGGAACTCTACCAAATCTCTAGGAAGGATATTCCAGTGCCTGATTGTTCTATAATATATCTCCTTCTTATAATGAGAGCAACTTGTACGTGCTGCCTCTTGTCTTCTCCACATGGCTCCTTGTGAAGAGAGAGTCTTTGTTCTTATTGTAGCCACCCTTTCAGTACTGGAATACTGTGATGAGCTACTCCCGAGTCATCCCTTCTCCAGGGAGAGAAGATAAAACTCATTCAGTCCAAATCGATTTAAAGTGTGCAGATTTCACTAGCGTAATATTCATACACTCTAATAAGTGGCAATAAAATCTATACTAATTATTTTCTATGAAAATTAGTACATTATTTGATTGAAGGAACCTCAAATAAGAAATAGGTCTTGGAGAGTACGGGATATTTGCTTGGTTGGGGTTGGGGTTTTTTATTGCTGTTATTTGCCGTTTCTCTTTTTCTGGTGGGCTTCTGCGTGTTCCATTCAGACACATGTTTGGTTTAGTTCAGGTATCATCAAATCTTATTGATATGCAGGAATACTCTAACCCTGAACTGAAGAAAAGAGACATTTTATGTGATTATCCTGTACATTCTGGTTTTTTAAAAAAGTTTTTGTCTTTAAAAGTCTTTCCTACATAATGTACAGTACTAAGAGATTCATACCTGATATCTTTAAATTGCTCAGCTATCATATGCTATGAGGACAGACTGAGAGAGCTGGGGCCGTTCAGCCTGGAGAAGGCTCCGGGTAGAGCCTTCTAACAGCCTTCCAGTATCTACAAGAAATCTGGAAAGATAGTTTTTCCAAAGGCATGTAGGGATACAATGAGGGAGAACGGCTATAAATTGGAGAGGGGAAGATTTAGACTAGACATAAGGAAGAAATTCTTCATGATGAGGGTGGTGAGGCACTGGAACAGATTGCCCAGGGAAGCTGTGGATGCCCCATCTCTGGAGATGTTCGAGGCCAACCCTCTTCATATCAGGGGTTGAACTAGATGATCTTTAAGGTCCCTTCCAATGCAAATCATGCTATGACTCTGTGATCCCCATGATGTGAATGACATATTGCAAAGCCACAGAAATTACCCAAGTATCAATAAATAGCTTAATGAAGTATCAGACATCAAGCTGGCCCTGAATTCATGGGACTGTTGTAACCACTTACTGTGCCAGACACAGATATAAATTTATATTCTCCCAAGAATAGTTTAGTGATACATAGCGTATCATATATATACACAATAAGTCTTTACTTCATATGGAAAGGGAATTTATTTACTTTTATTTATTTATTAATATATATTTTAGATGGGTTCTAAGATATCTGTCATTGGATCCATGTGCGAGACTCCACTTCCTAGTTGCTCAAGAAAACTTTTTATAAGTTATGCATGGTCAACTGGCGCTTATCTAAAACATTATATATAAATCGCACTTTTAACTCAGTCTGTAAAGAATATTTGCTCTCTAAGAATGTAGCAAACTAAAGATATCTGTAATGCAAATAAGACAAATACACCGCTAAGCAGCTGAGTGAAACTGAGAAGGAAAGACACACTCAGTGCCCTTCAGTTCAAGCTTTCATGTTATTTTCTCTTAGCACCAAAAATGTTTACAAATGTCCCATTTCTTCTTGCCATGGCATCTAAGACACTAGAGGTAAAGTAAGGCTCTTACCTTGAAGAGGAATAAATACAAATACTACTTCTCAAAAGAATTAAACTACTTGTCCTGAAATCTGTCGGCTTTAAAATGTACATTCAGAAGTTAAGTCTAGTCTCATCTCAGTGGCACGAATTCATAAGCACCTTACTGTGTTCAATATCTTCTTGATTATTTTTTCCTCGTTATCATTTTTACAGTGACCAAACTCCTCTACATGATATATACATGCTAACTTTTATATATCAACAAGAAGTTTTTAGGTCTTTTAGGACTCATGATAATATATACTTTCATGATTCTTTTCATCGGATTTGGGATGAGAGCCCTTCAAATGAAATCATATTTAATTTACAAACTAAACATGCAAATGCACCTACTGACTTGTGCCACAGAAACTGCTTGAATTCCTCTGCTGGTGAAAGAAACAGAGAACCAATAGAGTTTTCAAAGGTATTGCCTTTTACTCTTCTCCATCCAAGTAATTTCAAGTCCTTCCTCCGGGGTTCATCTTGAATACATACTGAAATTTTCCTAATCAGAGAACCATATTTGCCTTTTCACCATTTCTTCTACTTTGAAGGGTTATCTTCCATGTAATGCAAAAGCAGAGCCTGGAAGATCTGGTTAAGCAAACATTATCATCCTGACAGTTTTAGTCAAACACCGAGTCCCATAGGGACTGCAATACCATCATTTTGACTTGATTCCTCTCCATGTGATGCAGATACATGGTCTTTCTCTGAAGTACAAAGATCTTTATCTGACTGCCCGGAGATGTTTAAGGCCAGGTTGGATGGGGCCTTGGGCCGCCTGATTTAGTGGGATGTCCCTGCCCACGGCTGGGGGGTTGGAACTGGATGGTCATTAATGATTCCTACCCAAACTATTCAATGATTCTATGATTCTGTGTTGGTTGTCTCTCAGAAAAAGGGGGCATCCCTTTCTCTTCAGAAGGAGCTACCCTTTTCATTGGAAAAAGACACTGCCAGATCTATCTGCAAAGTCAGATAAATGTTTATAAATGTATCCTTTTAAATCTTATTCCCCTTTGTCAATGCTTCACTCTCTTGTCTTTTCAATTGGAATGATTTTAGTGTTTATCTCAGCCAGGCACCTCAAGTGATTATGCAATGTTATTCCAGTACATCACAAAGTTTTGAAGGTTGTCCCTAGAGCCTCCCTTTGGGTCGTCACTCCTCTTCTAAATGTGTCCTCTAGTTAAATCTCTCCTTCCTGGCTAGAAAGCAGTTTGTGCCTACTGGCACCTACTCGTTACTGTTTTGTGAAAGAGCTTTCCTGTTAGCAATTAAGAAGTACAAAAGAAGATTCAGGCCCTTAGGGTTGACTCTTTTTCTGTTGTTTAAAGAACAGGCTCAATCATTACCCAATGTGGTGTTAAATTTCCCCCAGTTTGGGAGATTACAATTATTCTCTTCCCCCCCTAAGCCTGTGCTTCTCCTGTGGAAGCATCTCCCCATACTTTAGCTGTCTGTGAATTCTCTGTTTACCTTGAAGCGATGAGGCTTTTGAGGAAAATCCCTTCCCTCCATTGCTTTACATCAACTATAGAAACACTGGGACTGCCGGTCCCCTCACAGACAATTTCACATTCTACGTTGAGTTGTTTAAAAGAAAGGTAGTGGGGTCATCCGTAAAGCTATCTCATTTCCTCTAAGAGCTTCCTCAGGAGCACTCAAATAACAATGACGGCTTCCCTGTCAAATAAGCTAGTAGTTGATATCTGCAGATGAAGCACTTCAATCTCTTTTCACACAAGAGTGCTAAATGTCTCCCATCTTTCTAGACACGGTGATTGCTTTTGGAGGAACTATCCTGTGGTCTTTACTTCATTTGTGACTCAATCCAGCAAGTATCCTACAGTAAGGCCTGTCTGCGGTTATCCACAGTATAAAGGACATAGACAGTCTTTTGAAGATAAAAAAAAAAAAAACCCTGTCTGGCTGTCTTTACATAACCCTTCTTTAAGATTTGTTGTCTAAACAGACATTCACAGTGTCCTCTGTCAATCCTCAAAATTTACTGTAACTGAGAGGAACGCAAGATTGAGGGGAACTCAGTCAAAGAGACAGCGAGTAACACTCATATACTTTGCAGTTTTGTGATGCACGGAATTCATGGAATTAGGAGCACGTTCCTATAGATAACGTAAGCTAAAATTATCCTCCTGGCCATCGTGGCATAGGGATACCTGGAAAATAAGCACGCAGTTCCTTGAAGAAGAAACATCACTAAAATAACCCACACCTTTAGGTTTCGGAGTACTAAATTAAGCATCTGGTTTTTAAGTATTCTGAAACTGCTTTTCACTCGTATGATTGTTAACATTATCATTTTACACATTGCTATAATTGACATGTTTGTCTATGTGTTGTAGGCTTTAATTTCCCAAATTTACTTCTGAAAAATTTAATTATCATTTAAAATTAGTGGGTTTGTGTTTGTTGGTGTGTCTGTATGTGAGTAAAAACGCAGCTACTGGAGTACAGAAATGCTTCCCTTGATTATCTTTTGTCTAATCAAGATTTGAAACCAGAAAACAATATATTTCCCTTTCATTCATTGAGATCTCTTCCTGTGTTATTATTTGCTGTTTCATTATTGTTCTTCAATTATTATTCTAATGTTTCCTAGAAAAACAATATTTTTTTCAGAAACATGCATTTGATTGCTGTTTGTAGTTATGATGGGTTATTGACACTACTTCCACATATATAATTTATTCCCATTATGTTGCTTGCTTTTACGTAGTTGCAAACATATATTTATGCATTTATACTTATTTCATGGTTGTGTGAACAAAATTACCCAGGAGCGTGGATACATACCCTCCTCATTTTTTCCTTCCAGCAATAGCTCTTTTTTTTTTCCTCTACCTATAATTACACAATTCTATTCCAGTTTCGTTTGCGTTTCACAGCTGAGTACTTTTCCCTGAGAACAAAGCCCAGCTTTTACTGCATTAGTCCTTCCAGAGTACAGATCCAAGAATAAAGCTCCTAGGCAGTGAAGCACTTCCACGCATCCCCAAAACTGTTTGACTCTCAGGAGCTTGGTGAATACTGTGGTCCAGAAATGAGGTGGAGCAACTCCCTAGACTGTTGAAGTTCCTGATTCTGAGGCCAATGTCCACCTAAAAAAGATCACAGTCAGGTTTTGGCTGCTATTTTGTTGTCTTCACTAGCTTGTTAAACCAGGGCTATGCAATTTGTCTGGGAAATCTGTTACTAAGGCAGATTTCCTAAATCTCATCTTGCAAACCAGGACTGTGCTTTTAATTATATTTTTCTTACCTATCAGTTTGCTTTAAGTTAAACTAATCAGGAACTTTCTACCACTCTCTATAGGGGTTTTGCTACTGTAAAAAAAAGATTTGGAAGACTCATAGGTTAAGAGAAACATTCATATAGTATTTTTTTTTAATTAATATAACAATTCAAGAAATAACACAACAAACACAAGAAATACATCTTAAATACATAAAACACTGCCCCTCCCCGCAGCATATACATTCTTCCAGCTTAGTGCCGTACTCCAAAGTTTCCGCTGTCACGCTGCAGTTCAGAATGTTGTTCGTGCCGTCATGAATTTCAGATTCCCCTTCTGCACACTGCCATGGCTTTGTCATAAAACCATAGAATGACAGAATGATAGATTCATAAAATCATTTAGGTTGGAAAAAACCTTTAAGATCGTCAAGCGCAACCTTAAACCTACCACTGCCAAACCCACCACCAAACCATGTCCCTAAGTGCCACATCTACAGGTCTTTTAGATGCCTCCAGGGATGGTGACTCAACCCCTCCCCTTGGCAGCCTGTTCCAAAGTTGTCTGTCCTGAGAGAAGTTGGATGATGTTCTGCTTCATTTTTCTGGATACCAGTGGCAAGTATATTCTTAGGCTTGATGGGGTGTAGGGTATGTGCAAAACCAGAAATGCAGTGTGAAACATACCTGGTGAGCAACTGGTAAGTGGGGGCTGAGAGAGAAAGGAGGATGTTTAGATTCCAGCATTGAATACATGCATCTGCTATGCTCCTAAATCATCTCCAAAGTACTTTTTGAAGTGTGATTTTACTTTTACAGTGGTCCTCTAATAGATGAGGAATATGCAGTATAATTCTGGTATTCCTTTTAGGGTGCACTTCGATATGTTGATGAAATTTTGAAGGAGAAGAGACATTTCATTCTTTCCTTCCTACTTGCCTTATTAAAGGCAATGGGTAGAAAACTGAGCAAAGACACCTTCACAGTAAATTTCAAGGTACAGTGCCCAAGTCTAGGCACTTTTTCTTTTTAAGAGACGTTTTGGAAGTTGCTAGTTCACCCTGCTGGATTTTCTTTATCTCTGAGGGACACAATACGATAAATGTAGGTTTATTAGATCTCTGCAGACATGGCTCTGCTATAGGAAAATATTAGATAAAACCTAATAAATTTAGTTTCTTCCATCGTATTCCATCTCTAATATTAATTGCAAAATTGAATCAGTATTAAGATTATAAGACAAAAGCGAATGTTTGGTTGTGTTTACTAATAATTTTACCTCTTTAATATCTTGGCTAATGTGAATGGCCTTTCTACTCAGCATCGTGGCTAAAGAGCTATGCCTTTTATTAGAGATGACTGTTTTCCTCTGTTCAAAAGGACATGCAACAAAAGACTTTGATCAGCTTTTCCAGGATTTAGACATTCAGATACTACATGGTAATGGGAAGGAAAGTTTCTTAGAATTATAGAATAGTTAGGGTGGGAAGGGACCTTAAAAATAATCTAGTTCCAACCCTGCTGCCGTGGGGAGGGGATCCACTGGATCAGACTGCTCAAGACCCAAGTTTGAATTAGTTCTGCAGCTCTGCTTTGGATATTGTCTTAACTTATATTTTCATTCTTTTACCTGATTTGCACCCTGTTTCTGTCTACTTGTCTGGGTTTTCCCTTCTCACTATCTCCTTAAGAACCTATAATAAAGTTTAGCTAGGATGTACCATGATAATATTATTCGTACACTACAGCATACGCTATATTCACTTCAAAGTAGTCTTTCATGGTAAACATTGCATAGTGTTCAAGCATAACACATTATTACAGTAAACTTTGTCTTGAGTGCTGTGGATTGTTTTCTTTTTTAGGTTGGTTTGTTGTTTAACCTCCATTTCTTTCCTAACCCTTTTTAGTCTTTTGAACTGCATGGAGAGGTCCTAAAACAAACTGTGAAAAACTTAAGAGATAAAGCTGAAAAGAAACAGCTACATAGTGTTTTCATTTCATATTTAAGTGGTTTTGCTCCCCATTAAGTTTTACATGGCACTTGATTTTTAATGGTACATTACTACAGCATTTGAGTAAAATCTCCACCGAGCTATTGTTCACCGCAATTCACATTAATATCGCATTAATTTATGATATTCAGTTGTTATAATGAATATTACATGAATAATTAATTATAGGGCTCTACAATAAGTTGCTGACAACCTTTAATACTGTTTCTTTTTAATAGTTTAGTTAATATTCATTGCAAAATCATCAATTGTAATTAATATACTTTGTCATGCTGTAGGTTTGAGTTAATTCCCATCGAGATTGAAATATAAGTGGGAACCTTGTTAGCCTGAATAGCACTGGAGATTTCTGTAAGACCCTTGAGATCTGGCAGACATTGTTGTCTTTAAATTCTCTGTAGCATAAAATTTGAATTTGAGTTCTCCTTTGGGAAGTCAAACTAAGTCTGAAAATTGCTATTCCTTTTTAGCTCATATTTAGACAGAGAGAGCTCTCATTTAAGAGCTGCTCGTGATTAAGAAATCTTATAGATTATCAGTAGATGAATCTCTCAATCTTCAGATAGTAATAAGGATATGCAAGTATCCCGGATCCACTGTATTTGGGAATCCTGTCTTTAAATACTCTCACATTTAGATTTTTAAATCTTTAAGTTGTTTTGCTCTTTCTTACAACATCTTTAGTAAAGTTATTTAATAGATTTTTTTATTTCTCTTTCTTTATAGCACTCAATTTTTATAAAAACATTGAAAAGTGTTTTTATACTCTCTCATTTTTGTATAAACAACAGAAAATAGAAGATTTTTTTGAGTTAGTGTCTGAATCTTACTGCATATGAATCTTCAGAATACGATGCAATATAGTAATTACAGGTTTGAGGTACTGCTGTTTCAAAACTGAAACTTTAATATTCAGGAAACACTGTCAGATTTCAGCAGGTGTATAGTAGGCACCAACTATTCTCAAAATAAAAAGGAGTGATTTGTATAAGGCCTTAATCACCTTAATGTAAGACCTGGTATGAAATTTTAATCACCTGTAGTCAGAAGGAATAACAATTACCTCAAGTCACACTTTTGTCTTCTTTCTACATGTCAAGTTTGTGTATGGTAAATATTTTTTTAATAAAAAATGGTATTTCTGTAACTCATTATCACATGATGCTAGAAAGAGTAGATGAAAATCTCAGAAATAATTAAAAAATCCCCAATAAATACAAAGAAACGCCCTCACCTTGGATTCTGCCAATTATCCTCTGAGGACAATTAACATTACAGGATTTGTTTTGAGAACCAGAGTAGTGTCTTATGGCAGTGGCATATGGATTGAAAACTAATTAAGCAAACCTCAGAAAAGGCTTTACCTGCTGTTTAGTCTTTCCTCTCCTATTCCACTATTCTTGGCAACAGAATGGTAGCAAAAAAAAAAAAACAGAATAAGAGGTTTGTTTTCAGCAAGGCATCTCAGGAAAGATTTCAGTGAGGTGTTCTAACCTTACCATCGTCATACCAGTGTTGCTTAAAGAAAGTAGAGAGAGGCTTCCACGCACATGCTTTGTTAGTGTGGTCCATAGCTGATGATCTACCTTGACTTGAAATCTGCCTTAGGGAAACAGACAAGGAGTGAAAAAAGAAGAGGGAGAGAGAGGGGAAAATGGGAAGGGTACTTGTCAGGCACCATCTGGAAAGAGGAAGGAGAGACTCCTCAGAGAAATATCTGTCCAGTAAAGGCAGTGGTGATATTGATGATGGTAATAACACACATAAAAACAAAAAAAACCCCAAAACTCAAAACGCAACATCTTCCTGTTTTCTCTCTAGTACAAATCTATTTTTCATGCAGAGCTTCTCAAGCTTCTCATCGGTAGCACTGGTAGACTAAACAGTGGTTAAGCTTTGTGCATGTATATTATGGTGTAATACTTATTGTGTATTAAAATAACCATTATCTCCTTGTTATCTACTAGCATCTATTCCAATATGAACTTGCAGGCTAAAAGCCACCAGGTGTGGAGTGATGCGATCTTAGTGTAGAATTACCAGCTAAAAGCTACGAGGGGAAAGACTGAGAATGAGATGAGAACAGTGTGATTTAAAAATCGATGGCAGCCACTTTTTAGGAGAAACCCAACATAACAGTGGTTCTGAATACAGCAGTGCCAGGTGAGAACAAAAGCACGTGCGGCAGCAGAGTGAAGGCACTGCCACAGCAGCCCGGCAGTGTGTAGATGAAAGGATACAGTCTTGCAAGTGAAGGGTTGACTGCAGAATTGGAGATGAAGGACTGCTAACTGACTATCGTGCAACAGAGGAGCTGTGGAACCTGTGCACCTCAGCTCGATGCAGCATTCCAGTTAACAAGGAGAGCAGTCTCCTTCCATTTCGTTTGAGTTTGAATGTAAAGCTGTGTTTGAGTCCAGTTGTTTGTTGTGCCTGCCCTGCAGAAGTCATATGCTCAGCTTTGGAGCCCCCTTGATCAGTGACTGTGGAGAAACCCCACAATTTTGCTGTTATGTGAAGACAGAGCATGTGATGGTTGGTTCAGCTTTATCCGTGATCCCCTTGTTTTCATATTGCATGACTATCCTACTGGGTAATGATATTGTCCAACAGAAAGGTAAAGAATAACCAACAGTCCAAGCTCAGCTTCTTCTCATATTTTATGAACGACCGCACAGTTTTATAAATACAACAAAGATATTCTGCGTTAAGAGTATTTTGTGGCAGAGAAGCCTTTAAACTGACAATGTACTACTTTTATTTGATCTCTGCTTTGGAGATCTGCTTAAAATGCTGTCAGACCTTTTAGTAAGGTGTATGGAAGAAAAATAATAAAGCAAACTTTTCCATTAAACAAAGTTATCGTTACATTTTACATGAACTGTATTTCAAAGCATTTCAAGAATCCCTGAATTTTGTTTGTTTTGTAGAGTTTGTGTTCATACTCAGGAACTGTTTGATGAATTTCAAAAGATCTACCCTCTGTAGTTTCCTTTTATCCAATTTCAAGTGAGACAATGAAAGAAGAAGGATAAAAGTTACTTATGTAAATAGAATTTAAGTGACTTTATTAAGCAAAAGAACAAAGACAGGGGTCAAATATCTGTCCTAGACAGACTGCTCTCACTGCAAGAGAAGAAAAGAACCTTCTGATAAGGTAGCATTTTCCAGTCTGCTGCTGTCCTCAGCAAGGTTATAACAGACAACTCAGAAAGTGCAGTGAAAATGAAGCATATAGTTTCTTCGCTAAAGCTTTTTATGTGTGTACATAGGTGGTATACACTCAGCAAATGTGTACCTTTTGAATGCTAAGGTGGATATTTTTGATTTTATAATAAATAAATAAAATTAATTTTAAAAAGACACGGAATTCCAAAGTTGTATTAGATTAATTTGCTTTTATCTGCTTTATACTTTTGAAATGTAAAGCCAGTACCATACAGATATTTTTATTTATTTTTTTTCTTTTTAAAGAAGATAAGTTTGAAGGACCTTGTCTTTTGGATGCTGTGGTTTGGCAGACTTCTGTAGTTTGGCAGCTTTGAAAAGTGAAGAATCTGAACTGGAACCATATAAATAGCTGAGATTTACAATCCAAATTTCATTTAGTATGTGCTAGTTTAAGTTATAAAACAAGCCATTTAGATGTGCTGATTATAACTTTTTTAAGCACTAACAGCCAAACTGTGTAAAAACAATTTCGAAAATGAGATTTTAAGGAATTTATTCTTCGTTTAGAAACAAAATCACAAACATCTGTAGCACTATGAGCTGAGTTTTATTTAAATTATCTGCATTAAATTAGTGTGCATGTCAACTCAGTTACAGCACAATTTTGCTGCTTACATAAAGGTGTATTCTTAAAGAAGGTCATTAACCCTTGTTTCTCATCCTCAGCTAAGGGTGCACAACTATTCACTGAGCACATCAGTTCTTAAGTTACAAATGCATAAAATCTAATGGTTTATAATGGATATAAAGATATGGTTTGTTTTTCATGTCTGACAGGTTCTTTAGTTTAGTTCTTCATATTAGGGAAGTAGAATAGCTAGGATTTTTTTAAGATATGAGTGTTTAGTGCTATTGCAGTGCATAGAGTTTTACTCTATTACAGTCTAATAAAGTTTCATATTTAAATTATCTTCACTTTTTATTTACAGTCCTATTCCAGTTAATCAGACTGTTTTAATATGAAAAGCACCTCTTAATTTAATAAATCTTGTCAGAACGCACTAAGTGCCTCTTCATGCTACTTGTGCAATAATGTGCCTTTCTTTCTCCCTCAGACTAAAACCAATTGTGTACAATTTGCAACAACCCTTCTATGTTTGTCTCTGGTGAGTTGACCCTGGCAGGACGTCAGGTGCCCACCGAGCTGCTGCATCACCCACCTCCTCAGCGGGACTGGGTGGGGAGAAAGTAAGACGGGAAAAAACGTTGTGGGTCAAGCTAAAGGCTGTTTGATAAAGCAAAATCAAAGGCTACACAACAGCAAAAGATTTCTTCTCTTCTTCCCATGAGCAGTCAATGCCCAGCCAATTCCTTGGAAGCAGGGCTTCAGTAGGTGTAGTAGTTGCTCCAGAAGACAGATGTCATAATAATGAATGCACTACCTTCTTTTCTCTCCTCTTTTAATGTTTAGCAGACATCATAAGGTATGGAATATCCCTTTGGTTGGCCTTGGTCAGCTCTCCCGGCTATATGTCCTCTCAAGATCTTGCCCACCCCATGATCTGCTGGTCAGAGGGAGATGTTGGAAAGGCAGCCTTGATACGGTGTGAGCACTGCGGAGCAGTGGCCAAAACACCAGTGTGTTATCAACACCTTTCTAGCTACCAATACACAGCACTATGAGGGCTGCTGTGCAGGAAAACACCTTCCTAAAGAAAATGGAAATCTCTTCTATCATTATAAATAGCAGCTTTCTGTCATTTCTTATGACGTATAATAAGTTATCAGACTTTTATGATAAAAAATTTTATCATAATAAAGTCAAATAAAAATTTTATCATAGCTTTTATGAGAAAAAATTCTCTGTTGGTTTTCTTTATTTCTTTATCTGGTTTTGCCTAAACCAGATTTTTTTGTACATATTCTCTGTTGAAAAATCTCTTGGATTACCCATATTTTGGATTTTGCCAAAAAATATATTCTACGTAATGAATAAATTCAGATAAATATTATGTTAAAGTGACAACTGGATCTTTTCTGTTTCATTTAAAGAGTGGACTCAGGTGCCACTGACCACATTAATAGTAAGAAACCTAGAAGACTGGAATTAATTTATTTTGTATCTTGAAAAATTAAATAGATTACTACAAAAAACAAAGAAAAGGTAGGAAGGCAATATGAAGAAGGGATCTGTATTACATTGTAGTACATATTTCAGTGCTACATCTTTCTGTAGTAATTTTTAGATGTTGTATCATATGCAGACTTTAAGTTCTTAAAGTGTACCTATATAAATACTACTATACCAGTCTAAACACATCACTTAATCTGACACAGAGGTCTATGATATATTCCCTTTCTTCAAAGGCTAGAGGTGGAGGAGCTAGTCCTGAAAGTACTATTTATATAAAGCATGTTCAATTAGTATGTTATAGTATACCTGCTCACTTATATTCACACTGATTTTTCCAAAACAAGGTTGTGGATCAAAGTGTAGAGACAGAATATCAACAGTAATTACTTTAAGATCACTAAAGGTTAATTTTTATGTCAATTTATGTACCTGTCAATATCTGCATAACTTCAGGACTTGTAGATACTCATACTGATATAGTTTACTTGTATTGAAGGAAGCGTGCATATGTTTAATATGTAGTGAATTTCATTTCATAAATGAAAATATAAGCAAATACATTTTTTTTCTCATATAATCTTTTCTCTTTCATCTGACTGGGCTGGGAAGGCAGACAATTCTCCCAAGATGACCACAGGTCTTTGGAGCCCAGAAGGAATATGGAAGGCATTGAAGTAAAATTAGTGTCATGAGAGAGTAAAAGCAAGTCCTTTGTAACCAAGAACAAAAGAGCTCTTTCAGGATCATATGATAAGATTTGTCTGCTTAATGTAAGGTACTCTTTTAGTAGTTACTCCCAGAGCACGTGTGATAAATAAAAAGTGTTGTATGACATCCTTCAAGGGTGATTGGCAGTTTTTTTATTTTTCAGTTACCACAGGTAGATGAGCCATATCACATCCTTACGCAAAGCTCTGTGACTCCGTCTTTCATTAAAAATGTAGGAGATATGGCTTTGTTTCCTTCATTTCTGTAAAAGATTTTGAAATCATGTCTGATGCGTCCTAGCAGAATGATCTTGCCATTATGGCTAAATGCTTTTGTTTCATTTTACATAAAGAGTTGAAGATTAATTATGGGCAATGAAAACGGAAGTAAACATATTTTTCCACTATAGTAGTTTAGTACTTACATGGTAACAGCGAATGTTGTTCATGGGTTATTTCAGAATTTTATTTCCCAATTGTTTAACATATGAATTTCCTTGAAGGAGTGTTTCTCCTCCCTTGTTTAATGCCCTACCCATTATACTAAAGAGGTTAGCCAACATTTGCTCACTTTGTATCTAACTGATTTTCTAATCTCTTTATGTGAAGCAGAAGCCATAGGAGATGCATGTTTAAATCCCCAGAGGCAAAGTGAATTCAATTTCTGTGTCATACGTTCTGTCTGCAGGTGTTAATTACTGTATAAAAAAAAAGCAGCAGCATTATGAGCTACTGTAGATATCTTTAAAGGCCAAAAAAAAAAAAAAATATGTTTCCTATACTACTAAGTAAAATATTAGGGCCTTGAAGGGGAGAAAAACCTTTTACTGCATAAGCTTTTACTGCTGAAAGACCAGACTCGACATTGCTGCTCATTGCTGGTCTTTTCAGTTTCTAGTCCTTCATCATGTGTAGGGAGCTCATGCAGTTCTGGATTGTAGTGTACAGGAATGGTTAGAAAAACACTCAAGTCCTTAAAGCAGAAGGACCTTTGTATATCAGGGCATTTATCACAAATGAAAGAGATTTCAGGCATTAGGACACCAGATCTCCAAAAGCTCCAATGGTCTGGAGAGAAAGTTTCCATAGACAGGACCAATGTTTCTCTTGAAAAAAAAGTCACCTAAATCACCAGACCAAGAAATTATGGGAGTGAATTAAGCATGGCCTCAACTTGATATTCTAAAGTTAGTTAGCAAAAATTGGCAAGAAATCCTTAACCCAAATTACGACGTGTTTTGGATAATTTTGCTATTGAGGGAGGGAAGTTGACTAAGAACAACTTGCTTTCCTTTGGAAATCTCTTTTTGGACGCTGTGTCAGTGATTTACTGACTGACGAAAGATGAGCTAGGAAACACCTGCTCAGAGGATGTGAGCAACTCTTTGACATGATAACAAAGGGAATGATAGAGCCTGATGAAGCTGCATAGCTGTTAAATATTTGCAAGGTATTTGAGAAGGAGTAGTATGCACTAAAACCAGATTATGGTCATATGGGATGGGTTGGAGGTGTACGGCTGCCAACTTGACTTCAAAGAATTTTCCAAGTCAATTTACTAATTGAATTCAGTAAATAAATAATTATTCATGGCAGAAAGCGTGTCTACTTCTTGGGGAGTGTAGTATACTTTAGAAAGGTAGTAATATTTTATTAAGTTTAGTTTATAACTGTTATTATCCCTGACCTTATGCATCAGTACTTTTATTTGCAGATCTAAATTGCCATGGTTTTGAACTTTAGAACACAGACTTATTGGAACAGGAAATTTGGCCAATTCTAGATTAGGAAAAGCTCGCTATACACTTTATCTTTTAATATATGTATTAGTCATTTACAGTCAATCACTGAAACAAAATGTAGAACACTATATGAACGTTATGTCAAAAAAAAACCTCTATGCTTCCATAACATTTTCTTATTTAGTTCTTTTCAGCATTTTACTTCTGTATTTTCCAGTTCTTTGAAGGATGGAGATAATAAGGTACCTACGCAGTCTAAGGGAACATAGATGTTTTTGCATGGATCTTTGCTTTGGTAAACATTTGTTTGCAGATGGCTTGTGTAGATTACTGATGTCATAAACACAAGAAGACATCAAGTAGTATGGGTTTAACCATGTCTGGCATTAATTTTGGCATTGCTTTGAATTAAATTTTATACAATCAATTAATTCCACTTCTTCCTAAAAAAAAACCAAGACAAAAATAGCTGCATATGAACACACATAGAGAAATATATAGATATGTGTTTATTTGAACAGTACACCAATGTTATTTTCTGTGGCTTTGGATGTTTTCATTTATGTGGAATAATTGTATTAGTCTTTATTTAGAATTCTAGCTGTGCCCATGGGCTGGAACATGCCACTATTTCTACACTTATTATTTTCTTTACTAGGGAGCAATTTAAAAAATGTTTGCTCCTAAAAATGTCAATAAGTTCTTACTACAGATGGCTGTGAAAAAGACTCTCTACTTGGAAAATAATGGAGCTGTCTGCTTGGCCCTGACTGATGCCAAAAAATATTGGCTTGTTTTTTAGTTTTTTCTTCTTATTCCTGGTGGAGAAAAAATATTTGAACAGTTCTTGATTTATTGTAAGATTCTTTTATCTCAACAGCTCATTGTCTGCTTTTTCTAATAATTATTTGTAAAGCTGAACCGGGAAGTAAGTCAAATCTATCTTAAATGTATTTGAAAAGTTATCAGAATAATTATATTTCAACAAAGCATCAAGTTTTTATGGAATTTGTTTAACCTGCATTATATTCTAATGAGAGGACCAAGAGATAAACTAGAAATAAAGAGAATTACATAAAAGCACATAATAAACGTACCCAGTGAAATGCAAGAGAGAGCAGCTTTGGTATTTTTAGAAGTTCTTCCTACAGATGAAATCTGACAGAAACATACTTTTCCTAGATAGTCCCTTAGTTTTCATAGTCTAAATATTGCTGAGAATAACACATGTTTTCTTGAAATGGGTAATTCACTTTTTTTTTTTTTTTTTAATGTGTCTGTTTTCTTTAGCTGAATGTGGAGCAACCGTCTCTGGAAACGAAGGAACGTTGCTGTCTCCAAATTTTCCATCTAATTATGACAACAACCATGAATGTATCTACAAAATTGAAACAGAGGCTGGAAAAGGGATCCACCTTAGAGCCAGAAGCTTTCAGCTGCATGAGGGAGATATTGTTAAGGTAAAAGGAAAATAATTTGACTCTCTACCATGCTCAGCATTCACATTGCCCGAACAAATCTGCTTTTGACAGAATTATTTTTATTCTCATTTCACTTTCTCATACAAAATGAATAAGTTCTACGTGAATAGCATCACTTCCTTTATACTGAATTCAATTATTTATACTAGCTTCAAAGAAACTATAAGTGACATTGAGTTCAATTACACATGTAATGGGTTAAAATCTACAAAGAAAACCTATAATATGAACTTGTATATTGAATACAAAACTGTCTATATCATTTTCCATTTGTGGTAATACTTGTAAGTGTAGCACTTATATTTACTTTGTATTTTATACTTAACAAAAGTTGGGTTTTAATTTTGGTATTTTTTTGTACATTTTTATTTTCTTATTTTAATTTTCTTGAGCAGAAGTGCTTTTGTTTTGGTGTGTTTAGGGTATTTTGGGTTTTTATTTCTGAATTCTTTAACTTACTGGATCGAATAGAAAGAAGCATGCTAGCATTTTAATATTGACTAAACCTGTAGTTACAGAAGATGGTTGTAATTCTTTATGTTGTAGGTAGCCTTTGAAACTTAGGCTAAATATATACAGATTTTGAACTGGTGGTGTACTTTTCTACAACACAGCCATAATCTCCTTTCTTAATGATGGCTGCTGCATTCTTTTACAAACGAAAATCATGACATTCATCTGAAGTGTTGAGCATACATTAAATTACTCTTTCAAATTTATGCCTTTAACTTTGATACTTCTAATCATTAAGTATTCAGAACTCCATTAGTGACTTGCTGTCTGGGGATCTCACAGCAACCCATTTAATATCTCAGAAATTGCTGTCTATGTTTCTAACTTGATTTTGCTGTTTTTATTTGAACTGAATACTTCCCAGAAGGAATTTACAGATATCATTTTTATGGATCAGATTTTGGTAGCCGTATTTTTATCCATTTTGTTATCTTAAGAGACTCTTCATGTAGATCAGTGTGAAAATTCAATTTGAAGTTATAAGTTTCCTGCAAATTACAAGGTATTTAAAGATATAATGAAGGTGGGAAGAAAAAAACCAAACTCTCCTCTTTAAGTATAAAAACTTTTTAAGTATTGTCTATATTAATACAGACATTCGTATCTTTGTTGTTATACCTGTTCTTTTTAAGAAGACTGAATTACATCATGAAATAAGTAAATCTTTAAGAATCCCCTACAGTATTAGAAAGTTAGAGCCGGAAGAACAGCATTTTCTCTATCTTTACCCACAAAATCATTGATAATAAACGCCTCCACGCTTGTGTGGACACAGTGTATCAAACACTGCAAGCCCGTGACCTATGGTTTTCCTTTTACATCAAAACAAATTGAGTAAGTGGGCAAAATATGAGGTCTATATTGTCTCTTGGTTTATATCGTCCCCTTCCATGGTCTGACAGTGCAGACAAAGAATTTAACTCCCCACCAAGATTCTTGGATATGGTACATCAGTCTCCCAGTATCTTTGCACATACGTAGTTTATAAATAATTTAATAAGCTACCTTAACAAAAAAAAAAAATCTTATAAGCCCTAAACGAACATTCACAGAACTCAAATATCCTTCAGAAAATTTCATGAGTAATGCCAAGCATACTTAGAGCTATTCCCTGGACAGATAAGAAAGATATGCCTGAGAGAAATCTTGTTAGATACTTTCTTCTTTCATTGATCTGTTGGCTCAATACTCCACAGGATCCACAAGAAGGAAAGGCAAAAATGTGTTCACTGCAAGGCCTGTTCTCTGAGGGAGGCAATGGGCATCACAATTTCCATTTATATGATTTAACTCTCTTCCTCATCAGCCTCTCCATAACCTGCATTTGTAAATACGAAGTCTGTTTTCTTTACACTGTCATTCCAGGATGTCCTTGTATGGATTTCTATTGGAATTAGCCCTTGAGATAGCCCCCAAACGTACCCAGGCACTGGCCAGAAGACTGACGAATGAACTGGCCAAAATCTTAACTGAAATTGTGCTGGAGGTTGAACAGAGTGTATAACTGAATGTTAATGTTTTGGATCATATCCTAGCCTTGTTTATATTAGTGGCTAAAGTATCTATAGTATTCAGGTTTTACAAACTTATCCATGCAGCTTTTGTTCTCTTTAGTCTATCTATAGGGCATCTTCTTCCAGATGGAAAGAAATGTTCTTCCCAGTCTCACCATGCATCATGAGATAATGCTGACTGCCTGCTTCGCACTAAAAAGACACTTTGTGATGATTCAATCTGATAGCTGAAAGCAGAGAACATTCCCGCAACCTAGTATAGGAAGGCAGAATAAAGAATTTGTGTTTCCCAGAACGCTGTCAGTTGTTTTAGAAACATAAGAGTTATTTTTCTGAATGGAACTAAGTGGCCATCTAGCTCAGTACGCTTTCCCTGATTATAGCAACAGGTAATTTATTCAGCTTCCACACATGGAAGCTTGGCCACTGTCTATGCTGCATTACCCTGATGGTCCCACAGCATCCTATTGGGTTAAGCTGAACCACACTTTGCCATCTCTTCCACGTGCTACTAATGTGTTATCTTTGAAATCTGGTAGTCCTTTAAATTAATTAATACTGCTAGAAACCTATTCTATGCCATCAAATCCTGGAAATTCACTATGTACTGCATAAAGAAGTAGGTTTTTTCATCTCTTTGAAATTAATATTGTTAATTGATTAATGAAACATCAAGTTTCATTAAGTAGTCCTTTGCTCTAACAATACAGGTTTGATGAATAGTTTTGCAATCATGCTCTCCAATACCTTCATGATTTTGTAAACTTCAGTCATATCCCTTCTCAGCCTTTTCTTGTCCAAACTGAGTCTCTGCTTCTAAAATATACACCCCTCAATCATTGCCTGTGTCTGTGATTTCTACAGCTCTACTCTGTTCTTCCACACTTGCACAGACTAGAACTATACAGAAGACTCAAGAAATGGACTCTACAAGGCACTACTATAGGCAGAGGCAAAATAATGCCCTCCATTTTGTTTTTAAACCTCATTCCTCTACAAACTCTCATATTTCAGGGCTAAATCATCTTTAGGACTAATTGTCAATTTTGTTTGTACACATATGAATTAATATTTTGTCCTTCATACAAGTCATATATTTTTCTTCTTTGATAATTTATCAGAAGTCACTATTATATTCATTTTCCATTTTGTTTCTTACATTTTTTTTTGCAATGAAAGTACCCTTTTAAATATCAGTGAGGAAAAAGGATAAGGTCATATGGACTACAGCACCTGGTTTTTCAGCAAGAAGAATGAGTTCGTTTTAACCTGACCTGACATAACATAACATAGCCCTTCCCTTCCCTTCCCTTCCCTTCCCTTCCCTTCCCTTCCCTTCCCTTCCCTTCCCTTCCCTTCCCTTCCCTTCCCTTCCCTTCCCTTCCCTTCCCTTCCCTTCCCTTCCCTTCCCTTCCCTTCCCTTCCCTTCCCTTCCCTTCCCTTCCCTTCCCTTCCCTTCCCTTCCCTTCCCTTCCCTTCCCTTCCCTTCCCTTCCCTTCCCTTCCCTTCCCTTCCCTTCCCTTCCCTTCCCTTCCCTTCCCTTCCCTTCCCTTCCCTTCCCTTCCCTTCCCTTCCCTTCCCTTCCCTTCCCTTCCCTTCCCTTCCCTTCCCTTCCCTTCCCTCTTTTGAAGTTTTCTTTCCTACCTATTTGTATCCTAAATATGAACAAAATATGTTATAAACACCAGTTTTCTGTCTTGCGTCTGCACAGGAGAAAGTCTCAAGGTTCACTCAAGATGAATGCCTTATGATGTGTATAATATGACTATTAGTTTGAGACAGGATCACTAAGAATTCCATAAGGATGTAAATAAGATATTTGGAAAAATATATAGGAAGATGCATAAAAAAGTCAGGAAGCTATACAGGAATTATCTCTCAAACCATAAAAGCAGTATGCTTTTGAAATGCATTTCCCTTTGGGATGATTTTATGCCACTCATATCTCTGCAATCAAAGAAAATTGAAAAGTTTATTTGTAAGTAATTTCTCTTTACTATCAGAATGAGAAATTGGAATTTAAGCAAATCTAGCCAGCCTTTCCCTCTCCTTCAGGTGAGTGTTCGTTTTTACATTCCCACAGCAGATGCAGATAAATTAGCACCTTTACTACAGTCCTTCACCTCATGAATAATTGTAGCACTGTCCTCTTCTCTTGCCTACATATTTTAATCCCAGCAGTAGAACGAGTACTTCCCTTTCAGTTCATCAGAAACGTTTAGGTGCAATGGAGTGTTCCTGAATGCTCTGGCTACATTTATCCTGGTGCTCTCAACAATGCTGTGACCGTTCCTTGCTGCCGTCAAGGCCAACTTCCACAGTCTCACTACATCCATCACATTAAACTCTCTAATCTTGCAAAACAAGGTGGCTCATTCAAACTGTCTCTCAGAAACAGCCCCTGACCTATACGGCTCTTGGGCGAATGCTTTCTCAAGAAAGATTTGTGAGAGTGTTAGTAAACCCGCATTAAATGCGTGGCTGGGATGTACGGACAATAAATACTGTGTAGACAATCAAGTCGTGGTGGCCGGACACCTGCTCTGGCACCGTTTACTTGCTTTGAAAACACAAACCACCTCAGCTGTATATATTCGACAAGGTTTTCTCGTGGCACAATGGGAATACTGAGGCTGTGGTGCATAAAGAATAACAAGAAATTTAGGAAGAATTTCTTCACCATGAAGGTGGTGAGGCACTGGCCCAGGTTGCCCAGGGAAGCTGTGGCTGCCCCATCCCTGGAGGTGTTCAAGGCCAGGTTGGATGGGGCCCATGGCAGGGGGGTTGGAACTGGATGATCTTTAAGCCCCTTCCAACCCAAACCGTTCTATGATTCTATGACTCTTTGATTCTATGAATCTGCAAGGGTGCTTTTGACCTCAGTAAGACTGTGAGGAAGGGTCAAAACTGAATCTTTCAAGGAGAATTCATGCAGGTTACTGCATCACAGGCAAAGTTTTCTACAGCCGTGGCAAAGTCTGAACTTGAATCAGCGGGGAAGAAATCTGAACTCAAGTAAAGAAGTAGAAACAGAATCACCATTTTGAGGTATATGGCAAACCTGAGTACCTGGATTATCTGTTTATTTTAAACCTTATCCATTCCCACTCACTAACACTTCAGTTTCCCGATCTCCCTGATTTAATTTCCACTTGAAATTTCATAATTCTTTAAAGTGGCCACTTACAGTGAAATCTTTATAATGCAATCATTGTGAATTTGTCAGAGGTAAGAGAAAATCCAGAATGTGATCCCATGTCTCTCATCTATTTGGCCATATAGACCTTCCCTTTTCGTCGTGACAGAGAAAATAGTAATTGGAACCTGTGAATTTCAAATGGATCCTTCTAAATGAGTTAAAAATGTGTTCTACAAATGAGCTAATGGTGTTAATGTCTCGACTAGTGTGTTAAATGTGTTCTCTAATTCTCTAGACAGTCACATAAGACAGAACGCAACGGCTGCCTACAAGCTGTCTATTGGGAATATTCCTTGGCCCACATTAATTACCAAGCCATAACCAAGAATTATTCGGGGAAAAAGCTTTTTCTTTCCCAGGGGTCGTTCAAGCTAGTTATCAGTTTAGACTATGGAGATTCCATGCTTATGTTTATTCATTAACACTGTTTCAATTACTAGACTAGACAGGTACCTACTTATATCCTACTTATATAACCTATATAGTGTTAACAACAACTGGACAGGTGTCCCCACTTAAAAATTGTCACATTTTTTTGCATCTACTTTCACATGATCCCTCTTATTTCCTTTTTACTTCATAAACCAATGTTTTCATTTGTGTCTGGATTCATCTTGAGAGATGCAATGTTAGAAAATTGTTGGAACAGGATGTCTGAGGAACAGTTGTAGTAATTAGCTGATTTCAAGTTTTTGTCTTTTTTTAATTTTAAGAGGAATAAAAATCACATTTTTAACATAGTTAAAGTTTTAACATAGTTTTAACATAGTTTTAACATAGTTTTAACATATTTAATAGTTTATTAATGACAATTAGAAGTAGATCATTCCATCTCTCAAAACCAAGTAAATTTTCTCGGTGCTTTTTGCATAGTATTTGTGACCAAGATTGTTACTAAAAACTAAATCTTATGACGAACAAATGCTTATTTATTTTGTACAATGAATTTCCAGTTCTGATAAATAATGTGTAATTAATCCATGAAAGCGACCTGTAGTTCTGTCCCAGGACAATGGTAGGAGCTTGGAAGCATTTTTTCAGATACTCTTAGCAGAACTTAAAGTCATATTTCTGCCTACAGGTAGATATTAAATATGCATTACTGCTTGCACAGATCTTAAATACAATTGATTGTCTCTTCTGAGAGCTCATCCATGTGGCCTGATATAAGTCAATCTTTGCCCTAGTAATAAAGACAGAATGCATTGTTCTATTAATAATAATATGTTATTTTTCAAAAGATTCTTTTATAGAAGGTAATTATTTATATTTGTGTATGTTTATTAAACTAAATTTAGAATTTTACCTTAAAAAATCTCTATGTATGCTGGCTGCATTATTTTATTTTGTTAATGTCAGAGCTTGAAATGAATGAATTGTTTCCAAGACATTCACTTACGTTGATGGTATGCTGGTGTTTTCTGCACTGAGAAAATAGCTCTGCTTTTAACTGTTGGTTGTCATCCATGAATGTAGTTGCAGTGGTCTGCAAAAGATGCATTTTTAAATTTCATTGGACATTCAAATGGGAAGAAGTGTCTGGGGCTGAAATGTAGCAATTTAGGTTGTTAAATGAGTCATTGTCTTTTTCTGCCTGGAGCCAGTATAAATCCTCACTGTGCCACAAAGTCTGGGAATGAAGAGATGAAGATCCAGAACTTAAAATATTTGCTGTAATTGTATCTTTTATATTAGTTAGCTGCAGTCACTCTAGGACATATAAGATCAAGGTAAATTATCTTTTATTTCATATTAGAAAAAAGCTGTTCAGATTGATTATTTGCTTTTACATAAGCATTCCCATGATGCATGGTATACGTTTGGAAGTATGAAACACACTGCAAATTTGTCTATTTTTCCCATGAGAAAGTACCGGTGATTTATTTAATTTAAAGATGAAATTGCATTGTTTGGGTCTTTTTTAATTCATTTTGATTAAAAAAAAAGCAACAACAAACAAGCAGAAAAACCCGTAGAAAACTATTTTGGTACTTTATGGCTTTCAAGGTTTTGCAATAAGCAAAACTAATATTTCAACCCCTAGCCAATTCTTTGTACCCATCCTGTATTGATGAACAATCAAAAGAACGCTCTTACTCTTGCTGGGACTGGAAAAATTGCAGAAGTTAATATTGTTGATTTTGTCTCTCATTGGAAGATTTTAATAAAGTAACACAGTAAATAAGATTGTCTCTACACTCAGGTTGGAAATAGACTCATATGTTTTTGAAGACCTTACTCTCTGTATTAAAACCTATAGTAAGACCAAAAATTACTGTAGGCTTGGAATCTGAAATAAAAGGTGACGGTTTGACTTTAATACATCTATCTCAGTTCTGACGTTTGACAGCAGCAAATGGAGTAGTTTTCTTACTTCAATAGTGATTTCAGAGGTCATACTTCTGTTAGTCTTTGTAAATAATTGTGAAAAATAATCTGATTTTATGAAACCTCAGAAGGTAGTGCTGATTCTAAATGTTAATTCCACTCAAAATGACCTCACAGAACTGAAAAACAAAAAAGACTGAAAAACATCCTAAGACTGACATAATATTTTATATTTCACTGAACCGCATAACCAAGTGGTACGTACCCATTGCGATGGAAACATTAATTTGTCGGAGAAACTCTTGGCAATACATCACTGACTTTGGAAATATTGTAT
This sequence comes from Cuculus canorus, assembly GCF_017976375.1. Taxonomy (NCBI): domain Eukaryota; kingdom Metazoa; phylum Chordata; class Aves; order Cuculiformes; family Cuculidae; genus Cuculus; species Cuculus canorus. The sequence goes on along the minus strand of NC_071403.1, from coordinate 6,773,960 downwards.
AAGGATAAATAAATATTTTTCAAATGTTTACATATGATGTCCAGTTCAATGCTATTATTTTTGTTTCCACAAGGTGTATGATGGAAAAGACAGTTCTGCACGCTCTCTGGGAGCCTTCACCAAAAATGACTTGATGGGAGTTATCCTGAATAGCACCTCGAACCATTTGTGGATAGAGTTTAATACCAATGGATCTGATACTGACCAAGGATTTCAGCTCACTTACACAAGTAAGTACCCCACAAATATGTTCTGATCGACTTTTGTGGGGAGTGTGTATTTCCCAGTTGCAGTGATTTCTCATGGAAAGGTAGTTTCCTAGAATGTACTGAGGTTCAGAGTCTGAATACTACTTGTCTACATGTCTGAATAAGTTTCAGTAATTAGAGAACATTACTAAAAGCAAAACTGTAACCTTTCAAATTTAGAAAGCATTATCGTTTTGAGGATTTAGCAGTGGGGTTTGAATAAGAGTGAATTGTGTTATCTGTGAGTTGACTATAGTCTTATACTGTAGCAGAAACAGAGCCAGTTATTAAAAATGGAACATTCAATTCCTGCAGTCAAATTTAAAAATATAAAAGTACAAATGAGAGAAAAAAAAGAATGCAGTGTGCTTGGGTGAACACTCTTATCGTGTCTGCTTGTCTGGATCAAGGTGAAGTATGCTGGGAGGAGACCTGACTAAACAAGTTTTTACAAGCAGTGCATTTGTCCAACAGCTTGGGTGTAATTAATTTAAGTAATTAAGCTGGCAAAACAATGTGTCTTTTGGAAGGGAGAGCTTTATGGATAGCTAGTTTGTTTCCAACGTACATGAAGAAATTTTGTCCACCTTTCAAGGAATCTCAAAGTTCCCTTTGTCTTCAATTTGTTGCCTTTTGCATCATTTCCCACGAACCTCTATTAAATCCTTCAGAGCAGACCACCACATCACAATGAAATGGAATCTCAGCTCTTTCTGGTACATTTGCTGATTTCCCTTTGGATTGGAACCAGCAGTGGAATAAGCAGAAATAATTTACTTTCCCTTCTGTCTTTCCACTGTGCCTGGAAAAATCTGAAATTTTATCTTCCTACCTTTGGTGGTTTCTTTCTCACAGAACTATGAAGGATAGGTTCCTGTGGCGAGATGAAATGCATTATAATTTTTTTCTTTTTTCATATTTCATTATTTTTTTTTTATCTAGAGAGTATATATTCATTCTTATTATTTTAGAATCCAGAAAGAACCACAAGGTAAATGACTGATTTATCTATAGAGACCATAGATTTTTTCCTCTGAAAAAAAATAGCAAAACATTTGTTTTGAAAACAGTCTTATTTTAAGGGCACTGATTTTAAGGGATTTAAATCAGTTCCTTTCAAATTCTGGTACAGCGATCAGTTCCACTTACCATTTAGAAATAACATTTTATTTAATCTTTGAATTTTGCTTAGTTTCTGAACCAAATAACTTTATTTTGTTATACTTCCAAATTCTAATAAGATTTGCTCTCCCATACCAGATTTTTCTATATAAATTAACATATATTCATGTCTTAAGGCTTTTTTCATCTCTGTTTGATTAGTTCTGAATCTGTTTTCTATTTCTTCAAGTATTTTCACATTTTCTGAAGTATGTAGAGAGAATTCGAGGCAGTCTTCTAACAGTAATCTTAACAATATCATGTACAGTGGCAAAATTCACTTTCCTATATCTTCATAATGCTTTACTTTTTTTTTGTTGCCAAATACGTCATTTAATATATCATATGTGATCAATTTGCAGCAGTCCACGTTGAAAGGTTTATCTGTAATGACTTTTCCTCCTGCTTGCTTTCACATGAGACAGTCACCCGTTTGTAAATACAGTCTAATTCCTTACTTTTCAATATACTTTCAAGAAACCAAATTCAAGACAATACATTTTGAGATAACAACTATGTAAACAGGTGATTTCCATCAAATGCAACAAGAAAACATATTCTGTGTTATTCCCAAACACTTCATTGTGTGACTTTTCACCATTTATAAACTGATATAAGCAGAAGATGCAATCTTTTAGCACTCTTTGAAAAACGACTGCAGTGTTGACTCTCATTCTTTTTCTGAAGGACTCCAATCTAGCAGTATTTTAAGAATTAGATGTACGAGAAATTTACCGTTATTATTTGATGGGATTGGAGATTTTGGTGCAGTTCCAATGGAGTTACTAAACAAATTAATCTCTTTGCATCTGGGAAATGCATCAAACAAAAATAATAATTATCTGTTTAGATTAATCAAGCTGTAGTTTACAGCTGGAATTAACTTCCCTGGAAGATTACTCTGTTGTTAACTTATTCACTTTTCAGATTGAAAGATAATTCCAGATACTTTAAAATTAGGAAAACAAAAAAGGTTAAAAGAATGTTTAAATGTGGTGTCACTGAAGAAAATGACAGATATGTATGCTGGTGTGAATGAAATTGAATAATGAATATCATAAAACTACTAGAAAGAGTTAGGAGAAGTGATGGCATAATAAATCTAGAGGTAAATCAATTCGGGTTATTCCCTATCTGGTTGCTGAGTTCTTCCTGCCCACAAGTGATACTTCAGCCACCTTTAATTGTAGGTCTTTATAGTATTTTTCTTCCTATTAATGCGATTGAAATTAGGATTAGTGCAATTTTGAAGCTTGGATTTTAGAACCATTACAATGTCTTATTAAAAAGACTAACCTAAAAGTTTACTATTTCAGTTCTGAGCAACTACCTGCGCAACAATCTTTTTTAACATTATGGATTCTGTGCATAATATTAAATTTATAAATACAACAAAAGAAAAAAAATAGTGAGAACAGAAAGGTGAATAAAGAAACATTTCTTTCCGTTTTCAGAATCTCATTACTGACATAATAAAGCAGAATTCTATAAACTCAGAATATGAGTTTTTTGTATAAATTGTAGAAATCAGAATACAAGCAGATAGTAAAAGGGAATCTATATTGGATTTCAGTTCTAATGAAATCTGCTATACAGAAAATTGCTTCAGGGCAAGAACAATGCTAAACTGAAGTTAGAAATTATAGAAGATTTAGTAATTTCATTTTTATTTAAAAATACAAGATGATTTCAAGGAAATGTATTTAACACAATGGGTATTTTTTTTTTTTACTGGAAAGGATCATGAAAAATCTGCACTCTTTCTCAACTGTTTTGAGAAACTAAGAAATACTTTGACTGAAGGCTAAAATTATAGTGACTGTATTTAAGAAAAATGCTTCAGAAAAATTGAGACAACATTTTGTTAATATTTTAGCCTGAGATTGGCAGGGTAAATATATACAGGTGAGAGTCAATGAATCAGTGATTTGAGAAACTGCTGAATCTGAGTCAACTGGAGGAGAAAAAAAAAAACAGGATGAACAAAGACATCAAACTTTTGTGCTTTGTGCAAAAAGGGTTTATATAAAGGCAAATCCTCAAAACTGAGGTGACAATGTGTTAGGATGAATAGGGGAAAGTGTCTGGTTTCACTCATAGTACCTCTACACTGGCTTCAGAGGGAGTGACTGTGAACGTTCATATCTCAGTGCTGAGGAAATGACAACGTAAGATAGAACCAAATTTTTTACCTGAGGATGATCTGAGTTTTCAATAGATTACTCCATCTTAAATGTCTTTCATGAACTAATGGCATAGGAAGTAAGAGACTCTTTCAATATGAGAAGTTAGTAGATTATTCCAATTTTAAGAATGAAGCCAAAATTTTACAAATTTTTCTTCATTTTGTTTTTTTACTCCTCTCAAACAAAGCTTGCAAAAATAACAAAGATTTCCCTTGACCCCTTCCCAATACATTTCTTCTTTTTAAAAATCATGGGAAGTGTTTGTAAAATCCATGGCACAAAAAAGAGCTTTTAAAATGACTTTAATGTCCTAAGAATAAAGGTCATCAATAGAGATCTGCATGTAAAAATGTAAGTTTAGAGATGTTGTAGCTATAACGGACTCATGTGACAGTTACTTTTTTTGATTGAGAAAATGTCAGTTCTTTCATAAATTCAGTTTGATAATTTGGTTCAGGGTTTTTTTTCCCCTCTTTAATTAGATCCATTCTCCCAGAAACACCTATTTTTTGTGATGAAGAGAAGATTTAGCCATAGGCATTCCCACATCTGGACCTACTTTTCCTGCTCCCTGCTCAGTTCAAAGATTTGGCCATTCTGGAATAAAGATTCCAGTGTTTTGTGCTGCCCTGTCAGTAGTATTTAGTGTTAAATTGGCATTCAGAAATCTTATTGATGCCACAGAGTGACAGGCAGTAAAAGCACAACACAGCTGTCTGCTAAAAGTAACAGGCTGCAACTTTAAATAAGGAGCAGTGCTGTACAGCCTCTGAATTACAAAGAGGCAGTTCCCCTGTGCTGTCTAACAGCTCCCCTATCATGGTCCTGACACAAGAGGAGTTTTAACCCTGTTTGAATCACCTCATCATGTGGAGAACTGAACTTACTCTCATTTGTGTCACAAGTGCTTCGTTGCGACCGCTTAATCCTCATTCTTGTCTCACTTTCCTTAACAAGTGAGAAAACAAAACCCACCACTCGGCTCTTTTATCATCTATGTCACATAGAAATGTTTTGTGACACTGAGTACTGTGTAATGCTGAGTGCTCTCTGGTGTACGTGGAGTTGTACAGATCACAGGGCACTCTGCACTAGAACGTAATTCCGTAGTGATCTCTCTTAACTCCCATGAAAATAACTTGTATGGTAATTTTACTTGTGTCTCATTTGGTGCACATAGGTTTCAATGCAACAATTACTTTCACAATTTCTCTTTGCCGGCAGCTGTGCCAGTGGTTTTCTTTAAAAGATGTTGCCATTTTATGCATCTGTCCAAATTTCATAGAAAGAGTGTAAAACACTTACTAAAATCTTCATATCCCAAAACAGAGGTTGCAACAAAGTAGACAATATCTGTGTTTCCTTTTCAAATATTTGCCCATCCTTTTTTTCTCAGTAAAATGTCTTTGAGAAGAACACATTCTTTCCCTTTCCTACTGGGTAGAACTCTCACAACTAATTTATTGTTATTGCGCCTGAAGATGAAATATTGTCTATATTCGTAGCACCATCCACCCATGTCCTCAGAAAGTATCCCAGCGTTGAAATGTGGAGGAACTTTACTGTTATTTAGATTGTTCTTTGGGTTTTTCTCAGACCCAAGAGCTTTTAGCAAGTTCCTTGCGCTGGCGGCTGCCTGTCTGAGAATCCATGAATTTGCTCTCAGTCCTTATCCAGACATCTACTTTTTTTAGCAACAGCTTCTCTAGCTCTCTATGGCAATTTCATGGTTCCTCAGTCATGTGTAGGATATAATAGAAGCAAACGCTTCACTTATCTACAGAATAAGATTTGAAGTCCATTGTAACAAGTCATTGGAATGGTCCATCCAGGAAAACGGACAAATATTATCTGTAGAAACGTGCCCAGCTGCTCTGGGCCAGCCAGCGATGTGTTCTGCCTCACCACAGACTCCTGTATTTTTCAGAAACATGCAGAACTATTACAGACCTTATAATGTCTGAAAACCATTTAGAGATTTGTGATATACTCTGCAGCTCGATTTTAACTTCCTGAAGGCCTTTCACTCAATCGTTCCTGATTCACTTGCTATAGATGAAAAATCAAGTCCCGTGTTAATTCCTCAACACTTGTCTTTTATTAGTATCCTCCATTTCCCTGTGATGTGAAATTAGGTATTTTCCTGCACTTCTGCACTAAGATGGAAATGAAGGCTTGAAAAATTTTCACTAAGGGTTTGGATTTATGTGACTGAATATTTTGTAGACTCAAATCTTAATGTTAACTTCTGCCAGTTTTGAATCTATGACTGCTTCTTTCCCTGAAAGCAAAATACTGGTAGCTTATTTCTGCCAGAGGAATGGATAAGATTAAGACTCTGGATATGTGCTACGTAGAACTTCCATCAGATTCTGTCTAGTGATTCTAAACCAAAACAGATTTAGGACTGTGCATGGATAGATTTATTTTTCAAAAAGTAGGTTTTAAATTTGTAGTATTGTTTATCATCTATATTTAGTGTTTTTAGCAGTTTTGCAATGTCATTTTCTTTGATCTCAATGTACACTTTTCAGTTTAAGAAAAGAAATTATGAAATTTATTTCTGAGATATGATGCACTCGTTTGACATTCACACTATTCTGTTACTGCTAAAGACTTAATTGTAATTTTCAGTTTAAGTTCTGTATTATAAAAATTCTCTACCGCTACGTTTTTCAAGGGATGGTGAAAGTTAGTGTGGAAGGTGAATCTGAATTAGCATAATCTAGATTTATATAAATGGTTTAAACCTCAAAATTAATTTAAGAGAATCCCAAACTGAAATTCAATTCAGTTCATTTGCTATTCAGGGTAATTGAAAATGTTAAAAGAATGTCAGCGAAAACAATGCTCTGAAACTGCAAACTCAGTCGATTATCCTAGCACATGAACGGACTCAAATTCAGAAATATAGTGGCTTTGCCTCAGGCTGTGTGGTGTCAGTTGAGCAGAACAATCCAGTAATGAAGAGAAGCTCTTGCAGTTTCCTTTCAGTAACTAATTGTTGTACAAGATCGGTCCCAAAGGGAATCTTCACACACTGCACTAAAAAGAGAAAATTAAGTGAAACTAAACAAAAGCAAAAAATCATCTATGAAATTGCTGAATTTAACTTTTTTAAACAGAGTGTGTACCAAATTTTGTTTTTAATTTTTTTTTTCCTAAGACAGAGGCAATAAAAACTTTTTATTTGGTGAATGAAAACATCGTCTTAACCTTTTGTTTTAAAAGTATATATTATCACAGGCTTTGGATATTAAAATGTCAGCATGGTGATATTTGAGCCTCGATCTGGCGTTTTGCCTCTTTCAGGATCTTAAGTGAACAATCTCTACCCTATGAATGAGCACTCCAAGACAGGTTTTCTTTAATGAGATTCAGCAGTCCTGGATGAGGATAGAGGCAAACAGTATGTCCATCTGTACTGGGTTTGGCTCAGATGGAGTTAACTTTCTTTAGCTAACGTTGATAATATCGAGGCTTTCTCTGTTCCTCACTCTGCTGCTCCAGCAAGTAGACTTAGGGTTTAAGATATATGTAACAATGATATATTACTAGGTAGCATCATGACTAACAATATAACTCTAGGGACAGTTTTCTGAAGTAGCCATTGCTTGGGGATCGATTGGTTATCCGTCTGCTGGTAATAAGTGATTGCTTTTGCATCATTCATTTTTTCATTTAGGTTTTTTTCAGGTTTTTTTTCCTTTACTTGCTAAGATGTCTTTGTCTTGACCCATTAACTTTCTTGCTTACATAATCTGTCATCCTTAAATCACTGAATTATACCTTCGTGAATGGGATTGGAAAGAAGAAAGATGTTAACTATTTCTCATTTTCAATTAAGGAAAAAAGAGATCTGATGTAATGTATTAGAACATATGAAAGGTAATTTGTTAAAGGTTATTCTGATAATTGCCAGTTTTAACCTGTTGAAGGACTCCTGGCATTTCTGTGGAGGGGTCAGACACTCTCAGCCAATCTAAAGTCACGAGGCTTTCCTGTTGTAATTCACATATATCACCAAGAAAACAGATGCTTTTTAAAAATCTTCTGCTATAAAGTTAAATTATACAGCTATACTTTGAAGGTGAGAAAGACATGTCCATATGCATGTGTTATTTTACATTTATATTGAAAGTCTACCTTTAGAATATGAAAGTAAGACTTTTCAGTGATGCCATGCCAATTCAAGTAGGCTTCTGCAGTGTATTTGTTTCTCTTCTGCTGATGTGTGCATCCTAGCTACAGTACGTGATCAAAATTTGCAAGCAGATTTCAGCTAACTTCAGAATCTCAGAAGTGCTGGCCTAAAGATTATGTTACTTTAATATTAAAGAATTGATCATATTTGAAACATTATTTCTTAGACCTTAGTGGGAACGCAGAGTTTCAATGAATTTATCAGTGCAGTGGCTTGAAGGACAGAACTTCTTTACCTTCTTTGCCACCTCAACTTGGACTTTTTCTCTCATATTTTTTAAAAAATCTATTTCTATGAAACCATTATAGACTTTGTTATTAGGTATGTGTCGTTTGGTTTGCTCAGATTTAGCTGGGATTTGTTTCAAAAGTTTTCACATTCCCTCTGCTCTTCACTGAAAGACTCCTGCTGGTTTGCAGTAAACCATGACCTCTTTTCCAAGTTTTACATGAATACACAGTAGCGTTACTGATAATTTCTTCCCACTGGTGTAATCACCAGAACTTCCCGTGAGCAAAAATTCCTATCTAAAATTCAAGTAAACAATGTCCAGTGCTCACCCCACATCAACCAAGCAGGTTACGTTGTCATAGAAGATTTTGTCAAGCACGATTTGCCCTTGGTGAATCAATGCTGACTTTTCCCAGGCATGTACTTCATTTGACTTGTGGTAGCCCCTGGGAGGATTCATTCCATAACTTTTCCAGGGACTGAACAGCCTATAATTTCCTGGGTTCTCCTTTAAGCCCTTATTATAGATGGGGGTGACATTAGCCTTCTTCCAGTCTTCTGGGGATGGATGGATGATGGACTAACCTTTCTTGCAAGCTCCTGCTTACCACAATTCCAATGTAAGTTCTTTTAGGTGCCTCGTTGTTGATTTGCTAGCTGTGAAATTTAAGAAAATATGAACTAAAACAGTCTAACTATAAAATCTAAGCAACACAGTTGTAAAGACATTATTCTAGTCAATATTTCTCATACAGTTATACAAAAGTAAATCCCTATATAAAATTGGCTTCTTTTTCATGTTAGACAGTTCAAGTTATTTGTGTATGGCCATGAAATCAAAGCTTGATTTTAGCTTTCCTCTGATCCTTTCCCTTTCTGAAAACTGTTAAAATGACCTCTTCTAAAAGAACTCATGTAAAATACATTACTTGACCGCTTTTTTTTAAGATTTATAAATTGAATAAAGTTTATGAAAATGTGAATTTTCAGGAAATAAACAATCCTGAATTGGAGGATATAATAAGTTCAGATGCAGGAATATAATGTTTTTTTTTCTCCTTTCTTCATAATATGAGGGAATTATTTACATGTCAACAGATTAAGATTGTTGCCCTAGAATCTGTTTGATTTTTGTAAATGAAGATTAGCAATAAATAAAGACCAGATTTTGAGTTATCAAAGCTGTATTTCTAATTATTTATAACTGTAAGAAAGTTATTTAAGAATAAAATTAAGATTATTTGTGCAATTGTTTATGCAGAGTATTAAAATCACCCTGCCAAATCTGTGTATATATGATGTATGAGGAGAATTAGGCACCTGTGTAGAGTGTAAGCTATGCAGAAGAATGATAATTAAAGATGATGAATGCTATGAACATTTTTATTCCTAATCCTTCCACTTCCAAAAACTTCTAATGTAGGGAAAGTTAGTTAAGACAAAATGATGAAAGGTAGAAAGGATTTATGCACGTTTCATTATCTAAGTCGTTGACCACAGTGTATTTAAAACTTGATTAAACTCCCCATCCCTGGAGATGTTCAAGACCAGGTTGGATGGGGCCTTGGGCAGCTTGTTTTAGTGGGATGTCCCTGACCATGGCAGAGGGGTTGGAACTAGATAGTCTTTAAGGTCCTTTCCAACTCAAACCATTCACTGATTCAATGATTGAATGGTTCTATGATTCTATGATGATTCTATGAATTTCAGAAGTGTTAAGCATCAATACCACTACCCAGCACAACAGGTGCTGTGTGCATATCATTCCTCTCTCAGCACGTGAAAGAATGAGCACAGCTGTAAGTGATGGGAGTCTTTAGCTTTCAGTCCTGTCAGTTCCATATTGTTTTTTACAAACTTATAAAAGCCTTTTTCCGTGTTTCAGTCTGTCCTTTATACTCATGGTGACTTGATTTTCTAAGAATGAGTATTCTAGAAAAGACTGTGGGGAAATTAATAAGTTTCTAATCACTGAAGTGATTGGTAGGTGTTAAGACAAAGCATTTTGCACTAAATAGCACAAGAAAAAAATGTATGTGTTCATATTATTTCTCTCCTTTTCTCCTCCCCATCCCTAAAAAAAGGTCAGATCGGTGCTCTTCTCACAAGTCACCTACAGAATATTTTTACGTACTGCCTGGCTTAGACATGGGGAGTTCCTGAAGAAATCCCTCTATAGGCACCTGAAGTTAGAGTAATTAAAGTAATATGGTATCTCACCTTTAATCCCTGATGCTTTTATATTTAATATAAATTATAATTAATTAGTCATTTGCTTGCTGATTCCAAAGCATACTTCCATGCTTTCTATCTATGTATGCACTGTAACAATCTTGACGCAGGCATATGTATTTACATACCTGTCTCTTGCAATTATTGTCATTTATTTCTTTTGATAAAATCATCATACACAAAAGGTGTCTTCTGTTACCTGCCTTTATGTATTTAACTTACTTCTTAAATTTATAATTTTCTTTTGTATCTGTGGATGTTATGGCTAAAAAGTGACTAGAAATTTCAAATAGAGCGTATCGACACAAAGACTCTGGCGTGAAATTGGTTAGGAAAAGCCTTGAAACATTTTGTAATATAATTAGAGAAGAAAATTACACAAAATACTCTTTTTTTTTTTCATTTTATACTCAAAAGTCCTGCTACTGACAACATGTATTAGCATCACTATTCTACATTTTACATGTTTACATAAATTTTCTTACATGTTGCTTATTTCAAGAAGTACTGAAAATCCTGCTTGAATATATTACCCATCGCATGATAGTCTCATCAGTATAGTAAAACATGAATGGTCAATAAGCTGCAAAGCTTTTGAGAAGCTGAAAGTGTTCCTCTCAGTTTCCAAAGAACATAAAGTAGGAGATTATTACTTATGGTGAACTCTTTCTGCTGCACAAGCTTGTAGAAATGTACCAGCTTATCTGAAAAATGTGGTTCCTTTGGATTCTTTCAGATGATAGATTATGAAATATTCAGTTGCCAAAGCATAAGAGTATTTCAGCCTTCATCAAAAAACCTTGCAAATACAAGAGAAAGACATCTGGAGCTAATTTTGCCCCAGTGCATACAGGCCATGCTTATTTGTCATCTCTTTGAAGGTTCATGCAAGTTTCTCATACCTCACTGTAGCCACGTTATACCAACAATTTTCTGTCTATAGACTTTTCTATAATTCTAATTAAGTAGAGATTTTGTAATTGGCACATTTTCCAGCAGCTAATATAGACCTTTTTTTTCCCTACAATTGTAGGTTTCAAAAGCACATAAATGGTTCCAAGGCAGAATGAAAATGCCAAGAACTCTCATTTTGAATTGCATTAATTTAATTAAATAGATTATGTTACGGATGTTTAAGATGCAACAAGTGTAGAATAAGTATTTGTTGACATTTACACCCATTTAGGAATCCATTCTAGACTCTGAACATTAACTCAAGTACCATTTCATACTTTCAATTACTCTTTGGTACTTCAAAGATGATTCTGTGTAAAACATATAGATTATGGTTTTTATTTTAAATTACTTGAGATTTAGAGAACACTCACAGAGTTCTTGATGTTTTCAATGTTTTCACTTTACCTGTTTTAATATTGAAACATCTGTTAATATTTCCATGTATGTACTGAAATGGGATTTATGTATGTGTTTGCTCTTCTTTTTTTTTTTTTGGAGTTGTCCCAAAATATTTTACTGCATCACTTTCAGAAGCTGTAGATAGATTATACATAATTTATGAGCTCTGTCTTCTACAGCAAGTAGAAATGAAAAGACATTACCTTTTTGCTGAGCAGGGCCCACCCGGTGTATACTTATGGTGCGCTAAATAGTATAATTATTAGAGATCATTAAACACTATTTGGAGTTCCATGGTGTATGTTTTTAATCCTTTGGTGCTTAATACATGAGCTGCAAAAATTTCCTTACATTCAGAACAATTAACCCCTCATAGCTTGTCTTGTGAAGTTTTTTTACATTTTAATGCTATTTTCCTATCTGTAACAAAAAGTAATATTTATAGGAAATTATATGAATGTAGATTTAATTATCTAATATGAGGTCATTGATAGTGCTGACCTACACCTGTATGCTAAATACTATGTTTTCAGGTCCCGTTCTTCTTTAGATTAGAGATCTAATGTTTTGCAAATACCCCAACTGGCATCTCTTTTACTATGTTATTATGGTTTTGGCTGGTAGGCTTTCTATTTGGAGTCCATACTGCAAACTGCCAGAGCCCACAGAAGTTACAGCACAGCTTTATGCTTTTTTGATTTCATAGGAAGAAATTGTCTCTTTTTTTTTTCTTTTTTTTTCTTTTTTTTTTTTTTTAATCTCTTGGTGACTTCAGCATCCTTTTACTTGGTGGTTACAGTATTCTGGGATCATATCTGAAGCTAAGGTTCTATGATCATTAAAAATGAATCTGTGCAGCGTCAGAACACCCAGCAGTGCATATCTGATCTGAATCTAGCCTGAATACGCAACTGAATTCCTACAAAATTAACTAGAGCATACAGAAGGAAATTTATGAGCATTTTGTGCTTTTAAGCCAATTTTATACATGGCTTGGCATAAAGTCAGAATGGTATTGACAAACAATAATTAATCTAACATAAAGCTTGTAAGTAATGTTAACCTGCCAAAAAACATTGAACAAATTTCATAGAATCATAGAATGGTTTGAGTTGGAAGGGACTTTAAAGATCATTTAATTCCAATCCCCCTGCCATGGGCAGGGACACCTCCCACTGGCTCAGGCTGCCCAAAACCCCATCCAACCTGGCCTTGAACATCTCCAGGGATGGGGCAGCCACAGCTTCCCTGGGCAACCTGGGCCAGGGTCTCACCGCTCCCATTGTGAAGAACTTCCTCCTAGTGTGCAGTCTAAATCTGCCCCTCTCCAGTTTATAGCCGTTCCCCCTTGTCCTATCACCACAAGCCTTTGTAAAAAGTCCCTCCCCAGCTTTCTTATAAGACCCCTTCAAGTACTAAAAGTTCACCATAAGGTCTCCTTGGAGCCTTCTCTTCTCCAGGCTGAACAACCCCAACTCTCTCAGCCTGTCCTCTTATGGGAGGTGCTCCATCACCATGGAACCACAGTATTAAGGGTTGTGAAGTTACGTATATTTTACTGTCAGTTCATTTATTTCCTCTGTTTTAAAACTATCCTCTTCCATCTCCATAGGTAAAGTTTTAATTGCCATAATATAATTTGTGCCAAAACATGAACAAGGTTTGCTGAGCCAGAAAGAAAAAACGAAAGTAATAGAGCCCTGCAGCCTAACTCCTTGGGTGCTCACGTGGCACCGATATTCTGGTCCCGAGTTTTCTTTTATGTTCTATTAACAGATATGACATTCCTCAGTATTCCTCCATGTAGGAAGTAAAACGTGGATGAGAATCTTTGGTCATAATTCATTCTTCTGCTTTCTACACTAGGAATTCATCACTTTCGTTGTTCTTACGCTCTTCATACAAATCTTTAGTTTTGAAGTCAAGGTTAGAGTTTCCAAGTAGAGACGAAATACTTGCAGGCTGACAATGCATACCATCCAGGTGCTTAATTTTTGTGTGTCTGGCTTTAAGAGAATGATTATTTCAAGAGACATTAGGACTCATTCCAGAAATGCGAATATGAAATTACTTATTTATGATTACTTGTTTTTGATTCAGGCTCTGTAGGTTTACATATAGTGTAAATACATATATATAGTAAGTAAACTGCATTCTTTCAAAGTAGGTGAAAAGAACATTTGCAGATATCTCAGAACTTCTTCACCTTCTGTTAAAAGTATACTGTGTTATATAGAATCCCTGAAAATTTCACTTGGGGACACTAAATGAACACTCACTTCTATCTTCATATTGAAGACAGGTTTTGCAGGGTACAAACTTGGAGGTGAACTGCGAGGTGTGCTTCAGGAATTCACTTAGCATACACTAGCTATTAATGGATGCAAAAGCTAGTCCAAAGTAAAAAAACACTCTAGTGTAGATAGTGTGGAGATAGGGTCCTCAGTTCTGTTATTTCACTGCCCAGATTTGCTTCTACTGTGCTGCACTACTTACTGTGGAAAATAGAACCACAGTACCCATCATAATTAAACTGAGTTGAAAGAAGTTGCGATTAATAGTCTATATTCATTACAGATGTCAATATTTTTTCCTCTGACAATTGTTATTTCCTCATTTCTGATTATTTATATAAAATATGACAGAACAAATTTCATTGCATAAATACTGTCAGGAGGTGATGACCAATCATCAGAATGTATTCTGCCTGTTTTGATTTTAATTTAACTGGCTTTTATTCATTCATTGGTCTGATAATCCTATAATGAAGCTCAGGAATCAGGTAATCAACAGCAATTTGCATGTACAATAATCTTGCTCAGCAATAAGAATATTTGCAGAATTTCTCTTAGTGCTGCTTCATTTCAGTATAGGGTAAACACGAGCACAGTGATTGTTTGGAGCTCATGACCATATTTCCCGGCTGTCAGAGAGCACAGCATCTACTTTAATACCGAAGTTCTGTTGCAACATTTCAATAATGAGATTTCATATCAATATGGTCCTTTATGACAAATTACACCAGATGTACAAGAGCATCAGGGAAGAAATTCTATTTTCTATGTATGATGAGTATGAAAATGAATAAGAACTAGAAAGGCAGCTTACCTGCCAACACACAGGGCAAGATCCTGCTATATTTGCACATGAATAGCAGCACTGACTTGCAAGTGAAATACCCCGATTTTTAATAGACCTACTGACCGAGACAATCTTGCTTGTGGAAAAGTGTAGTAAATGTACTTATGTATGGTCATTCTTCCATTTTTTTTCTGGAGAATTCAAAGTGGCACTTTTAAATTTGGCATAAAAGTCAGCAATTAGTTTGTTGGAAGTGCGTGCAGGGACAATTTCTATTTTTTGGATACAAAAAGCAATTTGTCATGCTGAATATTTGTACCTAATTTTTTTTTTTTCCAGGCATAATGTTGTGGAAACAACTCTAGAAATTGAATGTACCACTAGACTTTTCCTAAACTGGCAATAATTAGAAAAAATTAAAATCAATGGTAATTTTCCAGAGTGGTCTTCTGATAGAAATATCTGAATAATTTAAAGAAACCAGCAATTATTTAAGAGTTTAGTGTCTCAAGGATATTTAAATTTAAGGTTTATATTTTTACATCTACTTAGGTAATTTGAATTGCACATCAAATTCAGTCAACACAGAAAAAAATGCATTTTTTTTGTATTGTGCCTGAAATATTGCATGTGTCTGATACTCAAGACAGTGAATGGTTCTCTGCAATCAACTCATCTAACACTTTACCCCAAATAAATATTTTAGTAGATTTGCTTTTAAAGTAGACAGACAGAAAATCTTACCTCCTCTATTGATATAAAAACTTGCTCAGAATCTCAAATGTAAAATTTTAAAAAGGAATATATTTCTGTAAGGGACATCATGTCCTCTGACACATGCACAGATTGGGAAATTCCTATATATACTGCTGTGTACTCAGGCACAGTATCTCTAACAAAGCTGATTTTTCCTACTTAAAACTTGCAGAGGTATTTTGTTGTTTGCAGATAGAGACATACAGTTCAGTGACTAGTTGTAGAGTATGATTTATGATATTTATGTTAAAAGAGTAAATGAACAAAATTATTAAATTTCATGTGATTGATCTAGACCAGTCTGAGGTGGAGGAGAGGAAGAGCTAGTAATTAATTAATTTATGCCTCTGTTATTGTAAATTTAATTGAATTTTCTGTTAGGTACAGAAGTTCTAAGCAAACTTATTTGATTGACTGATTATCTTTACTATTTTAGTTCTTTATAAACATACCCATGCCTACACAAACATTTGTAATAAAAATCAATACATTTTAATACATGGATGCTGGCATAAATATGTAGTACATATTTAGTAATATAACAGAAGTCATTTAAAACCATGTTATTCAAAATAAAGCCAAAGGCTAGTAGATCATATTAAGGGTTGGATTTTAATCTTAAAATAAACAAAATCCAATCATTCTTTTGGTTTTATTTTTTTTCTCTCTCTTCCTAAATGCCAAATCCCATTTTCTTCTGTGTACAGAAAATTAGGTTTAGAACAAGTCTTTCTATAAGAGCCACAGTAAGTTTTTATGTTAATCAGTAATATCAAGGTAATTTCATTTAATTATTAAGTGATTCTATGATTCATATCTTTGTATCTGATTATATTTAACTCAAGTACAGTATTCTAATGTGGTGCTAAAGTGAATATCAACTTGTGATCTGTAGGGCCTCATGGACTTATGCCACAGAGTCTGCGAATGTAATCAAATGAAATTAAGCTTATTTTCAACAGAAATAGATTTCCATAGTACTCTGTCTGACTTTTAAGAACTTGTAGCAGTCTACAAAGCAAAGGAGGAGGAAAACTGCAGTGTTAGTGGATACTTGGAGGTATAAGTGATTTACAATAATGATATGAACTATTAATAACCTAAAGGAAAAATAGAAAGATATTTTATGCTGCTCAGTCCTATTTCAAAGCAAGAATAGAGAAAGTGCAGAAAGTACATTAGGCTTCTGTGTGACTTCTAAAGCTTGTGGTAGGATGTCTTTAATTTTTCATATCAGTGAGGTCTCAGGAGTCTTCACAGATCATTAATGCAGATGAGGAGAAAATGGAATACTGTATCTGCCAAGTACAGCATGCAAACAGATTGTAAAAAGGCAAACACTAAACTGGTTTGCACCATTTAGGCCCTTATTCTAATGAATGAGGAGATTGAGTGCCTTTCATAGACACATCATCCTAAAGAATCAGCGCTGCAAAAAGGAGAAAAGAGAAAAAATAAGGTTCTTTGACACTGCAATATGTATTTACATACTTGTGCAAAACTTAATGGTAAATGGAATACATGAAATTATAACAAGTCTCGACATCTTCTCTAATGAAGATGGTTAAATAAGAGACTAGAAGGGCTTGTTTGCCCCCAAATTTTTTCGATTTCACCCACATTTATCTGTGACTTATAAAAGATACTACCTCTCCATGAGAATGTTTTCGTCTTCATGTCGTAGAATGTAGGGGAGAATCAATCTGTCTATCTTTCTAACTGTATATTGGTCTTATGGAAAATATATTTCACCACACACAAATAGATTATTTAATCAGAGAAAATTCCTGTGTCAATCACGTGCCAGTACCAATGATAAACACTGTGCCTACTAAAGGACTGGAAAGTATCTAAAAGCAGGTAGAAGAGAAATAGTATTCGACTGGCTCGTGCTGTCAAATCAGCATTAAAATATCATCCCATCTATCAAACAACTTACATTTTCAACATTTTAAATAAATGTCTTTGTATGTTTAATGAGGAGATTAAAATAATGAAATATAGCTATTTCTTGTGAAGTTCAGCTCATCTGGATGACCTAATCATATTGCGTCTTTCTATAGTGAATGAAGAAATATAGACTTTTTAGAATTGTATAGTTCATCCAATCTATTTGAGGCATCTGCTTTAGGACAAGATTAATCATAACTGGTAAATTCATAAGATTACATGTCTAAAAGGCAGGCAACTGGTTCAGACAAGACTTTTTAAATAATTGATGATGAGAGCGAGGTAGGATGAAAATTACTCCTTTTGTCTGGAAACTGAGCACGTTTCCTTGTTTCTTTTTGTCAACAAAGTGAAATTGCAGGCATGTGCAGATATTCACACGGAAACATTCTTTTCGCAAGGGAATAATGATAAATATCTGTAATCCATTTGAACTGTGTGTGATTATACATAGTCCTCCTGAGACACAGGCTACACCTCTGTTAGTAAACTAAACATTGTCAGGGCATAAATATGGGCACAGCATAGGAAAGGGATTGTCTAGACTGCTAAAACATTAGGGGAAATGCTAGTGTGCTTCTAGCTCGTATTGCCTGCTCCTCTCTCAAACAATCTGAGGTGTAATGTAGTAGAATCATAGAATAGTTTGGGTTGGAAGGGACCTTAAAGACCATCTAGTTCCAACCCCCCTGCCATGGGCAGGGATACCTCCCACTGGCTCAGGCTGCCCAAAGCCCACCCAACCTGACATTGAACACCTCCAGGGATGGGGCAGCCACAACTTCCCTGGGCAACCTGTGCAAGCTGCCCAGGCACCCTCATCATAAAGAAATTCTTCCTTATGGCTTGTCTAGTAGAGTCTAGACTCTAGACATATGTCTATGGCTAGTAGAGAGTGTGAGCTAAATTCCCAGGAACTGGCTTGTAGACAGCCATACTCTTTTGAATAGTGATCGAGTTTAACAGCGCATGGCTGTGGTTAGACCATTTTCTTTGGTCTTGGGCCTTGATGTTTCTTAAGGTATTAGCACTGATAGAGAGACATGCAGTGTCTATGTGATGGAATAACATTCTTTTTTTGGGTGGGATTCCTTTTCCCTAAGTCTAGCTACTTAAAATTCTGAGCCACTATAGCCTACTATATAAAGAATGTAAGCTCACTGTACAGTGAAGGTGGAAAATAATTGTTTCCAGAAGCAGATTAACTGACTGGTCTGACCATATGTCTAAATAAGAACCAGTTTGTTTTCTTGAGCTTCATATTTCTCTACTGGCCGTGGAAGTAGTCTAAGCTAGCTAGTTCAAATTTAGCTTCCCAGTTTTCAAAAGCCTGAGTTATACAGGTAAACCCAAACCTTTGTGTCCAGTTTATGAATAAGGAAAATAAAGGCATTTTGTGTTTTCAGAAGCCTCAGTTATTGGACAGTGTTACCATAGGTACAGGAAGAAAACTGAGGTATTGTACTCTGTGCCATTTTTTCAGCTGAGATTCATCTTCTCAGTGCCAGGAAAAAGGCAACCAAAAAATACAATACCAAGTCTAGTTTATGAATTTGTAAAACAATGAAAGATTATCTAGGCATGTTATTTGTCATAAATATTCTGATTTGTCATAAAGATATCTGATTCTCTCCTAATAAATGAAGGACATCATAGAATTATAGAATGTTTTTGATTGGAAGAAACCTTAAGATCATCTTGTTCCAACACCCCTGTCACAGGCAGGGATAGCTTCCACTAGATCAGGGTGCTCATAGTATCATCCTGCCTAGCCTTGAACGCTACCAGGGAGGGGACATGGACGACTTCTCTGGGCAAGATCGTGTGGGGAATGAACTGAAACCAGCAAACTTAAGGGGAGACCAGCAGCCTCAATCAGTAAAATAAGGATAGTAAAATGGAAATAATTTGTAAAGTTTGCATTGTGTCCTTGGGCTAGGGACATGACAATTAGAAAGGAAGAATCCAAAAATAACAAAAATCTGCAGGTGAGAAAGATGAATTTGGCAACACTCTATATTGCTCCAAGAACTGGACCTCAAGGCAAAAAAGAAGATTTAAGATTCATCTTTACATTTTAGCAATGCTATAGGGAGAAAATGCAGAGATGAAAGGGTAAAATATGGAAATAATTGTAGCTGCTTAGAATAGAACTGCTCATTCCAAGGAGCACAGAGGGA